>NC_073264.2:96928148-97233148 GCF_029289425.2 Pan paniscus | reverse complement strand
CAAAGAACTTATAAGTAGAATATATAAAGAACACTGAAAACTCAACAATAAGAAAACAACCCACTTTGTTTTTTCCTTCAACTTCTATTTCAAGTTCTGGGGTCCATGTGCAGAAGGTGCAGGTTTGTTGTTACATAGGTTAACAAGTGCCATGCGGTGTGCTGCACAGATCAACCCATCACCTAGGTATTAAGCCCGGCTTCCATTAGCTATTCTTTCTGATGCTCTCCCTCTTCCCACCCTTCCCAACAGGCCCCAGTGTCCCCCATGTGTCCACGTGTTTTCACAGTTCAGCTCCCACTTGTAAGTGATAACATTCAGTGCTTGGTTTTCTGTTTCTGTGTTAGTTTGCTGAGGATAACAGCTTCCAGCTCCATCCATGTCCCTGCAAAGGACATGATCTCATTCCTTTTTATGGCTGTGTAGTATTCCATGGCATATATGTACCACATTTTTTTTATCCAGTCTATCATCGATGGACATTTGGGTTGATTGCATGTCTTTGCTCTTGTGTATAGTGCTGCAATGAACATATACATGCATGTATCTTTTTAATAGAATAATTTATTATATATTCCTTTGGGTATAGCCACAATAATGGGATTGCTGGGTCAAATGGTATTTCTGCTTCTAGATCTTTGAGGAACTGCCACACAGTCTTCCACCATGGTTGAGCTAATTTACACTCCCACCAACAGTATAAAAGCATTCTTTTTCTTTACAAACTTTCCAGCATCTGTTGTTTCTTGACTTTTTAATAATCACCATTCTGACTGGCGTGAGATGGTATCTCACTGTGGTTTTGATTTGCATTCTCTAATGATCAGTGATGTTGAACTTTTTTTCATAGGTTTCTTGGCCACATGAATGTCTTCTTTTGAGAAGTATCTGTTCATGTCCTTTGCCCACTTTTTAATGGGGTTGGAAAACAACCCAGTTTTAAAAATAGGTAAAAGATCTGAACAGCTAAATAGGAGATAGGTCACTGAACAAGAGATATATATACAGAGGGCAAATAAACACTTGAAAAGGTGTTCATCATCATTAATTAGGGAAATGTAAATTAAAACTACTATGAGATAACACTACACATCTATCACAATGGCTAAACTTAAAAAAAAAAAAAACTTGATGTTCCTAATTTCTGATGAGAAATTGGAGCAACCAGAACTCTTGTACCTTGCTGTGGGAAGCAATTATGCAGCCATTTAAAGAAAGCAGTTTAGCCAGTTCTTACAAAGTTAAACATATGTTTATCATATGACCCAGAAATCCCACTCCTACGTATTTACCCAAGAGGAATAAAAACTGGTGTTCACCAAAAACCTGTGTGCAAATGTTTACAATAGCGTTATTCATAGCTGCCCCACACTGGAAACAATGCGAATGACTTTCAACTGGTAAATGGGCGAACTGTCTACATTCACCCAATATAATCCCACTTGGAGATAAAAATGAACAGGTTATTGATGTCCGCAATGACATGGGTGAATCTCAAATGCATTAGGTTACACTGAATGAAGCTATGTGGAAAAGGCCATTTAGATGGTATTCTGGATGATGCAAAAAACAATGGGGTGGACAACAGCAGAGACAGGGATGTGTCAGGTAGTGGGTGGTTGACCGCAAGAGACTGCAAGAGGAAATATTTTGGAGTGATGGAAAGTTCTAAATTTTTATTGTGGTCATGGTCACAGGGTTCTGTGCATTTGTTACAAGTTAGAGAACCGTATCATCCCCTTCACCAAAACAATTTTCTGGTATGCATATTAGCAAGTAAATCAAAAGCACACCTGGGAAGAAGACTGCAGCATTTGCTCTGAGCCAGGCACTGTGGCAAGCCCGGCATTCACCATTCCATGCAGTCCTCAGGGCCCCTGGGAGGTGGTGGTGGCCTTCCCACTGCACAGACTCAGCTGAGGCCCAAGCGCCCAGGGTCAGGCTGGACCCCAAACCACATCTGCCTCCACGTCCCAAGCTCTTTCTACAGCGCCAAGATTTTACTGCATATATGACAAAGATGCTTGGCAAATTGAGACTTAGTGGACCTCAGCCCATAGCAGAGATCACTGTGGTGTTTCGACAGGCCTGCAGAACATGCGACAACTCTCCTGAGGAAGTGCTCGGAAGGATTCTCCAACAGCGTGGGCATGGCTCCCTGAGTCCCAGGCCTTTCCATTCATATCCCCCACCTTAACCCTGATGGCCATTCCGACTTGGGGGATCTCTTGAGCCCTGCATGACCATTGAGTCAGAGGCATTGAGCCCTGCATGCCTGTGAGTCAGAGACAACTCCAAAAAGAGCCTCTCCCTTCACACCAGGTCTCCCTTCACCTCTCTGTGAGGCCACATTCACATGGCTCTCCTAGGCATGCCCCGGAACTGTGCTGAAGCTCAAGCTGATTGATTTCAGCAAAAGTCCTTTGTGACGAAGGCCCAGGGCTGGACAGGCACAAGGCGATGTCCACCAGCCCTGGCAGGGCACCCTGTGTGCCCCACCTCCCTGCAGCTGTCTACACTCCCCCTGGGGCTGGTCTTCTGCTGAGACATCTGGGGCTCTCACTCACCACAGAACAGGGCCCAGCTTCCCAAGGTTGAGTGGCACCATCCCTCAGGGTGGCAACAGGCTGGGTCCACAGGCTGCCATCTGAACCCCTTCAGGAGAGAGGGCTGGGACTGTGGCAAGCTGGTCAAAGACTGGGGATCCCCAGGGGGCAGTGTGTGTTCATGGCTTAATTGGGGTGACAGTAGTAGCAATGATGGCAATCAGAACACTTGAGTTTATGCCACCAAATCCAGGGAAAGTGGAGAAGAGACGGGCTTGCTTGCATTTCACTATAGGAGAAAGACCCCTGGTGATGAAGGCTTGAAGGGAGACATGGGCAACAGAGGAAGAGTGAAATGGTTTGGCTGTGTCCCCACCCAAATCTCATCTTGAATTGTAGCTCCCCAAATCCCCATGTGTTGTGGGAGGGACCTGGTGGGGGGTAATTGGATCATGGGGGCAGTTATCCCCATGCTGCTGTTCTCGTGATAGTGAGTGAGTTCTCACACAATCTCATGGCTTTATAAAGGAGCTTTCCCCTCTTTTGCTCAGCACTTCTCCTTCCTGCCATCATGTGAAGAAAAACATGTTTGCTTCCCCTTCCGCCATGATTGTAAGTTTCCTGAGGCACCCCCCAGCCATGTGGAACTGTAAGTCAATTAAATCTCTTTCCTTTATAAATTACCCAGTCTCAGGTATGTCCTTATTAGCATCATGATAATGGACTAATACAAACCTCATTGGACGTTGCTTCCCCTTCTCAGCACATCACCAAAGGCTCAAAGTGAGCTCAGCTGTCTCTGCAAACTGCAGACAATGATCGATGACCTTTACAGTGTGGCAGTCATTAACTCACAGTGGTTTAGCTGCCTTTCAGAGACCCTACTACCCTAGGGATGAAGAAACTAAGGTGATGCAGGTGCACCCCATGAGGACACAGGGCATGCAGCTACTCCCCTGCACACCTTCCATTGGAATCTTCAGAACTGCCAGTGACTCTGGTGGGGTAATTTCTATCCGTGCCTTTAACAAAAGGGGATGCAGAAACTGTCTCTAGAAAGGATTAAGCGATTTGCCTAAGGTTAGTCCCTCAGCTAGCAAGGAGTAGAAGGGGTCAGTGCAGTGTGTGTGTGTGAGAGAGAGAGAGAGAGAGAGAGACTTCATCTACACTGGCAAATGAACCTTTGCAATCCAGTTCAAATCAGAATCTGGGTTTCCTGGGACATGCTTCAAGTGTCTCCTCTTCCCTAAGGACTTGCATTTCTACAAACTTGGCTCCAGTTTTATCTGCCATGGGCTTCCTCAAGGAGAGAACTTTAGACGGTGCAGAAGGAGAAGAATGAGGCGGTGATAGGTAACCGGCTCCAGAAAGGGAAGGCTGGGCTGAGGTCAGCTCCAGTGATCCAAGGGAAGGATGGCTACCTGGCTCATGAGACACTGAGGTGGGCAATCAATTATTTAAAAAGTAAACAACGAGGTAAAGAACGTAGGACTCAAGGCACCTAGAATTAATTACCAAGGAAAAGGGACAATTCCAAGGGGCACAACCTGAGTGCCCCCAACAGTGGAAAACCCTCATTTGTCCACAGGGCTCCTACCTCATAGGCTCTTGGTTTAGCCCTGGCTACAAGTGGAGGTGAGGTCTGGGGATGCATTTCAGTAAATCTACCTGGCTTAGTTCAAAAGTCGACCCCTCTTCCTGGGGCAGGGCTCTCCGATGTGGAATATTAAGTGGAAGCAGGACAACAGCATGCTCTGTGAATTTCCTCCGCGGGGTCTTGGAAGGCCCTGGAAGAAATGCTAACGAGCACAGGTTTGAAGACTTCTCCTTAGGGAGATGTCTGTGCCAAGAGCATCAAAATAAACTTCCAGGCTGTAAAAATAAAGGTTGGTTGGTGTTTGCTGGGAAGAAGGGATCTCAAAGTAGAAAGCCATCCTCTCCAAAATAATACATGTTGAGGTCCTTTAAAACTTAAAAAAAAGCAGGATTTTGTGGCATGCATTTCCACATCATCAAGGCCCTCAACTCCATTACATGAGTAACTCATGGAAGTCCCTGGTCAGATGTCAGCCTCTGAGTCCTGGGCCTCTGAAGCCAGTGCAGGAGGCTGAAGCCTTCGAAAGCCGCCTGCCTGCCCAGGCTGACTGCGCCAGCTCCAAACTGGGCTGCCAGTTGTCCAGCTTCATGCACATCCCATGCCTGCCCTGGCTAATCATGGTGTGCCTCACAGGGAGGTGGAGGTGGTGTCTTCCCACCACACAGGTATTATAACTGAGGCTTTGATAGTTTAAATATTTCCAAAGAACCAGAAACTAAATTCAAATTGCCTGAGTATCACGGTATACTTTGCAATATTCCAGGGTTATAGAAATCAATAGTCTCTACCAAATCTGTGTTAGTCCGGGTTCTCCAGAGAAACAGAACCAATAACATATATATATATATATATATATATATATATATATATATATGAACATAAACAGAACCAATAACATATATGTATGAACATAAACAGAACCAATAACATATATACATATATATATACATACATATATATATGAAGAGATTTATTATGAGGAATTGGCTTACACAATTATGGAGGCTGAGAAACCCCACCATCTGTCACCGGCAAGCTGGAGACTCAGGGAAGCTGGTGGCATAATTCAGTCCTAAGTCCAAAGGCCTGAGAACCAGAGGAGCTGAGGGGGTAAAACCCAATCCGAGAGCAGAAGACCAATGCCTCAGCTGAAGCAGGCAGGCAGGAGATAAAAGGGGCGAATTCCTCTTTCCTTCTCCCTCAGTGGACTGGTTGATGCCACCCACATTGGAGAGGATCATCTGCTTTACTGGGTCCACGGATTCAAATGCTAACCTCATCCAGAAACACTGTCATGGACACACCCAATCTGGGCATCCCAGGGTGCAGCCAAGTCGACACCTTAAATGAACCATCACGGTCCTCTGGTGCTCGGCACAGCGCCTGGAGCACAGCACATGCTAAAGGTGACAAGAGCTAACGGGCAGAACTTTGCACAGAAGCCAGGTGCATAGGCTTTTGCTGATGAATGTGGCCAAGCTTTCCTCCCAGGGATAGTAAGCGGCTGCTGCTCCCTACATGGTCCGTGTGCTCATCCTGAGGGAGGTGGAAATAGAGAGCTCCAAAGAGTCCCAGCTTTGGTCTCATCTGGAAGTGAGAAATCCTTTTCTACTCCCTGTAGAGGGTATCAGTGGGTGGGGTCTGCCTCTTTCTACAGACAGGGAGGCTGAAGGCTGGAATCAGCGCCCACGCATCTGCAGTGAGTGCCCGCTGGACGGGCACGGAGCACCCCGCCTAAGATCACTCACATCACACACCTGGGAATGGCGTCCAGGCCTTCTCCAATCCCCAAACCCCAAAGCCTTTCTCATTAACTTGCCCAGCCCTGCAACACGTTGAGGTGACATCCTGCAGAGAACTGGCCTCCAAATCTGGCTGTTTTGCTGAAAAAACATAATCTGCTCTTTCATTAAGCTTTCCAACACACAGGAGCTACCGAGCCTTTCTGTGCTGTTCGCCCATGCAGGGTGCAGTTAAGGGAAAGATTTGGTATCAGTACTTGCCACTCTCCTTGACTAATGTTTCCATGCTGGAGAGTCTTCAATTTACAATGAGGTGGATGAAATAAAAATGAAAGCTAATATTTATTGAGAGTCTGCTCTATGCCAGATATGGGCTGAGCACGTTACAGGCATGATTGGGTTTTATTATCACAACCCTATGAGGTGGGTACTATCGTCACCCTTGTTTGACAGGCGAGGACACAGGCACACATAGTAAAGAAGACATAACTCTCTCTGGAACCCCTATAAGTGGCCACCTGCATATGCTAACATTGAGCAGGACAAAGAGGGCTGCTTTCTTCCCTCAAAGAGCATCTAAGCTGGTGGAAGGTAGAAGGCACGCCTACAGCACTCCAAGTGTGACCAGGCACAATGACACTGGGACCTACACTGAGTGCATGGTAATTTTTTTTTTTTTTAGACGGAGTTTCACTCTTGCTGCCCAGACTGGAGTGCAATGGCCTCATCTCCGCTCACAGCAACCTCTGCCTCCTGGGTTCAAGCGATTCTCCTGCCTCAGCCTCCCGAGTAGCTGGGATTATAGGTGCCCACCACCATGCCCAGCTAATTTTGTATTTTTGGTAGAGATGGGGTTTCTCCATGTTGGTCAGGCTGGTCTCAAACTCCCGACCTGAGGTGATCTGCTCCCCTTGGCCTCCCGGAGTGCACACTAATTTTTAGAGCAATGTTCATGTTTGTTGCAGTGCCTCCCTTGTAAGCAGTTTACCACTGTGCTATCTTTCTGGTTCAGTGGAAGCTTTCAAAAGGGGTCCCACCCAGAGCCCAAGGATGGCAATGGGTTCAGATCCAGTCCCCTGCACTGGCCACACTGGCTTTCCTATCTCCCTGTGAACTGATGTGCCAGGTGTGCTCACGCGGCCACCTTGCTGCGGGCGCGACTGCCTGTGACGGAAGTGCTGGCACGCTGCTGCCTGCAGGTCCCTCTATCTATGCTCTCTTCCTCTCCTGAGCCCCTTCTGGGCACCCCAGCACCTGGGCAAGGAAGAGCAGTATCTTTCGAGTAACAGCTGCTCTGAGACTGGCTGCTGTAACTTCATGGTGTCCCCTCATTTTCACAACAGCTCAGCATGAGATAGAGGTTTGGAGCTCAGAGAGGGATGTTCATTTCCCTGAGCCGGCACAGCCCATACGTAGTTGATCAGAAATCAAACTCTAGATCTACCAACTCCTAACCCTCCTCACTCCAGGTTGAATTAACAGCTTTCTCTATTGGGGTCCTACACTAATTTATTCCTAGAACTGACAAAATATTTATTACATTACATTATATTTACTACATTACATGTATTATAGTACATTATATTATATTACATTACAATATATTATGTTATGTTACATTATCTTATAGTTAGATGTGTACTCACGTTACATTATAGTTAACTGTGTACTTGTCTATTTTTCTTAGGGACTGTGAGCACTTGTAGGATATGAGTTGAGTCTAACTTCTCTTTGAATCCCGGTGCCTAGCACATCTACTGACAGAGCAGATGCTAAAAATATTTTTTATTAAAAAAAAAAGTTTACCCAATCAATTGCTGTGCACTGAGCTACTTGATGTAATATATACATGGTGGAGGAGATGGCTCTATTTTCTGTGTGTCCGACATGCCTCAACCCACAGTTGGACCCAGGGAAATAAGGATATTTTTGGAAAGCCTGAGAGCATTTCAGAATTAAGAGGAAAAAGCAAATTCACCTCTTCTGAAAGTGTTGCCATAGTAACTCTGCACAACGCAGGGGGAGAAAACGCTGTCTCATCAGAGCACAGCATCTTAGATTAGCAATAATGGAGGAAGCACTTGCCCTGGGGGGACAGAAAGGCTCAGATGGTGTGGTCCAGGGCCCTGGGGACCTTGTCCTCCACGCGCATCCCATGGTCCATGGTGAGAATTCAGGGGACTGGGACAAGCCCCAGAGCCACAGCTTGCGTTCAGAGGAGGCTGGCTAAGAACCTTAAGAAGAAACAGCCAAGGCCTGTTTGAGATGCCCCACCTCCCTGGCTATACCTGAGGAGCTCCTCCAGCTGGCTGTGGCTTCCTGAGGTGGGGATAAGGGGGAGGAGGCTGTGCCTCTGTTGGTTCAGCTATGGGAAGTTCAGGCCACTTTCACTGGATCTCAGCAGTCAAGCAAAGCAAGAGGATGGGGAGTTTAAAAATTTTCCCTTACGGAGGAGCTGGCAAAGGTTGCCATAAATTAGTATTTATTCTACCCCAATTAACTCGATAGCATCTTTGAAGTGATTCAGCAGTGTCATTGGAACCAAATGGGCGTCCCCTGTGTGGGTCAGCAGCTTCCTAATCAGATTAAATTCCTTGCCACTGAGCAGAATAAAGTCTCAGGGCCTTAGGAGGATGGGTGGGGAATTTGTTTGTTCAATTGTTATCTCGTTCATTGGCTAAACAGACATTTTACTGAGCACCTACTACATGCTGGGGGTGGGGGGGGGCGGTCAGGGTAGAAGCCAGAGGTACCAAGAAAAAAACTATGTAATCCCTATTTTGGAGGAAGAGAGAGAGAAGGGGAAAATGGTGGGGGGTGATGAAGGCTAAGAGGAGAGGACAAAAGGAATAAAAGTGAAACTGAGCATCATTCTCCATCAGCGAGCACACGCATACTGGAGTGAAGCGGGGGTTGGGGCAACGGCAAGCCCAGGATGTTTACCTCCCTAAGTGGATCCTTTTGGTTTATTTTTAAACATCCTCTCCTCTATATGGCAAAATTGTCTTCAGTAGTAATCATGGCATGAAACAACAGCAACAAAAGGCCAGATTCTCCACTGGAGATGCACATCGGAATCTCCAGGAGGACGTTCTAAAATGGTCTCCTCCAACCAATGTAGCTCTCAGGGGAACACACTGCACCCTCCTCCCCAGGGGCACCTGTATGAGCAGAAGAGGAAGGCACAGAGGTGGCCATCCTGTGCCAACACAATCCGGCTCAGGACCCTGCAGCCTCACAGTTATTTCAGTACACCCAGCTGGGTCAGAAGCCAGAGAAAACTCCCCCGACCGCTACACATGATGTCCAGGAAGTCACGTCAAAACCCCCTACCTATGTATGGGAGGAAGACAGCACACTGGGTTAGGAAGAAAACAGGGCCAGAGAAGCTAAGGGAGGTGGCGCCGTGTGCGTGCACAATCCCTGCCAACCAGCAAAGCCTGTTCAACAGAGCTGGCCAGAGCGGAATCCCAGCATGGAAAATGCAAAATGCCAGGAGAGCAAATTAAGATGAGGACGTGACTTTTTTGTTTTTTAATTTTTTTAATTTTATTTTTCCATGAGTTATTGGGGTACAGGTGGTTTGTGGTTGCATGAGTAAGTTCTTTAGTGGTGATTTGTGAGATTTTGGTGCACTCATCACCCGAGCAGTAGACACTGCACCGTATTTGTAGTCTTTTATGCCCCCCTTCCACTCTTCCCCCAAGTTCTCAAAGTCCATTGTATCATTCTTGTGCCTTTGCATCCCCACAGCTTAGCTCCCACATACCAGTGAGAACATATGATGTTTGGGTTTCCATTCCTGAGTCACTTCGCTTAGAATAAGAGTCTCCAATCTCATCCAGGTCACTGCAAATGCTATTAATTCATTCCTTTTTATGGCTGCCTAGTAGTCCATCATATATATATATATATATATTTACCCTAGTTTCTTTATCCACTCGATGATTGATGGGCATTGGGGTCAGTTCCACGATTTCGCATTGTGGATTGTGCTGCTATAAACATGCCTGTGCAAGTATCTTTTTCACATAATGACTTCTTTTCCTCTGGGTAGATACACAGTACTGGGATTGCTGGATCAAATGGTAGTTCTACTTTTATTTCTTTAAGGAATCTCCACACTGCTTTCCATAGTGGCTGTACTAGTTTACATTCCCACCAGCTGTGTAGAAGTGTTTCCTGTTCACCACATCCCTGCCAACATCTACTGTTTTTTGATTATGGCCATTCTTGCAGGAATAAGGTAGTATCGCATTGTGGTTTTGATTTGCATTTCCCTGATGATTAGTGATGTTGAGCATTTTTTCATATGTTTGCTGGCCATTTGCATATCTTCTTTTGAAAACTGTCTATTCATGTCCTTAGCTCACTTTTTGATGGGATTGTTTATTTTTTTTATTACTGATTTGTTTGATTTTGTTGTAGATTCTGGATATTAGTCCTTTGTCAGATGTATAGATAGTGAAGATTTTCTCCCACTCTGTGGGTTGTCTGTTTACTCTGCTGACTGTTCCTTTTGCCGTGCAAAAGCTCTTTAGAATAATTAGGTCCCAGCTATTTATCTTTGTTTTTATTGCATTTGCTTTTGGGTTCTTGGTCACGAAATCCTTGCCTAAGCCAATGTAGGGACGTAACTTTCGTTGTTCCTCAAAAGGATGCCACATGGCTGGGTGTGGTGGCTCACCCCTGAAATCCCAGCGTTTTGGGAGGCTGAGGCAGGTGGATCACCTGAGGTTAGGAGTTTGAGACCAGCCTGGCCAACATGGTGAAACCCCGTCTCTACTAAAAATACAAAAATTAGCCGGACGTGGTGGCGTTTGCCTGTAGTCTCAACTACTAGGGAGGCTGAGGCAGGAGAATCACTTGAATCCAGGAGACAGACGTTACAGTGAGCCAAGATTGTACCACTACACTCCAGCCTGGGTGACAGAGCGAGACTCTGTCTCAAAAAACAAACAAACAAACAAAAAAAGGATGCCACAGTCCTGTTCCTTGGGTGGACAGTACTTTTCAAGAGGTCACTTCTTATAAGGAACCTCCATCCTATTCACCCTCTGTTCCTGAGGGGATGGCAGCTTGGACACGAGCAAGGAGGCCTGAGACCCGCCCCAGCTGCAAGTCAACGGCTGCTTCACAGCTCTCTGGCCTCTGCTTACCCAGCTATCAAACAGACATGACGATCCCTGCCTCATCCACCTTCCAAACTCTTTAAAAGCATCAGATGAAAACATTTTTTTCTGTGATAAAGGTACTGACATCCACTCTTTTTGTGACTCTGGGCAGAGAGGGTCTGTGGTGTGTCTTTGATCCTCAGTGTTTTGCACATAGCAGGCACTCAATAAATGCTCAGTGGCTTGTTTGGGCAAAATCAAGTCTATATTATGCTCCATAAGTAACCTGTCTGTTGGAAAGAAAATCATCTCAGAAACAAGATTGGATTCATCCTGAGAGTATGTAAGGGCACTCCGAAGGCCAAGGAAGAATGTACCTGGCAGCCCAGGAGTGAAGACAGCGCTTTAATCCTCTGTTGAGAAACGTGGGTTCCAGTTGCTGAAATGTTTGGCAAAGGGATCTGGACCACTCCCTAGCAGTTCTGACACGGATGCAGCTCAGAGTGGTGGAATTGCGAGGATGTGAACCTTAGCAGCTGTGAGCAGGGAGCTGGGCAGGAGGACTTTTTCCTAAGAGGCAGGAAATGCCTCCTTTCCAATTGAAACAGGCAGTGCTGGTGTTTCAAATTATTACCATAAAGACACATGTGGAGGGCTGCAATCTCCATGTCAGCTTTTGCAAAAGGCAGGGGAGAGAGAAAGTAGATTAACGAAAGGAAAACACGAAGATCCATTGGTCCTTTTTGTTTTCTTTCTTGATTAATGGGGAGCATTTGGAGCTGGTGATGCTCATCTCATGGTTGAGGGTGAAAGAGGACTAGGGGTTCAGGCCAGGGTGCAAAGTCAGGCTCTCTCTCTGACTGGTAGCATAGCCACACATCCAGTCCTTCACTCCAAGCCCATTTTCTTTACCTGACCTGTGGTTCAACACCCTAGTGGGCAGACTGTGGAAGGTTCAGAGAAGACATATGCACATGGCAGGGACTCGATCCATGGAGCGACTTGCTGGAGAAAAGCCATGAGCAGACAAGAAAAGCTGCCTGCAAGGGCTTTTGACTTCAACATGAGCCAAAGGACCGGACCAGCTGGATAGAGGGTTTATCCTCAGAAAGTTTGATTAACTCCTCGTTAAGGGGGAATGTGGTGACTGAGATAGAAGACAAAGTATTAGAATAATTGTTCTGTTGAGCATTTGTAAGAAAGCTGTGGAATTATGTTGAGATGTTTGTTTATTTATTTATTTATCTATTTTTAGAGAGAGGGTCTTACTCTGCCACCCAGGCTGAATGCAGTTGTGTGATCTTGGCTCATTGTAGCCTCAAACTCTTGGGCTCAAGCAATCCTCCCGCCTCAGCCTCTCAAGTAGCTGAAACTACAGGCATGCACCACCACACCCAGCTAACTTTTTATTTTTTGTAGAGACCCGCCCTGTCTGGTCTCCAGCTCCTGGCCTCAAGCCATCCTCCTGCCTCAGCCTCCCAAAGTGCTGATATTACAGGTGTGAGCCACTGCACCTGTCCTGAGATGTTTATTTCTTTAAATATTGCCCACCCAAAGGCACATGATGGCAAATTAGTGCTACTTAAAAGAAAATACAATAAGTTAAACCCACAGAGAATCAGAACCCCAGTGAATCATATCTGCCACTGCAGACGTTCATCACACACAGCTCTAGCTCTGGTGGTGGGCTCTCCAGGCAGCCACATTTGCTGTTTGTCACACATACAGTTAGCTCCTTAAATGAACCTATGAACTAAAATGAGGGGTGTGAATACATGCCCAATGGCAATAGATAACACCAACCCCAGCTACTCCAACAGGGAGAAGGTGCAGGAACAAAGAGCTGGGCCATCCGCACCCCATGTCTGACTTGGCTACTAAGGAGCTGTGTGACTGTGGACTAATCCCTTACCCTCTCTGGGCCTTATCGTTCTTATCTCTAAATGTGGGTAATGAAAATATTTCCCTCCTTGAGGTGCTGTGAGGACTTCTTGAGCTGACAGAAGAACAGCCCTGAGAATGAGGCCCAGTGCATGGTTCTAGGCACAGAGCCCAGCACCAGGGAAATGGTAATTTAATAAGCTGCCATTGTGTTTAGTTTTAGTAGCATTGGTAGTAGGTGATGGTCGTGGCATTGTCTTTGTTTTTACTATTTAAAGATGGTGCATGTTCTGGGAAGGACTTTTTCAAACTTGAGAATTATGAGCTTGCTGTTTTCCTTCCCTATTCAAAGGTCTATGGCAAATACACAATGGGCTATGGAAATGGGCAGGGATGTGTCTCAGGGCTCAGGGAACCCTTTACCCAGACCCTTCCCATCTCAGCTGCTTGGATGTTTGGCACAGGAGATGTGGGATTTATTCCTCTTTCCACAGATGTGTTTGCTGGATTTGCTGATGCTGGGCTGAGTCCCTGGCACTGGGCACGGGTGGGAGAGAAGAGGCCTCTGGCCAAAGCATAGAGGTGAAGTTCCTGCCTCTTTCAGGCATGCAGCACGGGAATTGGGGGTGGCTGAGGAGGAAATCAAGTGAATGGGTGAGGCAAAGGAGAAAGACAGAGTGGGGAAGGACACTGCTCTGTCAGGGAGCTGAGCCCTGAGTCCCCAGATGGTAGCACGAGAATGAGGGTGCAGAGGATAAAAAATCTGCTGAATAAACTCAATATTCTGTTTAGCCACTCAAGCAATGAACATGCACGGCGCTGGAACTCTACACATCATAAAGCACGTCGCAGCTCACTTGGCTGGTCAGTGCTCGCCGTGCCAATAGAACAGCTGTCATTCCATTTTTACTGTTGCAGAGATGGTAGCTGTAGGGGGTCACCTTTGCAAAGATCACACAGCCAGTGTGGGGGCCAGCAGAGACCTGGGCCTGTGACACCAATCCCACCTCCTTCATTTTCTGTGCAGAATCAACTTCATACCAGCCCTGTGTCCTGTGCTGGGGAGCCACACAAGAACCAGCCGATCAGCTCCACAAATGACAATCTAGCCGATAGGGAGGGAGAAATCCCCAGGAATTCTACAGAAGAGCACTGGCCACTCGGAAGAAATGACAGTGCCTTAGCGTGTGGGATCCAGGCACCTGGCTTTGTGGGAAGGGGATTCTGAATCCAGCACTGAAGGAGGGGAGGGGGCATCCCAGGGACAAGGCACTGAAAATTTGGGGCACCACTATGGGGAGCTGCATGTGTCTCAGCCTGACTGGTGTGGGCACCAAGAAGATACATTTCGGGCCCAGGCCTAGAGATGGGGTCTGCTCATGGGAACAACAGTTGGCCCAAGGACCTGGCACTGTATCCCATGGATGGAGGAAGCCACAGAAGACCCTCAGCAGGAGAAAGCTACCTCTGGCAAGAGTGAAGAAAGGAAACAGATCAGGAAGCAACTGGAGACACCCCCCAGGTGAGAAGCACCTGCAGGCGTCCAGGGAGGAGGAAAGGCGGGGCCAAGGGCTGCAGCAGTGGCATGGGAGTTTGGATGGATGTTACTGGGTCAAGAAATACCCAACCCAGCTAGGGCTCCCTCAGCAGACACTACTGCCAGGTTAAAGAATATCCTATGAGCTATGCTGCCATGTGACAAGTGAGCACAGCACAGCGGCTGACAGCAAGGATGCCCAAAAATGACCTGCAAATCCCCCTCTGCCACTTGCTCCCTGTGTGGCTTGGTGACATAACCCTGGGGCTTCAGTTTCCTCATCTGTAGAATGGGAATGATGAGAAGTGCTGAGAGCAGTGCCTGGCCCTTCATGAGTGCTCAATACATGTCAAGCTGTGTCATTACTATCTGTTATATTTGCAAAGCTGTTTGCACAAATTACCACATCCAGTGTTCAAAATAAACCCATGGGGCAGGTTTTTCGTTTTGTTTTGTTTTGTTTGACAGTGTCTCATTCTGTCGCCTAGGCTGGAGGGCAGTGCTGCAATCATGGCTCCCTGCAGCTTCGACCTCCTGGGCTCAAGCAATCCTTCCACCTCAGCCTCCTGAGTAGCTGGGACTACAGATGTGCACCTGACTAGGCTAATTTTTTAACACCACACCTGGTTAACTTTTTTGTAGTTTTTGTAGAGACAGAGTCTCACTATGTTGCCCAGGCTGGTCTTGAACTCCTGAGCTCAAGCAATCTGCCCGCCTCAGCCTCCTAAAGTGCTGGGATTATAGGCATCAGCCACTGCACCCAGCCTGGGGAAGGTAATCTTGAGCCCCTCTTCAAATATGCAAACAGGCTCAGTCATGACTTTCTCGGGATATGCAACCAGGCTCTTGCAGAGCCAAGACTGGGGAATCGAGGGCCCTTGGGCAACCTGTGGCTACCCTGCACAGGAGATAGCCCCCTAGCTGTTCCCAGCCCTGCCAGTGGCAGCCCTACTGCTGCAATGCTGTAGGAGGCACCTGGGAGAGCTGGGCCAGGCAGGGAAATCTATGGATCCTTCCCATTCTCTGTTTGAGATGCATCCTGTCTGATCCATGAGCCCAGGTGGCTGCTGCTTTCTGCTTGAGGGCACAGACTCGTGGATGCATTTTCCAACATCACTTTTAATCTTCCCAACATGCCTGAGTGTCTGGCTGTGTGGGAAAAGCCACAATGTTAACTTCAATTAAAAACTGTTCTCATGCCTCTTGCTTTGCTTGAAATGTTCTCAGCATGGGTGAAGGATTGGAGTCTTTCAAGATGTCTCCAGCAAGAAGGTAGATGATTAAAACCTGCCCTGGGAGGCCTGAGATGGTGCATAAGTATAAATAAGCCAATGTTCACAAGATTCTTAAAAGAAGGGGGAGGTGAGTTGAGGTGGGAGCTAGGGAAGAGGGGAGGTAGAAATGGTGTCATTAAGGATCTTTATTCCAATGGAATAAAATAGCATCAGGTCACAGAAGGCAGTTATTTCCAGGAGCCACAAGTTGTGTTTGTGAGTAAGTTGGACACAGACAGAGGTGTACAGTGACCGAGTGAGGAGGATGTGCCTCATGAAGTGCGGGCAGGGAGGAGAGTGGAGACCCTGAGCTGAGGAAGTAAGCGATGAGACACAGCACGTGGGAGCCAGGTGGCTGGTTCAAATCTGAGCCTCAGTTGCTTCACCTGAAAATTGGGCTTAATTGTAATCTCAACTTCAGAGCATGGTGGTGAGGCTTAGCTGTGCTGCTCTGTGTAACACATTCAACAGAGAGCCTGGCACACAGCAAGGCAGGCGTTAACATGGTCAGTATTGTCAGTTATGGTTATGGTGACTCAAGGGACCAATGGCACCTAAGGTTAACTTCTCCAACCTCCGCGACAGGAACCAAGAGACGTGAAGGAATTTCAGTGCCTCCACATGGTTCTCCACAAAGGATCCAGGGGTGGAGTTGAGCTTCCTTCCAGGTAGAATGCAGGAGGCCTGCAGGATTCTCTCCCAGGATGTCTACTAGCACCACGTGATTTTCCTGACCAAAAGTATAAAAAATGGACTCTACTTCCAAGGACCAATAGACATCATTCTATTGGCAGGAGGCCAAACAGATTCCCCTTTTGCAGAAGACATCACTCCTGCATTGTTTGGCAAAAAGAAGTCTGCTGCTGGGCCGGTTCACCCTGTGTGCCACTGGGGTTCAATGAGCTCCTTCAGCCTTAACCATTCCAGTAGGTGCCCTGAGGTCTAATCCTCAGCATCAGAACAGAGTGACAGGCAGCTCCAGCCATTGGAACCGGTCTTAGTTTAGCTTGTTTGTGCTGCTATAACAAAATCCCACAGACTAGGCAATTTATACACAATAGAATTTTATTTCTCCTAGTTCTGGAGGCTAGGAAGTCCAAGATCAAGGTGCAGGCAGCTCTGGTGTCTGCTGAAGGCTTCTCTGCTCTCTGCTTTTGTGCCTTGCTGCTGCACCCTCTGGAGTGAGGAAGCCTGTGTCCTCACAAAATGGAAGGGACAGAAGGAGTGCATTCACCGCCTCAAGGCCTTTTAGATGGCATTAATCCATTCATGAGGGGGTTAAGCCCTCACGGTCTAATCACTTCCTAAAAGCACATTTGTTTCCTGACTGGGATAATACCATTGCATTGGGGATTAAGGTTCAACATGAGTTTTGCAGGAGACAAACATTCAAACCACAGCAAAACCCTGTAGTTGTGCCTGTGAGCCCCATTAAGTGTCTGATGCTTGAGTTACCTTCATACTGGCTATAGCCCTGATTAGATGGAGCATACTTTGAGGCCAGCGGCCCTGGTGATTGACAACCCTGGAGCTTGAGAGGGACCTTGAGCACCTACCAAAGTCCTCTGTCAGGTATGGTGACCAGTGTTTTTGCCATACATCACAGAAGGAGGCGTGGGGAGCTGGCACCATCTACAGGTGAGGTGCAGATAAATTGTGTGAGGCTATAAAGAATTTGGACCGGGGTTTTCTGACTGCAGCTCCAGGAGTTTTTCCATCTCCCCATGAAATAAGAGATCTTAGGGTCTACCCACTCAACCTGCATTTTGCAGACCAAAAAACAGAAAATAGTGCAACGTCATCATAGGCACCATTTCCTGGCCAGCCTCTGCACATACATGGCCTTACCTAATCCTTACACCTCCACGAGCCAGGAGAGGTCATTATCCCCACTTTACAGAAGAGGAAACTGAGCTCAGGAAGATGGGTGATGTGCTCGAGTCACCCAGCTGGTTTCAAACTCGGGATTCAAACCTAAGTCAGTCTGATTTCCTCTGAAACCCTTGACCACTATGCGGTGCTGAGTTCCTCAGTGGAGCCCAGCAAGAAGGAGGAGGTTCCTCACCACTCTCCTCTCCCTAAGGTCGCACAATATGAGAGCAGTATTGTCAAGACCAAAAAGGCCCAGCTGACCACCCTGACCCCCTTGCAGGGCGCCCTGGGCAGTTCTGTATTCCCCAAGCCAGAAGCTCACAGAGGGCCCTGTCACGTGAATGCTGAATGTACAGCCAATTGCTGCTGCATGCCACCAGCATGCTGAGTGAGCTGCAAGAGGCTTGCAAATTGTCTTGCTTTTTCTAATAAGTTCCCTCTGGGGAGCAGCTAGAGTGGCCTACACCGCATTCCGAGAGGCTCAAGCTATCCAAATTGCATCATAAAGTCTTTACTGAGCACCTGTCCCTTGCAGGAACATTCCAAACATTTCATGTTTATTATCTCCTTTAATTATTTCTTAAATCCCAGGGGGTGGGTTCCTTGTAACAAAGGACACTGAGGCTAAGCTTAGAAAGTACCACCCAGTCCCAGAGCCTAGGTGCGACCCGGGCTCTGAGATCTCTGCTCCAGGCCTTGCAACACCAGCTACCCAGGTGATTCTGCCCCACTTGGCAGGGAAGAAACAGGAGCCAGAGGACTAAGTCGGGGAGGGATAGTGAAGGAAAGAGATTTGAGTGGTCAGAAGGATGGGCTCTAAATCACAGTGATCTTGGCCCTGCTGCCTCCTCTCCATGGTCTATTCTGTACCAGGCACGGTGAGGAGGCCTCATGAACACTACTTCAGAGAATCCCTTACAGAACTTCTGGAAGATAGGAATTATACCTCCTCTTACAGGCTGCGGAAAACGGAGGATCAGGAGTTTGCCCAAGGTGATACAGCTCAGCAGTGGCCAAGCTGAGATGCAGGCCCAGATGTACGCAGCTGCATTTGTGAAGGATACGTATAAATGCATAGTTGGAAGGCAATTCTCCATAGAATCCTGTTCTTTGTGCCTTTTGAATAGAGGATTTGATAGTCTCTGTTCTGGACTATCTTTTCAAGATGTGGGTAAAGTAAACAGCCTTGAAAAAAGACGGTGTCCCCTCTGGGGCAGAGGGCACATCTGTTTCCTGACCAGGATAATTATATCTCTCACTCTGAGGCAAAGGCTGGGCAGGTTTGTCAGCAGTCTCCCTGAAAAGAGTGGGATTTTCTAAGCTTGGGTTCCTCAGCTGTCACACAAACCCATGGCATGCACGGAACCCACCCGGGCTGCTCCACATTGCCCCATGGGACCTGCAGAGCAGGGAGCACTGATGTGAGCATGAAGCTCAAGTTGCTTGCTGCGGTGTGAGTAATAATGCCCTTTGACTCCGGGAGTCTCATGTCTTCTGTCTGCATCTTTGAAATTTTGGAAGACTAACTTGAAGGCAAAGTAAAATTGCAAACCCCTCACAGTTCTTGACATATCTGTGCTAAGCTTCAAAAAAATCAGTTGTAAAAATCCTGGAGGAGAGACATGGCTGAACAGCAGTGTTTAGGAAAGAGAGATCTCCTATCAGAATGAGTCAAAGATTTTGCATTAGACAAGGCAAGATTTGGCCCTCACTGGCCACATTAATGAATGCATTAGGGCTAGATCCAAGGAGGTAATAGATTTTCCTGAATTATTATGTCTTGTTCTGAAAAAACTGTTCTATAAGAACACTGACAGACCAGAGCCTGACCTAGTGAAGATTTTTAGAGAGAATGTGCATTTGGGAAAACAGTTGAGGAAAACGGCTACATTTAGTCCAAAAAAAGGGATGATGCGGAGGGGGGATATACAGTTTTGGTTCAAACATAATAATTCCTGGTGTCCATGCTGCCCTGCACAGTTTGTTCTTTCTCATTCACCATCTCATTTGATTCTCCCACCCATACTATGAGCTATTACTACTGTTCCCATTTAACAGAAAGGGAAACTGAGGCTCCAAGAAATTAAGCATCTTGTTCCAAGTCAAACAGCCCCAAATCATGAGTGGTGGAGCCAGGCCGGGAACTCAAGCCTCCTGCCTCCCCATCTCAGGTGCCACATTACCATATTTAAGCGGCAAAATCCCAAGGCTTGTGGCAACGTATCATAACTACCATCAGTGCACTGCACAAATGAGAATGCCGTGGCTGGGGACCATGACGTGATTTCCCCGGCAGCGCAGTGGCAGGGCCATGCTGTAGCCCAGGGAGACCTGACTCCCATGGAAGTCTCTGTTTGGTGAGGTGGTGAGCCTCCTGTTGCTAAAGATACAGACACAGCAGGTGACTCACCCTGCATAAGGGATGATGGGGAGGGATTCTGGCACATTACAGTCTGTGCTTCTACATGGGCGGTTTGGTCAGCGTCCCAGAATAGCGCAAACAGACGAGTCAGAACTTCCACCACGCTCCCCAACTGAGGGGTCATTATGCTCACTGCGGGCATTTATTAAGGCCTTCCACCAGCCAGGCCCTAGAGAGCTGTAAAGAGAGGCACAGCTTACTGCATTAGCCCTGAGGGTCTCCTATGCAGAGGAGAGGCAGACAGATGGGTAAAGAGAGAGATGCGACAGACGCTTTAGTGTTCTGCTGGAGGCTATGGCTTGACTCCCTGGAGTGCTCCCTCCCCAAGGCCTCATGACTGTGGGTGGGGCCACATCCCTCCTTTTTTTGGTACCTCCTCCCACAGTGGGCTGCTGGAGACTGACAGGGTGAGCTGTGTGACCTGGCTAACAGTGTTCTGTAACACTGGGAGGCTTCTGGGTGACAGGTGGCCATTGGAGATTGAACAGGCAAGGGCCATCATGGAGGTGGGGCTCTGCTCCTCCTACAAGACCACCAGCTGCTGTTGGGGCTCAGCCTGGGATTTCTAGGACCACAGAAGAGGAGGGGGCCTGCCTGCTCCTTGCTGAGTCTGGCCAGCCCAGGGAGAGTCCCCTTCTGGGGGCCAGGGGTCTGCCCAGGCTCTGCTTATCTTCTGCTGCCTTCCTGATGGATTCATCAAAGTCAACATGTACTGGGCACCTCTCTGCATGGCTGCCGGGACACAGAAGTGAGCAGACAGCAGGGACTGTGTGGTGCCCTTGCTCCTTGGTCACCTTTCATAGGAGGTGAGCAGCTGTCAGGACAAGGTGCCCTTAGCGAGAGCAGGGACTTTAGTGCTTGTTCCCCAGCATCCCCAGTGCCTAGAATGGTGTCTGGCCCATCCTCAGTGCTTGTTAACACTTGAGAATTAAATGGGCCGGGGAAAGGTGTGGATTCTGGACACGGTTTCAACCATCCCCACTCATTTTTAAAAAGCAAGAATGTTAGTCAAATACAGTGAGATCCAAAAAGCCTCTGGGCTTTTAAATGGCCTCTGGGTAGGGTGACCAGCCATCCCAGTTGGCCTGGGGCTGTCCTGGTTTCAGCACTGGAAGTGGAAGTCTCCTGTCTTGAAAGCCCCTCAGCCCTGCAGAAACCGGGGTGGTTGGTCACCTTACCTCTGAGTCACCATTTTGACAGAGAAGTCCAGAGGTTTAGAGGGGTCAGCCCTCTCCAAATACAAGCCCCATTGAAAGACCTTGAGCCGGTGTCTTACCCTCTCTGGCCTCCACTCTCCTCCTGAGTCGACTGAGTCATCCCAGGTTCATACCACGGAATCGTTCAGAGGAAGAAGAGGGTACTGCGCAGAATGCCTGTAGTGCTGGGCCCAGCATGCAGCAGACAGTTTGCAGGGGGACAAGAGAGGGGCACTGGGGACTGGGGAGTTTGAGGACGTGGGGCAAGGGTGGGGGACTTGGTGCTGTCTGGATTGCTGGCCTTGGGGAAAGTCATAATCCAGACTCAAAGAGGAGATGCCCGGCAAGCTGATGCAAGACATAATTTTCTGTCCAGTTTCTTTCTTGTGCCTTTATTAATTCCCTGCTCTTCCTTGGTTGGTTTATGAAATATTTACTGGGTCTAGCCCTGGGCTGGGCAGCAGCAATCCTGACATAAATGAGATGAGAACCTTGGCCCTCAAGGGAACCTCGGAAGGGAGGGATGCTCTGATGGTGAGCTGCTTGGAGCTACAGGGGCAGAGGAGAGGTATAGCCTCTCCCGGGGGGAGCAAGCTTCCTGTCCTCCAACGCCCCTCTCAATTCTTTCAGCCTCCTGTGGGGTCCCCACCCCCACCTCTGGCACCAGCCTGTCTGAGTCGTGGGACACCTGGCTTCAGCCACAATCCACTCTGCCCAGACAGGCTGCAGAGACGGCCAGGCTGGAAGGAGTTGTGACATAGAACCACACTCTCTGGGGCTCAGATCTGCCTCCATCTCACCCCAACACTCTACAATCCATCAGCTGTGACTCAGATCTAGCCTTGACCCCAGCTTAGCCTCTTCTCACCTGGATGACTTTGGGCAAGGCCCCAAAGCTCTCTGAGCCTCGGTATCCTCTTCTCTAAAATGGGCATGCTGAATGTGTTGCCTTCATAGGCTGCCCATGCAGCACAGAACTCTTAGCAGGTGCTCAAGATTCACCTACGACAGCTATCCTCTTCTTCCACCAGAGGGCGGGGCTCCTGCCTCACAGGTTTTCGTGCCTAGGAATGATGGTCTGTATGCAATGTGTGCTCTCACGCTGTTGGCAAGGATGACAAAGACAATGAAGGCTGGCAATCACTTCTTTCTGGCTTTCCACATTCCCCAACACAGCCTGCCTGCGCGGCTGGCCCTGCCTGATTGATTTGATTATTGGGATACGCAGCAGGACCCGGGTGGAACCTCCATAGGAAGAGAAGAAGGATTGGCAGGAGGTCAGAGAGAAGGCAGGAGATGCAGGAAGGGCTGCTAAGACTCAATGCAGACAGACGGTTTCAGGGTGCCTGGGAGAGCACATTAGTCAGCCCCCCTCAGATGTCCCTCAAAGCTGCTGGAAACCAAGTCTTAATATATTTCTAATCAGCTTCCAGAGCTTCATGCTGAGGAGATGGATGAGGGGTCCTCACGAGGGCTGGAAGAAATAAGCAGTGTTCCAGCTCTTGGCTAAATGGAAGGCTGGCAAACTGCGTGGGCCTCAGGCTGGAGCAACCTGCTCCCAGCATTTCCCCTCACTTTCATCCTTCTGGGGAACAAGGCTTCCTAGGACCCAGGTATTAGAGATGGAGGCCTAAAGAACCCATCTCTGCTCACTGAACTGCCCAACTCTGGCTCCTGGTCTGCAGACCCCACACCTGAATCAAAGACGGGCTCCCTCAATGTCTCATGGAACATCCTGTCACAGGATACCTGGAAGAACTCCAAGTGGCAACGGCAGACTGGAAAGGAGTTAGGCTGGTCCATGCATGATTTGGCATCCTCACTTGTTATTCCCCAGGCTCACTTGACCTGTAGAGTATGTATGTATGTTACTCACATTTTGTGGCATTTGGGAGACAGGGAGAAAGAGAAGTGCTGGCTGGATCGGGGGCCCATAGCTGGGAGGTAGGGGTAATGGTCTAGATTTAGATTCAAGTGTCAACATTCCTTTTCCCACAATGGGAGAAAAGGAGGAAGGGTGGAAATATAGCTGTTAAAAACACAGGCTTATGAAAATTTCATGTCCAGCCAAAATGGAGTAACAGGGAATAGATTTACCCTCCCAACTGAAACAACTGAAAAACCAGATAAAATACATGAAAATCATTTTCAAGACACCGGACATCAGACAATGAAGGACAGTGACCCTCGAGAGATGGGAAATTGGCAAGATGAGCCATACAGGTGCTCTGGTTTACTGCCTATGGAAAGTTTCCAGGCCATGGAGCAGGAAACTCAGGCAGGGCTCAATGGACTCTCTTTTCCAGTTGAAGAATGGAAATGAGAGTCTGAGGAGAGTGAGGCAGCTGGAGACCACATGGCAGAGTATGGAGAGAAGACAGCCGCCCACAGAGAGAACCCTGGGGTTTGAGAGAGGGACCACTCAAACATTCAACAAAGGACAGATGAGTGCATGTTTGTACAGAAACTGCCTGAGGCAGGGAAAGAATCACCCAAAAAATTATAGAAAATAGTGCCTGGAACCCATATAGGGCCAGAAATAGTGCCTGTTTCCATCATCCATCTTGAAAATCTCATCATTTATGAGGCACTGAGCAGGTAGAATACTCAGAACAGCATTGCCTTTGTGATGGGGAATAATTACTCTTAGATTAAATTTGGCTTGATCCTGCCTAACAAATCTTAAAAACAATACTTGCAAAAATCAAACTGTTCTCAAGCATCTGAACTGCATCCCAGAACAAAGCACAAGAATATTTATGGGAATACAAAAATATCTAGCATACACCACAGTAAAATTCACAATGTTTGGCATCCAGCCAAGAATCATCAGGCATGTAAAGCAGCAGGAAAATATGAACCATATGAGGAGAAAAGGCAATCAATCAAAACCAATCCAGAATTGACATATTTAGAATTAATAAGTGAGGACATTAAAACAGTTGTTATAACTGTATTCCATATGTTCAAAAAGCTACAGGTAACAATGAACATGTTAAGAAGAGAATGGAAGAGATATGTTTTTATATAAAAGATCCAAATTAGCTTCTAGAGATGAAAACTATAATATTTAGTATCAAAAGTACACTGGGTGGGGATATTATTAATAGCAGATTAGATATTGCAGAAGAAAACCTTGTTAACTTGAAGACATATCAATAATAACTATCCAAATAAAACACAAACAGAAACAAAGACCAAAAAAAAAAAAAAAATGAAGAGACTATCAGTGAGCTGTAAGACAACTTCAGGTGACCTAATATATGTGTATTAGTCCCAAAAGAAGAGGAGAGAGAAGACAGAACTATATATATATATACATATATATATATACATATATATATACACACACACACACACACACACATATATATATATATATATATATATATATATATATATATATATATATATATATATATAGTTGAGGCAGGAGAATGGTGTGAACTCAGGAGGCAGAGCTTGCAGTGAGCCGAGATCAAGCCACTGCACTCCAGCCTGGGTGACAGAGCGAGACTCTGTCTCAAAAAAATAAATAAATAAAATAAAATAAAAGCTTCAACACTCCATTTAAAAAGCAGAGATTGTTGGATTGGATTTTAAAATAGGCTCTTAAAAATTTATGTCCACAGAAAAACCTGAACACAGATGTTTATAGCAGCTTTATTAATAATTGCCAAAACTTCAGGTGATCTGCCTGCCTCGGCCTCCCAAAGTGCTGGGATTAGAGGCATGAGCCACCACGCCTGGCCCAACACGGCAAAACCCTGTCTCTACTATAAATACAAAAAATTAGCTGGATGTAGTGGCGGGCACCTGAAATCCCAGCTACTCGGGATGCTGAGGCAGGAGAATTGCTTGAACCCAGGAGGTGGAGGTTGCAGTGAGCTGAGATCATACCACTACACTCAAGCTTGGATGACAGAGCGAGACTCCATCTCAAAAAGAAAAGCAAAAACTTGGAAGCAAACAAGAAGTTCTTCAATAGGTGAATGGACAAACAAACTGTGGTACATCTAGACAACGGAATATTATTCAGCACTAAAATGGAAAAAGCAGGCTGGGTGTGGTGGCTCACACCTGTAATACCAGCACTTTGGGAGGCTGAGGCAGGCAGACCACCTGAGGTCAGGAGTTAGAGACCAGCCTGGCCAACATGGTGAAACCCCATCTCCACTAAAAACACAAAAATTAGCTGGGTATGGTGGCATGCACCTGTAATCCCATCTATTCGGGAGGCTGAGGCAGGTGAATCACTTGAACCCAGGGGGCAGAGATTGCAATGAGCTGAGATCACGCCACTGCACTCCAGCCAGGGCAACAGAGTGAAACTCCATCTCAAAAATATAAAAAATAAATAAAAATAAAAAATAAAATAGGAAAAGCTATCAAGTCTTAGGTGCATATTACTAAGTGAAAGCAGCCAATCTGAAAAGCTACATACTGAATGATTCCAACTATGATACCCTGGAAAAGGTAAAACTGTGAAGATAGTAGAAAGATCAGTAATTGCTAGGAGTTAAGGGGAGGGAGAGGTGAATACATGCAGCCCAGAGGACTTTTAGGCCAGTAAAAATACTGTCTACAACGTGGAACCATGTCATTATACTTTTGTCCAAGCCCACAGAATGTACAACACCAAGAGAGAACCCTAATGTAAACTATGGACTTTGGAGTGTTTTGTTTTTGTTTTTTGAGATGGAGTTTCACTCTGTCACCCAGGCTGGAGTGCAATGGCTCGATCTCAGCTCACTGCAACCTCCACCTCCCAGGTTCAAGCGATTCTCCTGCCTCAGCCTCCTAAGTAGCTGGGATTACAGGCGCCCACCACCACGCCCAGCTAATTTTTGTATTTTTAGTAGAGACAGGGTTTCGTCATGTTGGTCAGGCTGGTCTCAAACTCCTGACATCAGGTGATCCACCTGCCTCGGCCTCCCAAAGTGCTGGGATTACAGGCATGAGACACCGTGCTCAGCGACTTTGGAGGATTCTGATGTGTCGACGTAGGTTAGTCAGTTGTGGCAAATGCACAGCTCCGGTGGGGATGCTGATGGTGGAAGAGGCTGTGCATGAACAGGGGCAGAGGGGCATCTGAGAAATCTCTATGCCCTCCTCTCGATTTTTCTGTGAACTTAAAACATCTCTTTAAAAAAGTTCTTAAAAATAATAGGCTGACGTGATGCAGAGACCTGTGTTTGATCCCCAGCTGTGTGCCCTCTAAGCCTCAGTTTCCTCACCTATAAAATGGATTGGAATGTGCCTATTCCAGGGGGCCATTGCAAGGATTCAGTGAGATTCTGTGTGTTGCTCAGCACAGGGTTTGTCTGGTACCTCAAAGGCATCTGTTGAATGGTAGCTGTGATGGGAAGGTACAGGGATGTCTTGAGGGGACACAGTGAGGAGGGAGTGAACACAGATGGGTCTCCATCACCTCAGTGTAGAAAGAGCTGCAGTGCAGGACCTGAGCAGGACAGAGCACACAGCAAGTGCTCCCTAAACACTCAAGCATTTCATTGGAGACCGGCCATCCACCTGCAGATATCCCAGTTCTCTTAGCTTTGTGAGATTCCATTGTTTCAAGTCACATGTCTAAAATCTTAAAACACTAGAAATTTGGTCTACAAAAATCACTGGAATGTTTACTTCTTGAACTGCTCATTACACCTCTGCATAAAATGCGGCCTTATACCCTCTCCTGAAGCAGGTCTAATTAGAAGGATAAAATATTTAAATCTTTGCAATGGAAACCTGAAGTACAACCAGACAAGCCCTAAGATAACAGACAATTTGTATTTTAATGATAATTCTTGCTTGAAGAAAAAGAAGCACTCATTGGCTGAAGAAAATATTCTCTAAGAAGCAGACTGCCAGACTCCCTGGAATTCTATTTTTCTGGGCAGTGATATGTTCCTCTGGGGACCAACAACTTCTGCTAGTTTCTTGCATATCTGTCAGAATGAGGCCCTTCCCCGTAGCTAAGACAGTTTCAAGAGATAACAAAATCACCTCTCCAATAGGAAGAGATGTCTTTTGTGTCTTTTTTCCCCTCCGTGAAAAATGATTAAAATGCAAATTAACTGTGAGTCTCTCAAGGTCCTGGGGGACCTTCTCTTTAGAAGAGGAATTAGCAGGGGATATGCCAGCATCTCAGCTGTGATTAGATACACATGTAGTGTCTCCCAGAAGGACAGGCCCAGTGTTAATATGATGTTAATATGTAGGTGAGACTGAATCCTCCCACCTGGCAAGGGCCAGATTCCAAGAGACAGGTGAAAGAGAGAGGTGGGGGAATTCCCAGCTCCTCAAGCACAGGAAACCTACTTGGATCTCCCCAATATGAAGCTGAACCAAATAAAATGGTCATTTGATAGGTCAAAAATGGTCAAATGTCAGCAATTTCACATGGTTCAGCCTAATAAAGCCATGGCCTACCTCCTTAGTAATAAGTGACTTTTCTACTGGGCTTGGCAGTATTTTAAGGTTTTGCCAAGCTCTACACACCCTTGTTTAGTCTAGAGATAATACACTGGGCTGGATGAATCCAGCCCACACACCTGTTTTGTTTGGTCCAAGTAGTAGCCAGTCCTCAAGGACAATGACCATCCATTCTGTCCCTTGCTCCTAGACACACACACTACATCAAGAGCTGGAATCCGACTCCCCTCCCTTTAAATCTGAGCTGGCCTGGAGACTTTCTTGACTAAAAGAATGTAGTGTTAATGACATTCTGGGACTTCTAGGCAGGTCCTATGAAGCCTGCAGCTTCTACCTGGAACTGCTGGAACACTCTTTCTTGGGGGAGCCAGCACCATGCAAGAAGAGCAACAACCTTGGGACCTCCATACTGGGAGGAAGCCCAAGTCACCTGAAGAAGCCCTTGCAGGATGAAATCCCAAGAGGAGAGTGGCCAAGTTGCCTAGAGGCACCAGACAAGTTCAGAGGAAACTACACGCTGGAAGCCTCGACTCCAGTCCCTGCTGTTCCAGCTGATGCCACTCGGGCAAAAACAAACTGTCTAGCCAAGCCCTTCCTCAATTCTGGTCCCACAAAATCGTCAGCACAATAAATGATTGCTTTAAGCCATTAAGTAACTGAAGTCATAGGCAGTAAGTAACAGAAACAGTCCACACCATGGTTGGTAGGTCTGGTAACAATTTCTAATTAGTTGTTAACATTAAAACACCCAGAGTGCATGAGAAAATCAAAATTTCAGCTTTCTTTTAAACACAGAAGCACCTGCAGCCCCAGGCCTGTGTTTCTGCATGGCATGAGCAAGGGGCTAGAGCTCCAGTGCCCCATCCAGGCCAGGCTGGCCAAGCTCTCCAGGGCATCACAGCCCCCACTCCATCCAACTCCACTCCATGAGGTCACCTGGCTGGTTTCGGGCTCCCTGGACTTATACACCCACCCCCTCACCACCTGACCCCTCTGCTCCAATGGCCACTAGCAACTCACACTCCCAACAGGAGATACTGTTTCAAGCCTTCTTGCCTTTGTGCACACAGTTCCCTCTGCCCAAAACACCCACACTCCTGTGTCTGCATAACCGCCATGCATCTCTCAAACTCAGTTCAAGTCAAAAACCCCTGAAGGCTTGCCTGATCTCTGGGCTCCTGGAGCCCCTGTGTTTACCCCCATCTTGTTATCTATCACTTGGAAGGCTCTGAGGCACATCCCTTAACCTAAAGCATTCCATGTAGGGAGGGCCTGGCACACAGGAAACATTTTCTAAGACACTAAATGAACAGTTCCGTGAGGACACAGTTTTGTCCCCATTTCACAGATAATGAAACTGAGGTTTAAATAAGCGATCTGTTCACTGCTGCCCCAAGATCAACAGCTGCTAATATGAGGGCCAAGATGCTTATCCTTTACGGGTCTTCAGAACCTGTTGTGGGTTGAATTGTGTCCCCTCGATAGGTAGAATGAAGTTCTAATCCTGGGTCCTCTGAATATGTCCTTATTTAGAAACAGAGTCTCTGCAGATGTAATCAAGTTAAGATAATGTCATTAGGGTGGGCCCTAAGCCAATACGGCTGGTGTCCTCATAAGATGAGAAGAGACTCAGAGAGACACACTGGGAGAATGCCACATGATGATGCAGGCAGAGACTACAGCAATGTGTCCACAAGCCAAGGAATGCCAAGGACTGCAGGTAACACTGTGATGCTAAGAGAGTGGCCTGGAACAGATTCCACCCCCACCCCCAGCACCTTCAGAGAGACTACTTTGGCCCTGCTGACACCTGGATTGTGGACTTCCAGCCTCCAGAACCGTGACAGAATGAATTTCTGTTGTTTTAAACCACCCAGTTTGTAGTAATTTATCACAGCCTTAGGAAACTAATAGAGATTGGTTCAAGAATTTGTTTAAAAATGTACACAGCTGGGTACAATGGCTCATGCCTGTAATCCCAGCACTTCAGGAGGCCAAGGCAGGAGGATCGCTTGAGCCCAGGAGCTCTAGACCTGCCTGGGCAACATAATGAGACCTCATTTCTACTAAAGATAATTTTTAAAAGACTAGCCAGCCATGGTGGCATGTGCCTGTAGCCCCAGAGACTCAGGCAGTTGAGGTGGGCAGAGTGCTTCAGCCTGGGAGATTAAGGCTGCAGTGAACCATGATTGCACCACTGCACTCCATCCTGGGCAACAGAACAAGACCGTGTCTCAAAATAAAAAAGAATAATGATAATAAAATAAAAATGTACACAAACACAACCGCCTGGATGGATCAGAGGATGAAGCTGATCCACAGAGGGTCCCTGGCCCCCCCAGCTCTTGCAGGGGTACTGCGATGACATGGAAGGATGGTCCTGCATCAGTGGATGTGGCTCCGCTCCTAGCCCTCTGTTTGCCGGCTGAGCCTCCCTGGCTATTCATTCCAAATCTCCCTTTCTTGATGATGGGAATAATAAAGGCACCCACCTCAACTACAGGTTTCCCACCTCTGGCAGGTGTGGCCTGGAGAGAGGGAGAAGCTCAGTTTTGGAGCAAGTTCCAAGGCTATGTCACTCTGGGCCCAAACATTTTAAGTTGCTGAATCGATACTGTGTTAGGTGACTTCCAGTGACCACATGAGTTTTTAATGGCCTAAGGGTGACCAGAGAGCCAGGGATCTGTTTCATCCAGGGAGGGAGAAGTGGGAGGGTGGATGTATCCTATAGGGTGGGCTTACACTCTGAGTCTCACCCTTCATTGACCACTGGGATCAGCTGGGGAATGCAAGGAAAGTGCTGGTGCCTGGCTCCCACCCCTAGAATCTGATGGGAGTATCGGAGGTGAGACCTGGGCAGCAGGACTCTTGAAAGCTCCCAGGTGATTCTAATGGCAACAACATTTGAGAACCACTGGCTTGAAACCACTCACTGCAGGGACGGGACAGTGCAAGACAAAAAGAAGGTTGAGCTTTTAGACCCGAGGCATGCTTTAACAGGGGAGTTACGCCATAAGAACAAGTGAAGGAGCCCTCCTGTCTCTGTTGTCCATCCCATTCCCCCATAATGAGTGCTGGCTTAGCATGCAGAACGTTCCTGAAATGTTTGCTCCCTTCCCCCAGCACGTGCCTCTGTGTCACTGCACTTCTTGGATGATGTGGGCTTCCCCCGGAGCAAGTGAGCGTCCCAACGGGCCCAAGTGGAAGCTAAGGCTTTTTAGGACTTGGCCACAGAATGTCACCAATACTGCATTCTCTTCACCAAGAAAGCCACTAGACTTTCTCTTCACCAAGGACAGTCCCAGATTTAAGGGGAGAAGAATCAGATTCCAGCTCTTGAAGTGGTGGGCAGCAAGCATGTCCAGGAGGGAGACAGGGAATGCATGGCGGCTGTCTTTGAACATGCGTGATCCTGCCAATGAAACAGGGATTTTGGACTCAGTCCTAAAAGACTGTGATTCTCCCCTTGTCCCCAGCCCACTGGACATCCAGGTGGCCCTGTCCTCTTGGCCACTCCTGGCCTAAGAGAAATGAATGCCCTTTTTCACTGTTCACATCCTCCAGAGTCACCAGAGACTCAGGCACTGTGTGGAGTGGGGCTGGGGTGTTTCCAGGGTAGGGGAGAGGGCAACTGGGAGCCTCCAGGGCTCAGAAGTAAGATGGGGCCCACGAGCACACTCTCAGTGCCTGCAGCCTCTCTTACACCGTCATACAGCCACGTGTACTGCACCAGGGAGGGCACCTCTAAGAAGATTTGCCAGATAACTGGTGTCTACTCTGTACACCCAAAGAGGATATCTATTTAATGCTTAGCTTTTGAGTGGAAAATCTTTCTAAAATGGCTTATGTGTTCTGGGTCTTCTTAAGCCAAAAACAGGAATCACATTTAACAACATGGGGAAGAAGAAACGTGGGCTAGGAGTCACGTGGATCTGGTTTCACTGACTTAGTTAATCACACAAGCGTGCATGCCCAGCCCCAGGCGTCCCTCCAGCTTCTATCCTCTACAGGGGCTGAGGTTTTCCCAAGGGACTGCTTCAACTATATGCCATTCTCCTGCTCAATAACTTGCAATGGCTCCCACTGCCTTACTGATTAGATGCAAACTTCTCACCCCAGCAATCAGCACCTTCTATAATCTGGCCCTGGCCTCTGTCTCCCAGCCCTCCTGCACCCCTATCCTCTAGCTTTCTGAAGAACTCTGTGAATATTTTCTGGACTTCCCTATCTCGATATCTCTCCACCTAGAACAGTCTTAACTCCCAGGCCCACCAGGAGATATATGCCTACAGTTCTAATCCATCTTCAGCCCCCATTCTCAAAGTCCTGATGATGACAGCTGTTCAGTGGCATTGGCATTTGACACTTTGAATTCACCATCTTTTCCTGTTAATGTCTTTTCATGAACATACATCTTGTCCTCATCCAATCCTCTAATAAATACTTGAGGACCTGCTACGTGCTGGGCACCTTCTTCAACCCAGCCCTTTAGCCATTCCCCTCTTTGTGTCTTAGGCGGGCCCATCATTTCTCGAAGCTTTTATAAACATGCAGAAAGAAAATCTACGTCCTATTCAAGTTTGTCCCACAGGATCCCTGTCCCAGTGCCTGATACGGAGCTTGTCACAAGGCAGGTACTAGACATTTGCTGAGCAAGTGGATGGATGCACCAACATTTCGCTGCAAACTGCCCCCTGATGAGGGAAAGACTGCACAGGGAGACAGTGACTGTCACACACACCTGGTGGCCACAGGACACACCAGGAGCAGGGTCTGAGCACTTGCTCCAGCCAAGCACTGCGAAGTATTGTAGGTAGGGAAGTAACAGTTCCCATCCTTATGGGGATAATGGGATGAATCAACAGCAGAAAGCAATCTACTAGAAAGGCACAATAGTAAGCCCACTTCCCAGAGGGAAGAGAAGAGAGAAATCATTCTGAAATAGATCTGTCCTGTACCTTACATCGTATCTTTCTCAGGATGAAGCAATAAGGTGGAAAACCCTTTGCAGATACTCAGGCCCAGATTTGAAATCCAGTTCTCCTCCTTGCAAATGGCATGCTCTTGGGCAAATTATTTAATCTCGTTTAGTGTCCTGACCTGTAAAATGGGGCCTCCGTCATGGACTTGTAAGGATTTGCTGTGATAAAATATGCCAAGCACCCAGCGTCTGGCACATAGTAGGTGCCCAAAAAACCTTAGCATCTGTTCTCATCTGTGTGGTACTTCATGTTTCTGTTCCTTGCAGCTAGCACAGTACTGCGCATGTAACCAGTGTCAAAAATGTGTCAAGGAGAATACACTGACCAAGTGGAATGTGAATTGTAAACAAAAAAGGAAAAATAGGAACCTGGTCTCTGGGCAGATTCTGCCTAAAGACGTTAAAAAGCCCTGTATTTATTTTGTCAAGTTGCCATGGCAGCAACTGATGCTCCAGCCAGCTCCAGGGTTAGCAGGGATCAATTTATCTTGTAACCATGGAAATTCCGGAGGTTCAGTGGGATCCAGAGGGGAAGGCAGACACAGTTCTTCTCCAGTCTAGAAATAAATCCTGGAAAGCCTCCTTAGTTTTCATGTAGCTAAAACCATCATTATCTAAAATGATGTTTACATGACAATTTTTATAAGTATGGATTTAGGCACAGGAGATGTAAAATCAGGCAAAAAAAAAAAAGGGCCAGCGATACTCAGAAGGGCAATTAGCATCATGGAAAACTTAAGGGGCTGCCGGAGAGCCAGGATCTAGACCCCCAGAACTAACTTGGGGCTTCCACATCTTTTAAGCCTCCATTTGCAGACTCGCTGTCCACACACAGTCTGGATTTTGCTGTCACTTTTTAAACAGGCTTCCACTACAGGTGAAGCTTGGGGAAAAAGCAAGTGTCCCCTCAAACTTCATTCCCTGTAAAAGAAAACAGCAGCAGATGGGGTCCCTGCCACACACCCTGGAGACAGAAGGGAGCCTGGGTGGCCTCCCGACCTCTCTGCTCGCACCATAACCAACCAACACAACCAGAGAAGGTGCAAGATGTGGCTTTGGTAGATTGGGACTTACTCTCCCGGGCCAAACGCAGCCCTTCCCTGGAGCCAGCTCTGGGTCTTCTCTAGGGTCACAGACTGATGGAGAAATCCGGGATTTGTCTTTGTTCTGGCTCAAGAGAGTTAAGGCACAGAAATAGAATCATCACCCAAGCTCAGAACTCCAGGGCATTCTGCTGGAGGAAAATTCAAGCTGTGAGAGATTTGTTTTTCGGGCCACTGGGAGCCTGTTTGTGTCGGGGAGGGGGGTGGGGGGGTTCTGGCCGCGCTGGGCACTGGTGGCTCCATCAGACTCTACACAAAGCAAAACAGGACAAACGACTGCGGCGCGTCGACGCTTGGCGGGTCACGGTCACAAAGCGGGTCTCAGCGCCTTCCTCAGGCGGCGGCAAAGGGGGCGCCCGAGGTCACCGGCAAGAGACAGATTACTGGCGCCTCAGGAAAACAGAGTGGGGAAGAGCGAGACTGTGCGCCCATCCACGTTCGCGCGGGTCTGAGCTGGCCCGGCCTTGGAGGGCTCCGGGACCCCAGAAGGGGGACAGCAGTGGGGGATGGGCAGGAAGGGGGCGACTCGGGCTACCCAGGCTCCTCGCAGCCTTCCTGCCAACGAGAGGGGCCCGGGTGGGAACAGCTCGAGCCGCGGGGGTGCGGGGCGCGCAGCCCGCCCCACCCCGCGAGAGCCGCGATCGCCGCCCCCGACGCGTGCACCAAGTGGGGGTGCCCGGCTCGGGACAAAGGACCGGGACGCGGATCGCGGGCGGGCGCCACTGCCCAGCCCCAGGGTGGAGGGCGAGACCGTAGCCCCGAACCTCCCCAAACTTGGCGGCCCGGGGCGCGTGGGGAGGGCGCCCCGTTACCTGCGCGGCCATAAAGGAGAGATCCATGGTATCGCTGCAGCCAGCGCTCGAGTCCTCGCTGCTGCCGCTGCCGCTGCGGGTCAGCCGCCTGCACAGTTGGCGGGGATCGGGCTGAGCAGCGAGCGTCCGGAGACCGCACGGCGCCCTCGGCTGTCTCTGGGCTTCTGGCTCCAGATCTCTACTAGGCGGAGGGCCCCGAGCGCGGGGGCGGGCGGGGCGGGGTGGGGCGGGGCTCGGGGGACGGGGCGCCCCTCCACGTGACCACTCCCCGCCCCACCCCCGGGGCGGGGTCCGTCAGAAACCCCAAGCGCTCGCAATCGCCTCCCTTCGTGGGCGGGATGGGGAAACTGAGGCCCGAGGCCGCCCCGCTGGTTGGTGCAAGAACCAGCCTGCAACCCAAGTCCTGAGCTGTTGGCGCCCCGCCCCGTGCAGTTGAACCCAACCCGCCCGGGGCTGTGGGCAGCGCGCTCTTGGGGCTGACACGTTATCCCGAGCCTGAGGACCAAGATCGGAGTGACCTGGCTTTCCACGCCAACGCTCCTCCCAGAGTCCGGTGTACTCCCGGCTCGGCATCTGGGCAGAACGAGGTTTAATCCTAGCCCTGCTTTGTTGTGCAGCTTGAGCAAGATAAGTGTCTTTGAGCCTAGATTTCCTCATCTGTGAAAAGAGAATACAGAACCGAATAATTAAATGAGATAGGGAATATAGCACGCGGTGTCCTCAGTAAATGAGAGCCCTAACATGGCTAATCATCCAATAGAGACGAGGCTGTGAGTGGTGTCTTCGAGGACCGCACGGTGCTCAGGTTGCACAGCGGGTACTCCATGGCTCTCAGCTCAAACAAGTATCGAAAATCATGCAGGTGCCACAGTTCAAGTAAGGGGAACAGAAGAGATGCCCACAGGGGCCCATTGCTCTGTGTGTGTGTGTGTGTGTGTGTGTGTTGGACACCACAGACTTGGTGACACGTGGAGGCTTTGCCCTCCGGGGGCTCACTAGGAGGGAACCAGTTGTACTCTAAGGAGTCTCAGTGAGTACGACTGGTCCCTTTGGGTGATGTCTCTTCCAGGTACTTTACACTCGTGGTCATCACGAGCCTCTGTGAGGGGCAGCCTGGGACTCCCAGACTTTGTCACAGGCAAGGAAGCTGTGGCACAGGGAGATGGAGGGGTTTGTTCAAGGTCCCCCGGCAGCTGGGGGCCCAGTAGGGACGGTGGCTGTGGGAATGGGACCAGAACCTCACTGACCTACAGAAGGCTTTCAGTGTTATCTTTCCTGTAACTTTCCTTTCTTTTCCTTCCCTTCCTTTCTCCCTCCTTTTCTTCCTCCTCTTCCTTCTCTCCTTCTCTCCCCTTCCCCCCACTTTTTTCTTTCTTTTCTCTTTTCACTTTTCCTGTCATGCTTGCCTCCTCCCTTCCTCCTCTGGTCTCTAAACCCTCCAGTTCCCTGGCCCTCCCTTCCCTCCCTGTTTTTAGCCAGTACTGCACTCACCACACCCATCATTCCTGCCACCTCCCAGCCTAGTCCACACGGGGCCTGCCCAAACAGTCCATGCCAACAGCCGCCCACCTCCTCCCATCCTTCCTGTGGCCAATAGCAAAGCAGCCTGCCCAGGACTGTCCAGGGCTCCCCGTCTGCTGTAAGAAATATTATGTACACGGCATACTTCACAATAAAAGGGCATATATGTTGTGTGTGTGCAATTTGAAAAATAATATAGCCTTGCATAGGTTAAAAAATGGAACAATAAAAAACAGTCGTGAAGTCCTACTGTGTATCTCTCCAAAGGCATCTCCTACCTGCCCCCTTTCCAGGGTCACCTCCATCCTATTTAGTATCCACTCTTGTCAATTCTCTTGCTTTTCTTTATAGTTTTACCTTTATAGATTACCTGCTTTAACCCTTTGTAGAAAAATTAAATTGCTCTAAATTTGCTCTTCCATGTCTTCTTTGTTGTTTTCTCAGCATTATTTGTGTAGTTGACGTATATTGTTTTTCAGTGCTACACAATGTTCCATTTGTATGTCCTTATCACAGTTTTTATTGATGCACTAGCCCTTTGATGGATACTTTGGTCATCTCCAGGTTTTCTGATAACGCCAAAAAAAAAATGCTGCTATGAATACTCTCGATCTTGTCTTTGGATGCACAGGTGCAAGGGGTCCTCAGGGAATACGCTAAGAATGGAACAGTTGGGTATTGTGGTCAGCTCATCTGTGCTTTTACTAATTGATGCCCATTGATTTCCAGTTTCTGATTTCCAAGGAGGCTTCATCCATTTTATTATCCTACCTATAGTAGGCATGGGTTTTTATTGCTCCACAATTGACCAACACTTTGTATTGTTAGGATTTTTTTTTAAGTTTTGCAAATATGATATGATGAAGTAGTGTTTCATTTGGATTTGATCCTCATTTCTCTGATTACTAATGACATTAAGCATCTTTTATACATCTATTGATCAGTTTCATTTCCTTTGATGAGAAATGCCTTTCACCAGGTCTTTTGTGCTTGTTTTAAAATTTTGCTTATTTTTTTATTGACTCAGGAAAAGTATATGTTTTAAATATTAATCTTGCCAGTTATAGGTTTTTAAATATCATCTTTCGTTTTACATTTCTTTTCACTCTATTATATCTTTTCATGAACAGAAGTAAAGAATTTTAATTTGGTCAAAATTTATTAATATTTTCTTTTATAGTTAGCCCTTGTTTAATAAATTCTTTGCCAACTTGAGGCCATAAAGATAAAGATATTGTCCTGTAGTATTTTAGTAAAAATTTAAATACTTTTCTCATATTTCAGCCTTGTATAACTGATATATTGTGTGTGAGGCGGGAGTAAGGAAGCAATTTTATTTTTCTCATATTAATGTTCAATTATTCCAACCCCATATTGACTAGATCAGCTCTTTCCTATTGATCTGCAACACCAAATTTGTCAGGTGTCCATTTAGCCATCAGTCTGTTTCTAGGTTGTTCTGTTCCATTGGTTGTTCATCTGTCTAATACTAATGTTATTCTGATTTAGTTACTCTAATTTCATGCTAATTCATGTATGGGAGAGCAAGTTTCCTCACTGCGTTCTTTGTTTCCTTACTACCTTTCACTCTTTGCTCTCTGAATACATTTTAGGGTGACCTTGTCAGCTCCCCCAAATAACCTGGACTTGAACACAATTCTATTAACTTTTTTGGGGATAATTGACATCTTACAGATAACAAATATTTTCTTCAAGAACATGCCATATCTCCTTATATGCTTAACTTTTTTTTAGTATTTCTATATAAAGATCTTGCAAATCTTTTGCTGAAATCATTTCATGGTGCCTTTCTTAAAGATTTTATTTTGAGGTGATTATAGGCTCATGTGCAGTTGTAGGAAATAATACAGAGATCTCATGTACCCTTTACCCAGTTTCTCCCAATGATAACATCTTGCAAAATTAGAGTACAATATCGGCCCAAGGATGCTGACATTGATATGGTGAAGCATTTCTCACTTTGCTCTTTTACAGCGAGACCTACTTCCTCCCTGCCCCACCCACTCTTTAACCAGGGGCAACCACTCATCTGCCCTCTCTTTCTATAATTTTGTGATTGCAAGGATGTTATAAAAGAATCATACAGTTTATACTCTTTTGAGATCAGCAGTTTTCACACAGCGTAGTTCCCTGGAGGTCCATCCAGATTGTTGCCTGTATCAATAGTTCGTTCCTTTGCATTGCTGGGTGTTATTCTATGTTATGGATATATCATAGTTTGTTTAACCATTCACCTGTCAAAGGACATCCTGGTTGTTTCTAGCTTTTGGCTGTTGTGAATAACACTGCTATAGACATGGTGTATGGCTTTTTGTATAAACATGTCTTCACTTCTCTGGGATAAAGGCCCAGGATCATATGGTAGTTACAGTTTTCATTTCAAAGAAACTGTCAAACTGTTTTTCACAGTGGCTGTAACATTTTACGTTCCTACCAGCAACGTAGGAGTGGTTTTTCCTTATCCTTGCCAGTATTTGGTGTTGTGATAGTTAATTTTATGAATCAGTTTCTATCGGGTGCCCAGATAAAACATTATTTATGGGTGTGTCCCTGAAGATGTTTCTGGATAAGGTAAGCATTTGAATCAGTGGACTCAGTACAGTAAATTGGCCTCCCCAAGGAGGGTGGGTATCTGTATTAGTCTGTTCTCACGCTGCTAATAAAGACATACCTGAGACTGGGTCATTTACAAAGGAAAGAGGTTTAATGAACTCACAGTTCCACACGACTGAGGAGGCCTCACAATCATGGCAGAAGGCAAAGGAGAAGCAAAGTCACGTCTTACAAGGCGGCAGGCAAGAGAGCTTGTGCAGGGGAACTTCCCATTTGGAAAATCATCAGATCACGTGAGACTTAATCACTACCATGAGAACAGTATGGGGGAACCACCCCCATGATTCAATTATCTCCATATGGCCCTGCCCTTGACACGTGGAGATTATTACAATTCAAGGTGAGATTTGGGTTGGGACACGGCCAAACCATATCAGTGTCATTCAGTTGAGGGCCTGTATAGAACAAAAAGCTGGAAGAAGGCAGCATTCTCTTTTTCTTTTTTTTTTCTTACCTCACTGCCTGAGCTGGGACATCTCATCTCATCTTGTCCTGCTCTCAGACTGGGATTTAGATATGCACCATGGCCTCCTCTGATTGTCAGGCCTTCCGATTTGGACTGAATTACACCACCAGCTCTCCTGGGTCTCCAGCTTGCAGATGGTAGATTCTGGGACTTCTTGGCCAACTCTTCATAATAAACCTCCTCTTATATATCTCTAGGAATGTCCTACTAGTTCTGTTTCTCTGGAGAACTTTGACTAATATGGGCATTGTCCTTTTTTTTTATTTTAGCCATTATGGTAGATGTGACATGATATCTCATTGTGGTTTTACTTTGTATTTTCCTAAGAAAAGGCTAACAATGTTGAACAACTTTTCAGATCCTTATTTGCCGTTGGTATATCCTTTTTTGTAGAATGTCGATAGATGCAATAGTACAATTGTACTCTTTTCTTCGTCTGACTTTTTTGTTCAGCATGATATTTTTGAGAATCACCCACATTGTTGCCTGTATCAGTAGTTCCATTTTTACTGCTGAATAGTTTTCTGATGTGTGCATATAACACAGCTCATTTATTAATTCTCCTGTGGATGGGCATTTTGGTTGTTTCCAAGTATTTGGCTATTATGAACAAAGCACCGATGAACATTTGTGTGTCAGAATTTGTATGGATATTTTGTTTGCTTAGTTGTTTGTTTATAAGAAACTGCCAAACAGTTTCACAAAGTGTTTGTACGTTTTACATTCCCACCAGCCATGTATGAGAATTCCAGTTGCCCCACATTCTCTGCCACACTTGGTATTTTCATTGCTTTCAATTTAGCCATTCTAATGGGTGTAAACCAGTATTTTATTATGGCTTACATTTGCATTTCTCTGATGACAGATGATGCTGAGCATCGAATCGTGCTTGTTGGCCATTCTTTTATTTTCTTATCTTTCACCTATTTTTTAAAAGTTGGATCACTTGTCTTTTTATTATTTTTTTTATTATTGAGTTGTAAGAGTGCAAGTCCTATGTCAAATACATACACTGCAATATTTTCTCTCAATCCATGGTATTTTTTCATTTAAAAAATTTTTTATTCATTAATTTCATTGTTTCTGGCCTTTTAACTGTATACGTTTAAGTGTACGACATGCTGTTTTGATATATTTATCTTCATATACACATATACAGTGAAATGATTACTGCAGTCAAGCAAATTCACACTCATCATCCCACAGAGTTACCTTTTCTTTTCTTTCTTTCTGTTGTGCTTTCTTTATGGTAAAAGTAACTAAAATCTACTCTTTTGGCAAATGTCCAGCATACAATATGATATGATGAGCCACAGTCCTCTTGCCGTCAGATCTCTAGACTTCCTCATGCTGCATAAGTGTCACTTTGCATCCTTTGATCTACAGGTTCCCATTTCCAAGCTCTGTGCCTGGTAATCCTTGTTCTACTAGGTTTCTACGTGCTCATTTAAAAGTTTACGTATGTAAGAGAGATCATACAGTATTTTTCTTTCTGTGTCTGGCTTATTTCACTTAGCATAATGCCTTTTAGTTTTGTCCATGCTGTCGCAAATAGTAGGGTTTCTTTCTTTTTTAAAGCGGAATAATATTCCATCATATATGTGCGCGCACACACACACGATGTCTTTATCCATTTATTTGTAGTTTGTTTCCATATCTTGGCTACATAAATGGTGTTGTAATGAATGTGGGCGTGCAGGTATCTTTGCGATGTGGTGATTTCATTTCCTTTCTATATATACCTAGAAGAGAGATTGCTGGGTTATGTGGCAGTTCTATTTTTAATTTTTAAAAGAATCTCTATATTTTTTCCATAACGGCTGCACCAGTCAACATTCCCACTAACAGTGGGCAAGGGTTTCTTTTTCATCACTTCCTCATCAACATTTAGCTACGTCAGTCCATGGCTTTTTTCTTCATTTTCTTAGCAGTGTTTTTCAAAGTTCTTAGTTTTGATAAAAATCCTATTGATTTTTTTTTTTATCTTTCATGGTCCATGCTTTTTGTGTCCTATTTAAGAAATCTTTGCCTGCCTCAAGGTCACGAAGATGCTTCTCCTTTTTTCCCTAAAAGTGTTATAGTTATAGCATTTATGCCTAGGGTTCTAATCTATTTTCATTTTTATGTATGGTCTGAATGAAAGGTTAAGGTTCTTTTTTTCCCTAAAGGGATATGCAATTATACCAGCACTATTTGTTGTAAGCACCATCCTATCTGCTCAATTACCCAGGACTGGGGCTAGACTTAAGGAGACACAAAATTTAAGGTTCCACTCACTCTCAGGCATAAACCCTACATTGGCGGGAGCCTGACAGTGAGTGCCTCCTTAAATTTTGATTCCTTGGCTCCTTGCTGGCATCACCCACTATCTGGTAAGCACCTCCCAGGCAGATATACACATTAGAAAGATCACCCTACATGCTCTGAGTGAGTGACCTCATCCAGGCGTCTAAAAAGACCCACTGAGGACACCCAGACCTCTGTTGTGAGCTTCAGGGGCACATTCCACTGTCTCCTCAGCGCCGTCTCCTGAGTGGCTGATGGCATCTCACATTTAGCCTGGCCACAACTGAGCTGATTTCCCCACCCACCTGGCTCCATCACAGGCAGGTAATGAATGGAACTACCCAAGTCTTCCATGCATGATTCTGAAAGTTGTGCACTGCACAAGGGCACCTGGTGGAGAGGTAGGGAGGGCCTAAAATTCATGCTGCCCTCATGGAAGCTATGCCCAGATAAGGGGATGTGTCTGCCCAGAGGAAGGGATGCTTTGCTAATTCCCCCAGAAGGGTCTTTGGGGGAATTAGCAAAGTCATCCTCAACTCTTCTCTTCCTTATACCCATTCTCAGCCCACCAACCCTCGAGTTCACTGTACTCCAGCATAGGAGGCTTCTTTCCGTCCCAGGAGCACACCATGCAAAGTGTCTTTCTCCCTAGGCAATTAGTCTTTTCTATTCCTTCTGCTTGGGATTCTCTCTAGATCCTTCTTCTGATGGCTCAGATTTCATTTCAAAAGCCACCTCCTCCAGGAGGCCCTCCCTGATCACCCTAGCTTAAGTAATTGACCACTTTCTATCATAGCACAATATTTTGTGTTTTCCATGGCATTTCTCCACTTTAAAATTATTTACTTGTTGGGAGAAGCAACCTGCGATGGGCCCTGATCATCCCCTGTAGGGTGTTACGGGTGATGGCAAGAAGGCAAGGTTCTAGTGACTCTTTTCCTGGGCTACTTTTCAGGATTGCTTTTTTTTCTTGAAATTTTATTTTAGATACAGGGGTACACATGCGGGTTTGTTACATGGGAACATTGCACAATGCTGAGGTTTGGAGTATGAATCCCATCCCCAGGTAGTGACCACAGTACTGGAGAGGTAGCTTTTTTGGTGTTGCTTTTTGTTTTTTTCAGATAGAGTCTCACTCTGTTGCTCAGGCTGGAGTACAGTGGCACAATCTCGGCTGACTGCAACCTCCACCTCCCAGGTTCAAGTGATTCTCCTGCCTCAGCCTCCCGAGTAGCTGGAATTACAGGTGCCTGCCACCAGGCCCAGCTAATTTTTGTATTTTTAGTAGAGAGAGGGTTTCACCATGTTGGCCAGGCTGGTGTCGAACTCCTGGCCTCAGGTGATTCCCCCGTCTTGGCCTCCCAAAGTGCTGGGATTACAGGTGTGAGCCACCAGGCCCAGCCTGGAGAGGTTTTTTTTTTTTTTTAACCATCCCCACTCAACCCACTAGTAGGTCTGTTGTTCCCATATTTATGTCTATGTGTACTCAATGTTTAGCTCCCACTTATAAGTAAGGATTCTGTTTTTAATGAGCGCCTGGAGAGAGTGGGGTCACATCTCCCCGTGGACATAGAGCAGACTCGCTCACTGCTCACCTTCAAAGTGCTGAATCCTCGAGGCTCTGTGTTGCCCTCCTGTAACACAGCCCACTGCGTGAGAGACACTCATCATGAGACAAGTGTCCACTCCCTGGGGATACGGAGGTGTCGGGAGAACTGTCAAGAGTAACAGGGAAAACAGCACCAGCTTCTGCGTTGGCAGCTCTTGATCTGCACGAGGAGCTGAACCGGCAGCCTCCTCCATATCCTCTTCTCCCATGCTCACAGCAGTCAGGCAAGGACACCTAATTATCCCGCTCTGAGACCAGGAGCAGCGAGGTGACTTAGCCACACAGAGCTGGTGAGGGCTGGAGGTGAGAGGAGGGGGACCTGGAGCTGAGTCTCGGGCCGGGCCACCTGCATGCTCTTGGGCAGTGTGGTGCGGGGATGGAGTCGGGGACTGCACCTTTGGGATCCTGGAACAGTTTCCAGAGTGCTGTTACGCCAAGTGCTAGATACATAATTCATGTATGCAGAGAACTTGGGATCTGTGAGAAGGAACATTCCGTTCCTTAAAAGGCTCTTAGCCTTAAGGCCATAGCAGGGGGGCAGGACCTTGTCACTATGCCTCATCTGAGACCCAGATGGAGAAGGCAGGGGTCCACAGAGGCCTTGGGGTGGATGACTGGCCTCCCTGGGAAGCCCTTAAAAGGGTTTAAGAATTCATGAGCTTCTCGCTGAGTGATCTCATACATTATTGAAGGCACATCACAGGGGGTGGACATGGCCCATGGCCCACCCTTTTCTAACAGGCAGAAGCAGTTGAGGCCAGCAGGGATGGCAACATGCACAGGAAATCCTGCTGTCCTTCAAGGCCTGGCCCCAACACTCCCTTCTGTGTCCACTCACTCAGTAAGACACATTTTTTTTCCCTGACCACTCTCTACAGGGTGTCCCACCCACCTGCACTTTGGAAAAGGTGATCCCTGGACCCTAGTATCTGAATATCTGGATCACCAGGGGACCTTGGTAAAACACAGATTTCTCCTGAACCAGGTTCTCCGGAAGGAGGGCTGTGTAATATGGATCTTACAGGTTTTCCAGGTGAGTCTGATGCCCACTCATCTTTCTCCCAATCCAAATTAAGCCTTCTCTTTTCTAGGGCTCCCTAGGACTCTGCTATGAAATTGCAATTCAACTCAATTTGTTTCAATTTAAATCAATTCAAATTTAATAAGAATTTACTGAGCATATCACACTATGCCACACACAAGATGGACAGTAAACTACAAAAAATGGAGGCTCAGAAAGGTTAACTTGCTCGGGTCACTGAGCAAATATGGGCAAATCCAGGATTTGAATCCAGACCCAGATGAGTCTAAAGCCCCAATGTCTTCTATGGTATTGTATCTATATTTTAGTCAGACCAATGCAAAAACAGAAAGAATTATAAAGTGAGGAAGAATTAATCTATTCCTTCACCTATTCATTCTTTTATTGAGCAGGTATTCTATTCATCTATCCAATACGTGTTTCCTGAACATCTACTATGTGCTGAACACTGTGTGCCTGGAAGGGGTGGCCAGAGTGGCAGAGTTTCAACAGCAGTGACAAGCAGCTGAAGTATGGCCAAAAGTTGCCTATTTGAGAGGCTGAAGAATCAGGTTTGCATCTTGGCTCCGACCCTGGTAGCTGATGACATCAGGCAAGCGACTTAGCCTTTCTGAGCCAAGCTTTTTCATCTGTAAAAGTGGAGGGCTGAATGAAATGGTGGTAAGAGTGCCTAGCGCCGTACCTGGCACAGAGTAGGCACTCTATCAGTAGAAGTATAGAAGGAAGGTTATGTGTGCAGCAATTGCTCATGTGCTTATGTTTGTTCTAGTTTTAACAAATATTCTGCTAGAACAAGTGCACCAGAGGATTACAGAGAAAGAGGCAGGATGGCTTTTTCTTTATCCACGAAACATGCCAGCACCTGGAGACGCTGGGCTTAAATGGAGTGCTCTGAGAATGCTTCCCCAATGAATAAACTAATGAGCTCATAAGCATCTATGGCTGGGTAAGTGGATGGATGAAAGTAGGCAGAAGAATGCAGAAAATAAACATCTCCCTCTGCCCACCTCAATGGCCCCACTTGCTTTCCTTTGTCCATGCACACCCATCAGGGCTGAGAGTTATAATGAGTGATTTTCAGATGGACAGAAGCTCACCTGTTGGCCGCAGTTTCCTCACTGTTGCCGGGTTTCTGCAGCTTGGGAAAGAAAAGGGCACTAGGAGCAGGATGCCCTGGCCATTGCTACACTTGGAGAATTAAATGTCCACATTTTCTAGCATGATTTCTTAATGTGAGAGCAGAGGAACCCTCACATGCAATCATTCATTTACTCCAAAGCAATTACTAAGCTCCTACCAAGAGCCAGGCATTGTGCCGGGGTCCCCGGGGGTGAATATACCTTCCTGGACCACAGTTCCACAGGAGGAAAATGAACCAAGTTGATAAATGGAAACAAGGCCACACCCAGCATTAAAACAAAGTGCAGACTGCAGTGTCCAATATGGTGGCCATCAGCCACATGCGGCTACTCAGCCCTTGAGACAAGGCAAGTCCAAGCTGAGATGTAAGTGTAAAATACACGACTTCTAAGACCTAGTCTAAAAAAATTAATGATTTTTAATATTAATTACATGTTGACATGACAATACTTTGGATATAATGGGCTAAAGGGAATATAATTAAAATTAATTTCACCCATTTCTTTTCAATGTTCTTAAAGTGGCGACTAGAACATTTTACGTTGTACAGATGGCTTGCATTCTGTTTCTGTTGACAAGCACTGGCATAGTCCATTCACAGCACAGCTCATCTTTGAGGCTGAGCTAGGGTGCAAGAGGGCTGGAGGGGGCTAGGCTGGCTTTGTGGTCCTTGAGGATGACTGGTTTGGGACACGTAAGCAGAGGGAACAGACAAAGTGCTCCAGCAAGGGAGCCAGCACAGGCAATTCTAACAGAATAAAGCCCTCGTTTCCCAAGCAGACAAAACAGAGCCATTTCAAATGCAGCCATGCTCGTTTTGCTCTCTAAGGAAGATGACAGCCCCCTCTACCCTGGCATCCCAGGCCTGGACCCAACACCTTTACTGGGAGCTGGGATGTGAATGCTCACCCTCAGGAATCCCACATCCCCCTCAGAAATCCCAATCCCAACCCCTGCTGCATGCCTGCCAACTTCTCCCACATGCCAAGAGGAAAGTGTCTCCTCCCCAAAGCCCCAGCTAAATCCTTCCATGCCACCCACACTTGCTTTTCTTCACAGGAAACTTGCAAATCTTCAGGCGCCATCCCCAGAAGGCAATTGCTGTTTTTGTTTCCTTTGTTGGCTGCACCTTCAAAGAGTCTGGTGAACTCATTTTAATTAAAGTGCCTGATGCACTGGGAGGAAATAATGGGGGAACATGCAGCTCTCCTGGGGAGGGTGGCAGGGTGGTGATGCAGGAAGCAAATTGTAAGATACTTCTTCCTGCAGCTCTGCCTGCCCAGGGCAGCCACATCCCATCATCTTGCAGAACAACAACAATAATGATGACAGTGATCACAGGGTCTCCAGCCTGCTCCTGTCTCCCTGCATGTTGATTTTCCCAGCCCCTTAGCACCCATCACATAGTTACTTCCCAGAGCAGCCCTGCAAGGCAGCCCAGGCCAGGGCAAGGTGTCTGCATTCGGAGAGGAGGAGCAACTTTCCTAATGTCACCTAGCTCATGAGTGGAAGGGCAGGCCTTGAACTCAGCATCTGGGCTGGCAATTGCCACTGCCTCATGTCCCACTGCTTCCTGGAGTAAGTTGAGTCCCTTGGGAACCTTGCAGGGCGAGAGCTCGGCCCAGATCCTGCCTCTGCCCAGACCTAGCAACTTAATCTCAGGAGCCTCTGTTTCTTTCTACGTTGCATAAAATGGAGCTAATACCACTGACCTCACAGGACAGCCAGGACTGGACTGTAATCTCAGTGCCTCTGTTTGAGCCCCTCACTTGCCCTGTGATGCTCCTCACATCACCTAGGACATGATGTCCTGACATCTTGATGTCTGAGCTCCTCAGCATGGCTGCCCCAACCCTTCCAGTTCTGCCCTCCCTCCGGCCTCTTAACTCCTCTTTTTCATTTCTCTCTTTGCCATCTCTTTGAACTAATTTGTCCTCTCCAAACAAGCCATGTTCCGTCTGCACCCTCAGCCTTTGCCCATGGCGTCCCTTCCTCCTAGAGCATATTTCTCCCATCTCCTTCTCTTTCTGCTGCATCCTCCTCCTCCTTCATGGCTCCGTGAAGACATCCCTTCCTTCAGAACCTGCTGGGGCTCAGTGGGTACTCGGTTTCTGTGCCCACCCTCCTTGGAGCGCTCATTGCTTACCATACCAGATGCATCTCCCTACACCCTGAAAGTCCCTGGAAGATAGGCTCCTGGCTTCCTCACCACTGGGACCCAGTAGCTGTCTCTTGGACTGGGGCTGGAGGTGAGCAAGGATTTGGAACCAGTCTGGCCTAGATGCTGTTATGCATGTCCCAAAACGATATGTTGAAGTCCAAACCCCTAGAACCTGTTGAATGTGACTTTACTTGGAAGTAGGATCTTGCAGAGGTTACCAAGTTAACATAGATCATTAAGGTGAGCCCTAATCTCATATGATTAATGACTTATAAGAAGAGGAGAAGAGACACAGAGACTCACAGGAAGAACAACGCATGCTGATGAAAGCAGAGAGGGAACAGATGCCACTGTAAGCCAAGGAATGCCAAGGCCAGCCGGCCACCACCGAAAGCAGGGAAGAGGCAAGGAAGAGTTCCACTCAGATTCTTGGGGAAGCACAGCCCTGCTGACATCATGATTGGGGGCTTCAGGCCTTCAGAAGTGTGGAGAACAAATTTCTATTGTTTTCAGCCACCCAGTTTGTGATACTCGGTTGCAGTAGCCCCAGGAAATGAAAAGAGATATTAAACTCTACAACTCATGGTGTCTAATCTTGAACAATTTGCTTATGCTCTGTGCTTCAGTTTTCTGTAAAATTAGGATGATAATTATAGTTCTCACTTTGTGGATTTGTGAGGATTAAATGAATTAATAGTGTAAAGCCAAGTAAACAAAAAGGATATATATGAATTAGCTGTTACTATTATTTGTAATAATAGGTGCTAAAAATTTTATGTTGAAAAAATAAGCAGAAGAAAGACACATAGTAGATGTTCCAAAAGTGTTCACTCCCTCCCTTTTTGTGCTCTCCAAGTACAGCTACCATGTAAGCCTGGCACCTTATAGTGGGCATGTGTTGTTTGTGCCTGTCCAGTCTTCATTCTCCCTCCTCTGGTTACTGTGCTCCAGTTTTCCCTGTCAACAACTCTCTGTCCAAGGGGTTTAGCTGGGGCTAATCCTATTCTTCATCACCATGGATGATTTTACTCAGGGAAGGACACATGATCCCAAGGTGGTCCAATGAGAGTGAGCCTTGGAGTTTTGACTGGAAAGAGAAACTGTCTGCCTGAGAAGTTGCTGACCTGATAGGCTATAAATGGGCAACTGCTAGCAGCCATCTTCCTACCAAAGCCAACCTGTAGGGAAGCAGAGCTGAGAGATGAAGAGAGAGTTTCCAGTAACAGCATTTGAGCATCTGGATCCTTTGGGGCCTGAAGGTGTATCTACCCCTGGAATTTTCAGTTACCAGAAAAAATAAATTACAGTTTTTGTCTCCTGCAACCAAAAGCTCTTACTCAGTGTTAAAGTTGGTAGCAGAAGTGGGGTGTTGCAAGTGATAGAACCTGGAATGAAGGATCAGCTGAATGGGACTAGTGCGAGAGTGACGAGGATTTCTCTAACCGCAGGTGAGAAGTTGGCCTTCCCTGTTATGCAGGAGCAAATCAGCTGGCTGAGAGTTGCTTGCGTGTCCTGGGACTGGGGCCCCGTGCTGACTGGTATTGAACTTTAAGAGATATGGCAGGAAAAAGGATCTTGGAGCATGCTGGCTGCTTCTTACAGACTTCAGTAAATCCTTACAAGAAAGAGATGAGCTTTGATGGGAGCTGGCACATCCAAGTGGTGAGAAAGAATAAAATCTGGCTTTCCTACAAGAGGCTTTATTTGGTCTCTGGCCAATAATCCAAGTTGACCGACAGTCAGATAATCTTTCTCCTTACAGAATTAGAAAAACCAGCTCTATTCCTTAATCAGGTTAATTTGGGGGAAAGAAACAGAGCAAGACATGTAGGATCCTGGAAAAGCATGACATCCACTTCACGCTCCAACCCCTCCAAGTATCAATCTCATGTCCCATGTGTGCCAACCACCAGGGTGAGATTTGCTCTAGAAAAAGACATCACTGGGATTTAGCCTGGGCACAGAGCAGGTGAGAAAGTTCACCTCTCTACACTTTGTTTATTAGGTTGCCTAAACAAAGCCGTGGCCACATTGTTGAGGGATGATTGAGGTTGAGAGGGAACAGAGGGAGGCCTGCTTCTAATCTGTAGAATTTCCCAAGCTGTGCACGACCTGCAGGCAAAGACTAGACTTCAAACAGACTTCTAGCTTTGGGTGCTCGTCCATGGAGTTCTCCAGACATAATAGACCAGAATCTTAATGAGTTTGCAATTTACTGGACTTCTAGAGAAATCCCAATCATGGGAATTAAAAGCCTGATTTACTCAACCCCCAAGACAATGATGAAGTTTTGAGCCTACACCAACAAGAATTGGATTGCCAAAGACATGTAACTGTCAAAGGAGCAACCTTCATGATCCAGCAGTAAAGGTCAGCAGCTGAGGGGGATCTCCCCAGAGAGCAGAAGCAGGGGAACCAAACATGGCTAAGCAAGGAGCTCATCCATTGCCAGGAGGAACTCCTAGAGGCTATGCATAAGCTAAATAATGTGAAGTGACAGTCTTATGTTGTTTCCTCTTTTCCCAAAGGGATTTTTCTTGCAATTTTTCTTTTTTATTCTCTCTCCACTGTTGTACAAGAGATAGGCTGAGTGGGGTAGGAGTTCAGTTGTAGGTTGCTGAACCTCGAGAAACTACATTCAGATCTAATGGAGATTAGTGAAATTTGCCCATTTTGTGGAATTGGATATGGATATGAACATGACTTTAGGTTGTCTATATTTGGGGTAGGAGAGAGGGCAGTGTTTGGTTGAACATGATTTGTTGCATTCTGTTAGGCGCAGGCATTTTTCAGGGTGTCGGAAGACTGGTATATGGAAGTTGTACAGTCAGAGGGCAGGATGTAGTTGACATCTATGGTTTTTGCCTGCCTCACACCCACCCTGGCCTTTTTTTGCTCTAAAAACTCTGCTTTTCTTCTGAACACCTTGCCAACAGTCACACAGAGTGGTTAGGTCAGGTTGACAACTCCTCCATCTCCCAGCTTCTCAACCTTGGAGGTTACTTTACAACTATCAGTGATTACATCTCACAATCTACCAGGGATAGACATATTCCAAGAAGAGTCTAGAAATACTCTCTCTGGACCAAGGGAGAAAAAAGAGGTTTCCTTTCCTATCTGTATGAACTCTTGGATTCTTATTTTATTCAATGAACTACAGTCTTACTATTGTCTTAGTCTGCTAGCAATGCCATAATACAATACCATAGACTGGGTGGCTTAAACATCAGAAATTAATTTTCTCCCAGTTCTAGAGACTGAAAGTTCAGTATCAAGGCGCCAGCATGGTTGGGTTGCAGGTGACACCATCCACTGTGTCTTGATGTGGTGGAGAAAGAGGTAGCAAGCTCTCTGGTGTGTCTGTTCTTCAAGGGCACTAACCCCATCATGATGGCCCCACCCTCATGACCTCATCTAAACCAAATCACCTCCCAAAGGCCCCGTCTCCAAATGCTATCATCTTGGGGATTAGGGCTTCGACATAAGTATTTGGGGACACAATTGAGATCGCAACAAGAATCATTGTTCTAATGCTCACATTGTCAAATCTGGCCATTCAAATCGATTCAAGTTGGTTTCTGTGTCCTTTTTATATGTTCCCATCATTTTCCTTTTTGAGCACTTACTTACTTCTAAGACACAATTAGATGTTATAGACCCATGTCATACTTTTTCTGTCTCCGCCTGGGGACCAGTCATTCTTCCAAGGAGCCTTGGTTTCTTTTAGTGGGATTGACATTTAGAAACCAGTATCTAGTAATTGTTGGGTTTTTGAGCCTAGAATCTGGCAACACTTGGGACTGATGAGCTTCTCTGGTAGCTCAGAGACCTTGGGAGTAATTCTTCATCTCTGACTCTCATCTGTAAGATGCAAACAGTGGGCCCCAGTTTCAACCATTCTATTTTTTGCTACAATGTACTTTGTTCAAAGAAGTTCAGTGGGTAATACAGATGTGACTGTAGGAGTATTTGAGAAATTAATTGATGTCTGGCTTCTTCGACTGCTGAGGACTCTTCAGGAAAAGTGAAAAGGAATTTGTCCATCCTTACACCAATAGGATGGGCAGCCAGGCTTTCAGTTCCAAGTTGGAGGCTCTCTTGCCTCAAAGAGATTTAATAACTTTGTGTTTTTCGTGACTAAGCTGATTCTTCTCATAAAAGAAAGAGCCTATTTCTGAGCTTTGAGAAGGGGCATGGAGTGGTCTTGAGCTTGGAAAGGGGCTGATTTAGGGTGTCCTGGAGTGGAGGATGGTTGGACTCTGTTCCCACAAACAGCCACTGAGGATGAGAATAGTGAACACAGGTACCACAGAGGAGAGTGCAGATCTCTCTCCCAATTTTAGGGTCTGAGTAAGCTTTGGGGTTTCTGGTTTAACTGAAGGAGGTGGGAGAGAATCCTCCAGTGTTAGATATTAGGCTTTTCAGAAACTTTTATGAGAGCAACTCGGAGCCGGATCTGATTTGACATTTTAAAATTTTATTTTCCAAGTGTGATATTTTGTGCTGATATGTGCATGTGGGAGGCGGGGGTGGTATTTATACCTGGCATATAGATTTTTTAAAAAAGAGTTCTCTGGTTGAAGAAGGATGTCCAAAGGCATATGGAATTTTCCACATTTTATGAACACACAGTGCTGAGATTTGACATGTGGCATGGCCATGCCTGCTCCCAGGTGTTAAAGAGGAAACATCTCAGGACCTGGACTTCAAAGAGTTTCCTCATTTGTAAAGTGAGCTCAGTGATGGTACATCATAGGGTTGTCATGAAATTAAATAAAAGTGCCTGTTTCAGTACCTGCACATAGCCATGCTCAAAAAAGGCTATTATTATTCTTAGTTTAATAGTTAATTGACTTACTTTTTTTATTTGTTCATGAGCTCCAAGTCCTAGATCTTTTCAGTGACCTTAAGGCATACAGCCTGCCTGACCCACTTCCCAGTCTTTGGCTCAGGGTGTCCTAAAGACAGATGCCCCAAGTAAATATCCAGGCCACCACAAATCATCACTGTCCTCAGCTCCTCCACAGGGAGCTCTTTGTCTTACATTCCATACATGTAAAGCAATCTTGCCATCACCTGGTTGAGAAGGGCGAGCATGAGCATGAGTGTTTGAGCCATTGGCATTGCCAGAGGGGCTCCACCTTGCATTGTCTTGGGAGGGGTGCCCTGCCACTTAATGGGGCCCAGGCAGGTTTCGTGGGCATCCTGCCTTCTCTCCAAAGAGAGGCCTGGCAGCTGGAGACAGAATCCCAGGGCGATGACCTTGATTTCCAGTGATGGATTACTATGCTAATTAGCTAATTGTTTCCAAAGCTGAATATCATCACTTTGGGGAATCTACTGATGCATTCATTCCAAGTGAGCCTGTGTTATCATCATGAATACCCTCTTGGACCTGCCGACTGGGGCAGCACATCTGTTCATTCCACACTCTGGAGAACTTAGTTTGCTGAGCTGTACTCTGCAAAGTTGCTAGAGTGCAGGCTTCTTCTGTCTAATTATTCCCCCATCCCTCAGTGTTGCCCTCAACCACTTGATCCAAGAGGCTGAGTTGAGTGTTGCCCTCAACCACAGATCCACCATGTCTGTGCATGAGCCAGTGGGCAGCAGAAGTGGGCACCTTTCAGTCTCAGAGACTCCCTATGCCTGATATCCATGAGCCTCCTACTGCCATTTCAGTAAGTCCATTTGTATTTGAGCTCACTTGAGTAGTTTTCTATGCCTTGCAGTTACATATCTCTAGCATATCCTAATTCTTAGGAAAAAAATAAGTCAGTGAATTAAATTTTATCAAGTTTAAATTTTTCTTCCATAATTGAAGACAGAATGAGAAATGGACCTGCTACTGTGATGACTGTCATCAGAAATGAATATCTTAGCCCAGACATCAGGCTTCCCTGTCCATTATGTGTGTGTGGAGCTCATGCTATTATTATTAATTTTAGCCATTGCACTTTTATTCACATTTTGTATTTTGGCATTTTCCAGAGAAGGACAAACAGGAGACAGGGTGGCAGAAAGACTGACGTAGAAAGACAAGGGGAGTCCCCATCTTCCTCATATCCTTCCATATTAGTCCATGTTTACACTGCTATAAAGAACTTCCTGAGACTGGGTAATTTATAAAGAAAGGAGGTTTAATTGACTCAGAGTTCCACATGGCTGGAGAGGCCTCAGGAAACTTACAATCATGGCAGAAGGGGAAGCAGGCATGTCTTACATGGTGGCAGGAGAGAGAGAGCGAGCGAAGGGGGAAGAGCCCCTTATAAAGCCATCAGACCTGGTGATAACTCACTCACTATCACGAGAACAGCATGGGAAAAACACCCCCATGATCCAATCACCTCCCACCAGGTCCCTCCCCTGACACATGGGGGTTACAATTCAGATTACAATTTAAGATGAGATTTGGGTGGGGACACAGCCAAACCATATCACCCCCTCCTTGTCCAACCACACAAAGGGCAAACACAAAGCAGGAGGGAAGGCACAGATGCTCCCTCCCCTGGAAGAGGATGCACGAAGCTACACCCACGCACGCACACAAACAAGATCCCTTCCCTCCATGCCAGGGGGCTAGGCAGGGTGATGGAGAGAAGCAGAGCACTGTGGATTCCGGGGGCAGGGGAAGCAAGAAAGTCTCCTTATGGATCAGGGGTTGGTCCCTCCTGTCCCCTTCCTGCTCCATCCCCAGAGTCTATTGACAGCTCCTCTGCTTTGCCTGGTCATTCTCTCATGGCCTGCAGCTTCTTCCTGCTGCTGGGGACAAAAGGAAAAAGGCTACAGAGTAGGGGGGCTGAAGTCCATCCCTCAGTTCCTTTCCTTCATGCTAGGTGGTCTTCCCTTGCCCTCAGGCTACATAAGGGTAAGGGCAGGCTCTTAGCTGGCCACTCTCTGATAGAAGTAGATGTATTCCAGGTCCTTGGGTGGCTTCTCAGAGGCACCCACTTTCTGGTGGTTGTGGGTCACCCATCTGCCCTCCTTCTTGATGTGGCAGATGTAGTGACCACAGATGGTAGAGGTGCCCATGTGACTAATGAAGGCAAAGACCCGATATTTTCCAGGTCCTTCTGAGACTTTAGTCCCACTGGCCCAGACTCAGAAATGGAGTTGGCAGCTGAACGGCCCTCTGAGATATCCATGGCAGCTTCAGTGTTCAGGTTCTCAGTGTAGTTCACATTATTTATTCTTCTGCTCCAAAATAGGATGTGAGGAGAAGATTTTGAAGTATTGACACATATATTTTTTGATTCTAGGTAATTCCTTTTTACCCACAATCATTCTAACACTAAAAGTGTACTAGGTGGCAGAGGCTTACAGCCTCAGGGGAATGGCCAACCTTTGAGAAAACGAAGTTGTCAATTGTGTTCCTGTGTACATTATTTTTATACTCTTAGCCAACACAACAGTTGTGAAAGACAAAGTTTCAATCAATTGTAAAAGCAAGTATTTTGTTGAAGTTACAAAATTTTGCCATTGAACATCAAGGGTCAAAACCTGAAGGACTCAATTCACAAAAAGTATCACATAAACAACAAAATTTAGAAGAATGCAGGGTGATGTAAGAGCTAGTTTCTGGACAAAAGCAGATAAAATTGATAGGCTAGGGAAAGAGGGGTCAGAGGGTACATAACAATAGGTTGATTGAAGCTGGGGAAGGAGAGTTTTGATATCTCAGAGAAGTTTTGGAGGATTCGGAACCAAGAGACTGGCTTCCCAAGGGTAACCTGGGCTGATGGCACCCCTTGGAGAGAAAGCCCTGGAGGGTGGAGCAGCAAAGGTGCTGGGTTATGTACCATATAGAATTGCCTTATTCAATCCTATGGTTGTATTATTATTATTCTCATTTACAGAAAAGATTTTGATTCACAAAAGCTAACCACTTCTCTCAGACTCTGTATCAATCAGGATAGGATGGGTTATGCTGTAAGCAACCACAAAGTCCCAATTGCTTAAAATATCAAACAGTATTTCTCATTCATGTTGTATATTCACAGCAAATTGGAAGCGGAGTTCTGCTTACTGTACTCAAGGAGGAAAAGGAGGAGAAAGAGAAGGAGGAGGAGAGGGCAGAATTCCAAGACCCAGGCTGATGGGAGCAACCACCATCTCGAGTGTTGTCAGTTGCCATGTAAGAGAGAAAGAAACATTAGAAGACCTCAGACTTCTCTGGGACAAAAGTGATATAGATCGTTTCTCACAACTCTTGACAATAAATAGCTACATGGCCCCATCTACCATATGGAGGCAGGAAGTGTGGTCTACCAGATAGCCAGAGGAAGGAGAAAGCTCTGTATCCATGGGTAGCACCAAAGATCATCACATTCCAAAGATTAAGTGGCCAATCAGAGATTCAAATCCCAGATCTGCCAAGCATCCATTAATCTATCCATCTACCCATCCACCCATCCATCTGCCCATCCATCCATCCATCCATCCATCCATCCATCAATCCACTCACCCACCTATCCATCCATCAATCCACTCACCCACCTATCCATCCATCCATCCATCAATCCACTCACCCACCTATCCATCCATCCATCCATCCATCCATCCATCCATCCATCCATCCAGCCAGCCATCCATCCTTCTATCCATCCATTTATCCATCCGCCCACTCATCCATCCACCCATCTATCCTGCATTCAACAAATATTTTGAGCACCTTTTTCTCCCCATTCTCCTTCTCTCTCTCTCCTCCTTCTCTTCCCTCTTCTCCACTGCTGTCCTTTTCTCCCTCTTTTTCCCTGTCCTCCTTTTTCAATTACTACCTTATTATTACTTACACTGAGAGAAATTGTAGTCACTTCTGGAGGCCAAATGACTAAGAACACATTTATGCCCTCTTTCCTTACAGAGCTCATGATCACCATGTGGAAGAACCAAATGACTAAATAGGTGATCAAAATATGTTGTGAAAAGAGCTAGAATGTGCCAGACATTACAGAGGCACAGAGGGCAGGCAAATAACCCAACTTAGGGGGCAGCAAAGGCTTATGGGAGAAAGAAATACCTAATTGAGACTGGAGAGATTATTAGGTGAAGGTGAAGGAGAGGAAGGACAGGGGTGTGGAGTGAGACTGGAGAGGTAGACAAGGGACAGGTCATGGCAGACTGGGAAGCCACATGGAGTCAGGACTTTATTCCAAGGATGGTGTTGTGGGTTAATCAGGCTTCTTTCAAAAGATAACACTCCTGCTAATAGGAGAATGACATTAAGGAAGGCACCAGTTAAGAGATCAGCTGGGAAAAGCTTATAGTCATTCTCGGGCACAGTCTGGATGTGGCTGTGATCATGGGATGGATAGCAGTCAGCAATTTCCAGAGACATTTATGAGAGAAAATTAAGAAGCCTACTCACTAGGACTGGGGATTGATTAGATATGGGAGGTGACATAGAAGGAAAATGCCCAGGTTTCTGGTTTGGCCAAGCAAGTGGGCAGTTTTGCCCACTCTTTCCCAAGGTGAGGATGCTGGAGGAGGAGCAGAGTGGGAAAGGCATGTCCAGTTTTAAGCACATGGTAGTTGAGGTGTAGATGGACCATCCCGGTGGAGAGGTCTGGTAGGCAACAGACATGCAGCTCTAGGGCTCGGAAGAGAATGCTGGGGTGGAGAAAGAGCTGTGGGAGCTGTCGTGTCTAATTACAAAGCCTGGGAGGATAAATGCTGTAATGAACAGGCTGGCCCAGACTGAATGCCTGGGGGGATTGTTTATTCAACACTTAGGGCATACTTACTCCATGCCGGGAACTGCTAGCCATTGAGAATTCCACAGTGAATATCTTATCTGTGGTTCCTTCCCTATGAGTCTAGTGGATCCCTCCTAGTTTCAAGAGTCCATAGGTAACAATATATTTTTAAAATACAGTATTTACATTACTGTGGGAAACCACTGCTTCTCTTTCCTGGGGATTTTCAATTAGACACAGACACACACACACACACACACATACACATGCACACACACTGCAGCAATCATCCATGCAAAGTAAAGCAGACCATTGATTATGGTAACTAAGGTTGTCCAGCATTGCTTTAAAAATATTAATATTTCTGCCAAAGAAATCCTGCGTAGCTTTAGAATCACATCTATCGGCTACCTCCTGAAAGGGAGGGTTGTTGGCAATCAAGATAAATGAGCCACGGAAGGGGTATATATCAGCCAGTTCAACCCACCAAACAGAGAAATAATGCTGGAGACAAGTCTCTGAGACCAAAAAGCAACTAACTTACAAAACGAAAGCCTGAGCACTAGTACTCAGCATTCAGCCCCATACTGCACTGTACAGGAAGGCTCCAGGCTGCCACTTGGCAGAAAATCTCCAGGAGTTGTCAGTATTCTGCAAAACTCGACCTAGGAATTTCATTTTACGTGTGTGTCTTAGTGAAATAAAAACACATGGCATAGGAAAGCACGTACAGGAATATTTACTGAAGCAATGCTATAATAGCAAGAAAAGGAAAGAAAATGAACAAAAGAATCAACCTCAGTGATCATCAATTAAGGACTAGATAAACAGATTAGAATATATTTATAGTGTGAAACTATGCAGTACTCAAATTACTCCCTGTACTAACATGTAAGGATTCTAAGGCATTAAGGAAAAAACAACCCATCTTAAAATTAAGATATAATGCACAGAAAGCAAAATTTACCCTTTTTAGTGTTCACTGTTGTGAGTTTTGGCAAATGTAGGCGGTTGTGTAATCATCACCAAAACTATGAATAGAAGAGTTCCATCACCCACCCCCAAAGTGTACCCCATGTTCCTTTGTAGTCAGCCACTACAACCATCCCAGCTACAAGCAACCACTGATCTGTAATCTATCCCCATAATTTTGTCTTTCCGAGAGTGTCATAGAATGAAATTATACAGTATGTAGTCTTTTGAGTCTGGCTATTTCACTTGGTGTAATGAATTTGATATTACACCGATGTCATTGTGTTTCAGTAGTTCATTCTTTTTTATATTGCTGAAGGGTATTCCATTGTATGAATGTGTAAGTTTGTTTATCCATTCCCCATTTGAGGAACTTGAAGTTTTTCTCCTGCTCTTTTCTTCCCTTGCCCCTCCTCTTCCTTACTTGGCTTATAAAAAAATGAACCCACTATAAACACTCACACATAGTTTTAAAAAATTGAGCTATAACTCACGTGCCTTTAAATACATCATTTTAGAGTGTACAGTTCAGTAATTTTTTCTGTATTCAGAGAATTGTGCAACCATTATCATTATCTAATCCCAGAACACTTTTGTCACACCAGTAAGAACCCCATATCCATTAGCACTTACTCCCAATTTGTTTCTGCTGCCAGCCTATGGCAACCACTAATCTATTTTCTGTCACTATTGATTTTCCCCTTTCAGTATATAAATGCACTCACAAAATATATGGCATCTTGTGTCTGGCTTTTGTCACTTAGCTTGTCTCAAGTTTCATCACTGTTGGAGATGTACCACTACTTTGTTTCTTTTTATAGTGGGAATATTACATTGTATAGGCACACCACATTTTGTTTATTCATTCATTAGTTGACAGATATTTAGGTTGTTTACTTATAGCTATTATGAATAATTCTGCTGTGCACACTCATGTACAATTTTGTATGAACACGTTTTCAATTTACTTTGAGTGGAATTGATAGCTCTTAGGATAATTCCATGTTTAACTTGCGGAACTGCCCATTTTTTTTTCTAGCATGGCTGTACCGATTTATATTTCCACCAGCAATGTATGAGGGTTCCAATTTCTGCACATCTGAGTTATTCAATACTTGTTATTGTCTGTTTTGTTGATTATAGTGTCTAAGTAAAATGAACAATAGAGATGAATCTTTACATTTAAAATGTTTTATTTGGAAAGCAAGAATTGCAATTCAGGGCACACACACAGACCAAGTGGTCCTCAGCATGTCCCAAAGAGAATGTTGGAAATTTTGTTAGAAAGAGACATATTATGTATTGTTTTGAAAGAAGTTCATTTGCACTACAGAAGCTTTTGGGAGATAGCAAGCTTCTTGCTAGCTCTGATTAGTGAGTGATGGTGGTAAGTAAAACCAGTGTTAGGGTCCCAGCAGGTTGTTTCAGCAGCTGCTAGGTAAAGCTGTTCTTGGAGTTACAGCAGGCCATTTAGGCACCTGGGCCTGTGGAAGATTTCATTCTTGGAGCAGGTGCTATGAGCTCCCAGGGCTTTTTCCCCGTAGCCCCCTTGACTGATTTATTTGGGTATGACAAGAATGACCCAATTTGAATAATTAACTTTCACACTAGCAATCCTAGTGGATGTGAAATGTTGTCTCACTATTTGAATTTCAGTAATGGTTAAATTATGTTAAGCATTTTTATGTGCTCATTGGCCATTTGCATATCTTAATTGGAGAAATGTGTATTCAAATTTTTGCCAATTTTTAAATTGCAGAATTTGTCATTTTATTGTTGAATACTAAGAGTTCTTTATGCATTCTAGATACAAGTCCCTTATCATATTTATGATTTGCAAATATATTCTCCCCTTTTGTAGATTCTGCGAGCTGTATTTTCACTTTCTTGATGGTATCATTTGTAGCACAAGTGTTCTTAATTTGGATGTAGCCCAATTTACATATTGTTTCTTTTGTTGCTTGTGCTTTGGAGATTATATCTAAGAGAACATTGCCTAATCTAGGGACACATTGCCAGATCTAGGGACTTAAATCTATTTCCATTTCATCTAGATTATCTAATTTGTTGGCATACAATTGTTCACAGTATTCCTTTAAAATCCTTTTTATTTTTCAGAAGTCAGCAATAATGTCTCCTCTTTTCATTTCTGATTTTATTTAGTAATTTGAGTCTTCTCTTTTTTTTCCATCAGTTTAGCCAAAGATTTTGTCAATATTGTTAATCTTTTCAAAGAGCAAACTTTTGGTTTCACTGACTTTCTCTGTTTTAAAAATTCTCGATTTCATTAACTTCTACTCCAATATTTATTATTTCTTTCTGCTGGCTTTGGGTCTGGCTTTGGGATTGCTATGACTTAAGGTGGAGGCTAGGTTATTGATGTGGGGATCTCCTTTTTTAATATACGCATTTACAGCTATAAATTTTCCTCTTTCCACTGTTTTATCTGCATTTCATAAATTTTGGTATGATGTGTTTTCATTGTCATTCATCTCAAAATATTTTCTAATTTCTCCTATAATTTCTTCTTTGATCTATTAATTACTTAGGAGTGTTTTGTTTAATTTCCACATATTTGTGAATTTGCCAAATTTCTTTCTGTTGTTGATTTTTAATTTTATTCCATCATGGTCAGAGGAAACGTAGCAGGACGAGCTGCAGACAAAACCTCTCAGACACCGAGCTGTAGAAGGAAGGGCTTTATTCAGCTGGGAGCATCGGCAAGCTACTGCCTTAAAATCTGAGCTCCCCGAGTGCACAATTTCTATCCCTTTTAAGGGCTCACAACACTAAAGATTTCACATGAAAGGGTCGTGATTGATTTGAGCAAGCAAGGGGTACGTGGCAGGGGCTGCATGCACCAGTGGTCAGAGAGAAATAGAACAGGGCAGGGAGTTTCACAGTGTTCTTCTATACAATGTCTGGAATCTATGGATAACATTGGTTGCCAAGTCATGAGTTGATTTTTAACTACTAGGTTTAGGCCAGGCAGGCCCAGGCCTGGTTTTGCGCCTGGCACCAGGCTGCCTGTCTTTGGTTTCACTTCCTTGTTTTTTCTTAAAACAGGTACTGAGTATAAAACAATATAAAATAATATGAGAGGGTGTCTCTCTTCCCTCAGAAATACTTAGTATGATTTCAGCCGTCCCTTTTTAATTTATTGAGAATTATTTTATGGCCTAACTTATGGTTTATCCTGGAGAATGTTCCACATACATTTAAGAAGACTTCATTTTTGTAGTGCTGAGTGGAATGTTCTATAGATGCTTGTCTTCCTCAGTGACAGACATAGCTGCTTTACAGTATTGTTCAAGTCTTGTATTTCTTTGTCTTTTGTCTATTTGCTTTGTTATTAAAAATGGGGTGGAAATTTATCACATAAAGTCCTTACTGCACCATTCCTTGTGGTGGTATCATTCATACACAGCTTTTATGTGAATATAGTTTTAATTTCACTTGGATTAATACCTTGGAGTGGGATTGTTATGCCATATGTTAAGTATGTATTTAACTTTGTGAGTGATATAGTTTGCATATTTGTCCCAGCTCAAATCTCATGCTGAATTGTAGTCTTTAATGTTGGAGGTGGGGCCTGGTGGTAGGTGTTTGAATCATGGGGGCAGGTCCCTCATGAATGGCTTGGGCCAACATCTTGGTGATAAGTGAGCTCTCACTCTGAGTTCACATGAGATCTGGTCATTTTAAAGTATGTGGCATCTCCTGCTGCCCACTCTTTCTCTCTCCTTTGCTCTGGTTTTCACCGTGTGATATGCCTCCTTCCCGTTTGCCTTCTGTCATGATTGTAAGCTTCCTGAGGCCTCCCTGGAAGCTGAGGAGATGCCCACACCATTCTTCTTGTAAAATATGCAGAACCATGAGCCAAGTAAATCTCTTTTCTTTATAAATTACCTAGGCTCAGGTATTTCTTTATAGCAATGCAAGAATGGCCTAACACAGGAAATTGGTGCCAAGGAGTGGGGCATTGATATAAAAATATCTGAAAACGTGGAAGCAGCCTTGGAACCGGTTAACAGGCAGAGGTTGGGAGTGTTTGGAGGGCTCAGGAAAAGAAAGGAAGATGAGGAAACATTTGGAATTTCTCAGAAGCTGGTTCAGTGATTGTGACCAAAATGCTGACAGTAATATGGACAGTGAAGTCCAGCGGCTGAGGTGGAAATGAGGAACTTATTGGGAACTGGAGCAAAGGTCATGTGTGTTATGCAAAGAGCTTGGCTGCATTTTGTTCATGCCTTAGGGATTTGTTGAAAGTTAGAACTAAAGAGTGACAACCTAGAGGAGCTGGTGGAGGAGATTTCTAAACAGCAGTGCCCAAGATATAGCCTGGCTGCTTCTAACAGCCTATGTTCAGATGTGCAAAGAAAGAAATGACTTAAAAGTTGGAATTTTGGAACAGTTGGAAACAGGAAAGAGAGAATAAAAGTTTGGAAAATTTTCAGCCTAGCCATGTGGCAAAGAAAGAAAAAGCTTTTTCGGTAGAGGAATTCAAACAGACTGTGGATCAATCATGTGCTAGAGATATTTGCATAACTGAAAGGGAGCCAAGTGCTAATATCCAAGACAATGAGGAAAAGGCCTCAAAGACATTTTAGAGATCTAAGAGGCAGCCCCTCCCATCACAGGCCTTGAGGCCTAGAAGGACTAAATGGTTTTAAGGGCCAGGCCCAGGGCCTCTATGTGCAGTCTTGTGACACTCCTCCCCACATCTGGACTGCTCCAGCTCCAGCCTTGGCTCAAAGGGACCCAGATACAGCTCAGCCTGCTGCCTTGGTAACCTCTATGTCGTGTTTAGCCTTCAGGTGTGCAGAGTGCAAGAGTGAAGAATACTTGGCAGCTTCTGCCTAGATTTCAGAGGCTGTATGAGAAAGCCTGCGTACCCAGGCAGAAGTCTGCTGCAGGGGTGGAGCCCGCAGAGAGACCTCTGCTAGGGCATTGCCAAGGGGAAATGTGGGGTTGGAGTCCCCACACAGAGTCCCCAATGGGGTACCACCCAGTGGAGCTGTGGGAAGGGTGCCACAGCTCTCCAGAAGTGGAAATGGTAGAACCACCAGTAACTTGCAATCTCAGCATGGAAAAGCAGCAGGTACAGAGCTGCCTAAGAGCCCACTCCTTGCTCCAGTGTGCCTGGATGCAGGATATGGAGTCAAAGGAGATTATTCTGGAGCTTTATGATTTAATGACTGCCCTGCTGGGTTTTGAACTTGCGTGGGGCCTATAGCCCCTTTCTTTGGCTGATTTCTCCCTTTTGGAATGAGAATGTTTACCGAATGCCTATACCCCCATTATATCTTGGGAGGAAATAACTTGTTTTGATTTTACAGGCTTATAGGTGGAAGGGACTTGCCTTGTCTCAGATGAGACTTTGGACTTTTGAGTTTACACCAGAATGAGTTAGGACTTTGGGGGATTATTGGGAAGGTATAATTGTGTTTTTCAATGTGAGAAGGACATGAGATTTTATGGGGCCAGGGATAGAATGATAGTTTGAGTATCCATCCTCACTGAAATCTCATATTGAAATGTAATCCCCAATGTTGGAGGTGGGGCCTTGTGGGAAATATTTGGATAATGGGGGCAGATCCTTCATGAATGGCTTGAGCCATCCCTTTGATGATAAGTGAGCTCTTGCTCTGAGTTCACATGAGATCTGTTCATTTAAAAGTGTGTGGCACCTCCCCCTCTCCATTCTCTCTTTCTTGCTGTTTCTTTCACCATGTGACATGCCTGATTACCCTTTGCCTTCTGCCATGATTGTAAGTTTCCGGAAGCCTCCCTAGAAGCTGAGCAGATGCCAGCACCATGCTTTCTGTAAAGCCTGCAGAACCGTGAACCAATTAAACCTCTTATCTTTATAAATTACCCAGTCACGGGTATTTCTTTATAGCAATGCAAGAATGGCCTCATACAGTGAGAAAATGCCAAAGTATAAGTGTCTGTACCATTTGCATCCCCAACAGCAAGGTATGAGAGTTCCAGTTGCACCTCATCCTTACCTAAGCTTCCTGTCATCAGGTTTGCTTTTTTATAAAGTTATGTTAATTGGTATGTAGCTTTATCTCATTTTGGTCCAAAATTCTATTTTCCTCATGACTAAGGACATTGAGCATCTTTTCATATACTTATTTGTTATCTGTATATCTTCTTTGATAAAGTGCCCATTTAAATATCTTGCTATTTTTAAAGTTGTTTGTTTATTGAGTTTTAAAAGTTCTTTATACATTAGAAACAAGTCTTTTACCTGACATGTTATGTCAAACATTTCCTCCCAGTCTGTGGCTGGTCTTCCCATTTTTTAAACGGTGTCTTTCAAAGGGCAGAAGTTCTTAATTTTGATTAGGACCTATTTATCATATTTTCTTTTATGGGTCATGTTTTTGGTGTTGTATTTAAGAAAGCTTTACCTAATTAAGGCTATAAAGATTTTCTCCTATTTTTTTTCCCAAAAGTATTGTGGTTTTAGGCTTTACATTTAGGCCTGAGATCTATTTTGAGTTAATATTTCTGTAGTGGGTAATGCATGCCTTGAGGCATATCCATTTATTTGCCTAGGGATATTCAATTGTCCAAGAACAATTTGTTGAGAAAAACTACCATTTCTCCATTAAGTTGCCTTTGGGACTTTGTCAAAAAACCAAATGACCACTTGTGTATTGGTCTATTCTAGTCTGTTCCACTAATCTAGATGTTAATCCTTTTTTAATAGCAGATTCTCTTGACTGCCAGCTTTATAGTAAGCCTGAAAATCTGGTAGTGTGAGTCTTCCAATTTTGCTACTTTTCTTACAATTTGTTTTGCCATTCTAGATATTTTTTTAAATTTCCATAAAAATTTTAGAATTACTTTGCCAATTTCTACAAAAAAGTCCTGCCAGGATTTTAAAATTTATTTTTATTTTTATTTTTTGAGACAGGATCTCATTCTCTCACCCAGGCTGGTGTGCAGTGGTATGATCATGGCTCACTGCAGCCTCGACTTCCCAGGCTCAGGTGATCCTTCCACCTCAGCCTCCTGAGTAGCTGGCACTACAGGTGAACACAACTACACCCAGCTAATTTTTGTATTTTTTGTAGACATGGGGTTTCACCGTGTTGCCCAGGCTGGTCTCAAATTCCTGAGCTCAAGCAATCCTCCTGCCTCAGCCTCCCAAAGTGCTGGGATTAAAGGCATGTGCCACCACTCCTGGCCTGGGATTTTGATTGGAATCGCACTAAATCTATATATTAGTTTGGTGATAATTGCCATCTTAATAATAGTGAATCTTCCATTCATGAACAATATATGTCTCTTCATTTATTTAGGCCTTCTTTCATTGCTTTCATTAGTGTTTTGCAGCTATCAGAGTATAGATATTGCACATATTTTATAATATTTATGCCCAAGTATTTCATATTTTTGGTAGTATTTAAAACGTACTGTTATTTTTATTTCAAGTTCTAATTTTTCATTGGTAGTATAAAGAAATATGATTTTTTTCTTTTAAATTTTGGCAATCCGTTTCTCTGTTTTTTTTTAAATTTGATTTGATTTTAAGTTTCGGGATACATGAGCAGAACATGCAGGTTTGTTATATAGGTAAACGTGCGGTGGTGGTTTGCCGCACAGATCAACCCATCATCTAGGTATTAAGCTCACATGCATTAGCTATTTATCCTGATGCTCTCCCTTCCCCTGCCCTCTGCAACAGGTCCCAGTGTGTGTTGTTCCCCTCCCTGTGTCCATGTGTTCTCATTGTTCAGCTCCCACTTATGAGTGAGAACATGCAGTGTTTGGTTTTCTGTTCCTGTGTCAGTTTACTGAGGATAATGGTTTCCACCTCCATCCAGGTCCCTGCAAAGGACATGATCTCATTCCTTTTTATGGCTGCATAATATTCCATGGTGTATATGTATCACATTTTCTTTGTCCAGTCTATCATTGATGGGCATTTTGGTTGGTTCCATGTCTTTACTATTGTGAATACTGCTGCAATGAACATACATGTGCACGTGTCTTTATAATAGAATGATATATATTCCTGTGGGTATATACACAGTAATGAAATTGGTGGCTCAAATGGTATTTCTGATTATAGATCCTTGAGGAATTGCCACGTTGTCTTCCACAATGGTTGAACTAATTCACATTCCCACCAATAGTGTAAATCATTCCTATTTCTCCACAGCCTTGCAGCATCTGTTGCTTCTTGACTTTTTGATAATCACCATTCTGACTGGAGTGAGATGGTATCTCATTGTGGTTTTGATTTGCATTTCTTTAATGATCGGTGATGTTTAGCTTTTTTTCTCATATGGTTGTTGGCCAAATGTATGTCTTCATTTGAGAAGTGTCTGTTCATGTCCTTTGCCTATTTTTTGACGGGGTTATTCATTTTTTTCTTGTAAATTTGTTTAAGTTTCTTCTCAATTCTGGATATTAGACCTTTATCAAATGGGTAGATTGCAAAAGTTTTTCCCATTCTGTAGGTTGCCTGTTTGCTCTGATGATAGTTTCTTTTGCTGTGCAGAAGCTGTTTACTTTAATTAGATCCCATGTGTCAATTTTTGCTTTTGCTGCAATTGCTTTTGGCGATTTCATCATAAAATTTTCATCCATGCCTATATCCTGAATGGTATTGCATAGATTTTCTTCTAGGGTTTTATAGTTTTGGGTTTTATTGGGTTTTGTTTGTTTTGTTTTTGTTTTGTTTGTTTGTTTGTTTTGAGACAGAGTCTCACTGACTCCCAGGCTGGAGTGCAGTGGTGCGATCTCAGCTCACTGCAAGCTCCACCTCCCAGGCTCATGCCCTTATCCTGCCTCAGCCTCCCGAGTAGCTGGGACTACAGGTGCCCGCCACCACATCAGGCTAATTTTTTTGTATTTTCAGTAGAGATGGGGTTTCACCGTGTTTGCCAGGATGGTCTTGATCTCCTGACCTCATGATCCACCTGCCTCAGCCTCCCAAAGTGCAGGGATTACAGGCGTGAGCCACTGCACCTGGCTATAGTTTTGGGTTTTACATTTAAGTCTTTAATCCATCTTGAGTTAATTTTTGTATAAGGTGTAACAAAGTGGTCCAGCTTCAGTTTTCTGCATATGGCTAGCCAGTTTTCCAAGCAACATTTATTAAATAGAAAATTCTTTCTCAGTTGTTTGTGTCAGGTTCACCAAAGATCAGATGGTTGTAGATGTGTGGTCTTATTTCTGAGATCTCTATTTTGTTGCATTGGTCTATGTGTCTGTTTTGGTACCAGTACGATGTTGTTTTGGTTACTGTAGTCTGTAGTGTAGTTTGAAATCAGAAAGCATGATGCCTCCAGCTTTGTTCTTTTTGTTTAGGATTGTCTTGGCTATATGGGCTCTTTTTTGGTTCCATGTGAATTTTAAAATAGTTCTTTCTAATTCCGTGAAGAATGTCAATGATAGTTTGATGGAAATATCATTGAGTCTATAAATTACTTTGGGCAGTATGACCATATTCAGGATAGTGATTCTTCCTATCCACGAGAATGGAATGTTATTCCATTTGTTTGTATCCTCTCTTATTTCCTTGAGCAATGGTTTGTAGTTCTCCTTGAAGAGGTCCTTCACATTCCTTTTTAGCTGAATTCCTAGATATTTTATTATCTTTGTAGCAATTGTGAATGAGAGTTCATTCATGATTTGTCTCTCCACTTGTCTATTGTTGGTGTATAGGAATGTTTGTAATTTTTCCACATTGATTTTGTATCCTGAGACTTTGCTGAAGTTGCTTATTGGCTTAAAGAGCTTTTGGGCTGAGACAATGGGGTTTTCTAGTTATAGGATCATGTCATCTGCAAACAGAGACAATTTGACTTCCTCTCTTCCTATTCGAATACGTTTTATTTCTACCTTTTGCCTGATTGCCCTGGCCAGAACTTCCAATACTAGGTTGAATAGGTTGAGAGAGGGGGCATCCTTGTCTTCTGCCGATTTCCAAAGGAAATTCTTCCAGCTTTTGCTCATTTGGTATGATATTGGTTGTGGTTTTGTCATAAGTGGCTCTTATTATTTTGAAATATGATCCATCAATGCCTAGTTTATTGAGAGTTTTTAACATAAAGGGATGTTGAATTTTATCGAAGACCTTTTCTGCATCTATTGAGATGATCACATGATTTTTGTCATTAGTTCTGTTTATGCAATAAATGACATTTATTGATTTGTGTATGTTGAATGAGGCTTGCATCCCAGGGATGAAGCCGACTTGATTGTGGTGAATAAGCTTTTTGATGTGCTGCTGGACTCAGTTTGCCAGTGTTTTATTGAGGATGTTTGCATCAATGTTTATCAGGGATATTGACCTGAAGTTTTTTTTTTTTGCTGTGTCTCTGCCAGGTTTGGGGATCAGGATGACGCTGGCCTTATAAAATGAATTAGGGAGAAGTCCCTCCTTTTCAATTGCTTAGAATAGTTTCAAAGGGAATGGTACCAGCTCTTCTTTGCACCTCTGGTAGAATTCGGCCGTGAATCCATCTGGTCCTGGGCTTTTTTTGGTTGGTAGGCTATTTATTACTGCCTCAACTTGAGGACTGGTTATTGGTCTATTCAAGGATTCAACTTATTTCTGATTTAGTCTTGGGAAGGTGTATGCATCCAGGAATTTATCTATTTCTTCTAGATTTTCTAGTTTATTTGGGTAGAGGTGTTTATAGTATTGTTGGATGGTAGTTTGTATTTCTGCAGGGTCAGTGGTGATATCCCCTTTATCATTTTTTATTGTGTCTATTTGATTCTTCTCTCTTCTATTTTATTATTTTTTTCAAAAAACAAGCTCCTGGATTCATTGAGTTTTTGAAGGATTTTTCCTGTCTCTATCTCCTTCAGTTCTGCTCTGATCTTAGTTATTTCTTGTCTTCTGCTAGCTTTGGGATTTGTTTGCTCTTGCTTCTCTAGTTGTTTTAGTTGTGATGTTAGGGTGTCGATTTGAGATCTTTCTAGCTTTCTGATGTGGGCATTTAGTGCGATAAATTTCCCTCTTAACACTGGTTTAGCTGCTTCCCAGATATTCTGGTACATTTTCTCTTTGTTCTCATTGGTTTCAAAGAACTTCTTGATGTCTGCTTTAATCTCATTATTTACCCAGGAGTCATTCAGGAGCAGGTTGTTCAATTTCCATGTAGTTGTGTGGTTTTGAGTGGGTTTCATAATCTTGAGTTCTAATTTGATTGCACTGTTTTCTGTGATACTGTTTATCATGATTTTGGTTCTTTTGCATTTCCTGAGGAGTGTTTTACTTCAAATTATGTGATCGATTTTAGAGTAAGTGCCATGTAGCAGTCAGAAGAATGTATATTCTGCTGTTTTGGGGTGGAGAGTTCTGTAGATATCTATCAGGTTCACTTATCCAAAGCTGAGTTCAAGTCATGAATATCCTTAATTTTCTCTCTCAATGATCTGTCTAATATATCGACAGTGAGGTGTTAAAGTCTCCCACTATTATTGTGTGGGAGTTTAAGTCGCTTTGTAGGTCTCTAAGAACTTGCTTTATCAATCTGGATACTCCTGTATTAGGTTCATATATATTTAGGATAGTTAGTTCTTCATGTTGAATTGATCTCTTTTCCATTATGTAATGCCCTTTTTGTCTTTTTTGATCCTTGTTGGTTTAAAGTCTGTTTTGTCAGAAACTAGGATTGCAACCTCTGCTTTTTTCTGCTTTCCATTTACTTGGTAAATTTTCCTCCATCCCTTTATTTTGAGCCTGTGAGTGTCTTTGCACATGAGATGGGTCTCTTGAATACAGCACACCAATGGGTCTTGACTCTTTATCCAATTTGCCAATCTGTGTCTTTCAGTTGGGGCATTTAGCCCATTTACATTTAAGGTTAATATGGTTATGTGTGAATTTGATCCTGTCATCATGATGCTAGCTGGTTATTTTGCACACTAGTGGATGCAGTTTCTTCATAGTGTCATTGGTCTTAGTATTTCAGTGTGTTTTTGCAGTGGGTGGTACCAGTTCTTCCTTTCCATATTTATTGCTTCCTTCAGGAGCTCTTGCAAGACAGGCCTTATGGTGACAAGTTCCCTCAGCATTTGCTTGTCTGAAAAGTATTTTATTTCTCCTTTGCTTATGAAGCTTAGTTTGGCTGGATATGAAATTCTGGGTTGAAAATTCTTTTCTTTAAGAATTTTGAATATTGGCCCCACTCTTTTCTGGTTTGTAGGGTTTCTGCTGAGAGGTCCACTGCTTCCTTTTGTAGGTGACCCAGCCTTTCTCTCTGGCTGCCCTTAACATTTTTTTCCTGCATTTCAACCTTGGAGAATCTGAAAATTTTGTGTCTTGGAGTTAATCTTCTCATGGAGTATCTTACTGGGGTTCTCTATATTTCCTGAATTTGAATATTGGCCTGTCTTGCTAGGTTGGGGAAGTTCTCCTGGATGATATCCTGAAGTGTGTTTCCAACTTGTTTCCATTATCCCCATCTCTTTCAGGTACTCCAATCAGTCGTAGGTTTAGTCTTTTTACATAGTCCCATTGTTTTGGGAAGTTTTGTTCATTTCTTTTCATTCTTTTTTCTCTAATTTTGCCTGCCTCCCTTAATTCAGCAGCATAGTCTTCAAGCTCTGATATTCTTTGTTTGACTTGATTGATTCAGCTACTGACATTTATATTTGGATCATAAATTTCTTGTGCTGTGTTTTTCAACTCCATCAGGTCATTTATGTTCCTCTCTAAGCTGGTTATTCTAGTTAACAGCTCCTGTAACCTTTTGTCATGGTTCTTAGCTTCTTTGCATTGGGTTAGAATATGCTCCTTTATCTCAGTGAATTTTGTTACTACCCACCTTCTGAAGGCTACTTCTGTCAATTTGTCCATCTCATTCCCCGTCCAGTTCTGTGCCCTTGCTGGAGAGGTGTTGCAATCATTTGGAGAAGAGGCACTCTGGCCTTTTGAGTTTTCAGCATTTTATTGTTGATTCTTCCTCATCTTCATGAGATTGTCTAGTTTCAATCTTTGAGGCTGCTGACCTTTGGACGAGTTTTCTGTGGGGACTTTTTTGTTGAAGCTCTTGTTGTTGTTTTCTGTTTGTTTGTTTTTATTTCAACAGTCAGATCCCTCTTCTGTAGGGCTGCTGCTGTTTGCTGAGGCCCTATTCATCTGGGTCCTTCCCCCACCTGGAGATGTCACTGGAAGAAGCTGGAGAACAGCAAAGATGGGTGCCTGCTCCTTCTACTGGGATCTCTGACTTCAAGGGGCACTGACCTGATGGCAGTAGGAGTGCTCCTGTATAGGGTGTCTGGCAACCCCTGTTGGGAGCTCTCACCCAACTGGGGGGCATGGGAATCAGGACCCATTTAATGAAGCACTTTGGCTGTCTCTTGGTGGAGGGGGTGTGCTGCACTGAGGGGAAACCCACTAATCTGGGCTGCTCAGATTCCTCAGAGCTAGCAGGCAGAGAGACTAAGTCTGCAGGTCCACAGAGACCATGGCCACCCCTCCCCATAGGGGCTCAGGCCCAGGGAGATCAGAGCTCTGCCCCTAAGCCCCTGGCTGGAGTTACTGGAGTTCCTACAGGGAGGCCCCGCCCAGTGAGGTGGGATGAGTCAGGGTCCAGCCTAAAGAGGCAGTCTGGCCATAGTCTGCCATAGCTGGTGTGCTATGCTGTAGGGAATACCTCTTCGGACCAAGCCATGCAGTTTCCCTGGCTCTAGCAGGGGAGAAATGCAGCCTGGAGCTATAGTGATGGCTGCTGCCCTCCCCACTCCCCAGGAGTTCCGTGTCTTAGGCAGCTAGCAGCCGGAGTGATGTCTGCCGTCTCTTCCCTGGGGAGCTCAGCTTTCTTAGCCAGCTGGCAGCCACAGTGATGATGGCTGCCCCTTTCTCAGGAATCTCAGTTGTCTTAGGCAGCTGGCAGCTGACAACCACAGTGATGGTTGCTGCCCCTCCCCTAGGGAGCTCAGATGACTTAGACAACAGGCAGGCACAGTGATGATGGCCGCCCCTCCTGCTGGGAACTCTGTAGTCTTAAGCAGATTTCAGCTGAGAGGCTGTTGAGAATCTGTGTGGCTCTGTGGTTGGGACTGAAGGCCCTGGTGGCGCAGGCTCATGAGTGGAAACTTCTGATCTGTGGGTTGCACAGATCTGTGGAAAAAGCACAATTTCTCAGGCTGGGTAGCACACTCACTCACCGCCTCCTTTGGCTGGGCATGGGGGTGCTCCCTTTGCCCCGTGTGGCTCTCAGGTAGGCTGATGCACCATCCTGCTTCTCTTTGCTCTCCGTGGGTCATGCCAACCACCTAGTTAGTCCTGATGATAGAACCTGAATATCTTGGTTGCAGGTGTAGGATTTGCATGCTGTTTTGTTTCTTCTCGGTGGGAGCCTCCGACCCTTGCTGCTTCTAGTCAGCCATCTTGACCCCACCCCCTGATTGATTTTTAAATGTTGACCTTTAATCCTATGACCTTGTGAAAATTAGTAGTTCTGGTAGCTTTTTGGGTAGATTCTTTGGGATTTTCTACATAGAAATTCACATTGTCTGCAAGCAGAGACATTTATTTACTACATTATTAAACTAGCTAGGAACTCCAGTATGATGTTAAATAAGCATGGTGAGGAGGGGCATCCCAGCCTTGTTGTTGATCTTTGGGGAAAATATTTAGCCTTCTATTTTAAGTATGATATTAACTGTGGCTTTTTTTTTTTTTGGTACATATCTTTTCTTGAGTTAAGAAAGTTTCTTTCTATTCAATATTTTTTAAGACTTGTTGAATTGTATTAAATTATTTTTTTCTGCATCTATAGAGAGGGTCACATAGTTTTTCATTTTTAGTCTGTTGATGTGATTAATTACATTGATTGATTTTTGGATGTTGAAATGGCCTGAACTTCCTGCAAAAGATCCCACTTAGTAATAATGTATTACCATATACGTACATATATATGGCACAATTTGCTAATATTTTTGCTGAAGAATTTTTTGTATCTGTATCCATGAGTGATATTCTTCTCTAGTTGGGTGTGTGTGTGTGTGTGTGTGTGTGTGTGTGTTGAATTTCTTTGGATGGTTTTGGTACCTGTGTAATGCTGGCCTCAGAAAATGAGCTGGGAAGTTTTTCCTCCTCTTCTACATTCTGGAAGAGTTTGTGTGTAATTCATATTTCTTCCTTGAATGTTTGGTAGAATTCACCAATGAAGTCATATCTAGCATATGGGCTGCTTTTAAAGAGTGTTTTTTTTTTAGTCAATATCTGCTTCACCCTTGACTTTAAGTTTTCCTTTGTGCCATGCCTGGAGAGACAGAGAGAGAAAGAGAGAAAGAGTCTCTCTTCATGCTCTTGTCTCTTTCCCAGCTGGAAACTGCTGTTATTTGTTACTTGACGCTGTTGTAGCCTGTTGACAGGATGTGCTACAGAGTTTGCAGGTGAAAAATAAAAATGAAGGGCTCCTTGCTCAAAAAGTATTAAAACTGTCAGGATGGCAATAGTAGAGTATTAAACCAAATGCAGGACCCTTCTAAGCATGGGCTGTGTGATCACACAAGTCATTGGCCATGAAGTCATTTCTGCCTCTAAAGAGAGACAGAGCTGGGGCATCCTCTCCTGTTCTGGCTAAGCCTCAGTTTTAGAGGCAAGAACTGTGTCCCTGGGTCTTGGAGATGGGGCCTTCTCAGCAGTATCGCACACTTCCAACTGTGGGTCTGGTCAGGAGACAGTGATCTTGCACCTTCTGCAAAGGTAGAATGTATTTTTATGTTCCTTCTCCCAGCTAGAATGGGTTTCCATCAATGTGCTAAGTGTGACAGAGTGTATATTGTCTTTCCCCAGGGGTATAAGCCATTTGTTCTGTAGGAGACATAGAAAAAAGGATCCAGGTAGGTTTTAATGTTTTTCTCACAGTGACTACTGTGCCTTTCTCCTGGGTCAGCACCATCAGTGATGCCTCTTAGCACTCATGCTCTGACCCCATCTTTCTTGTAATCATCTAGCTTGGAGAACAGCTAGCTAGCAGTTACATATTCCCCTTGTGCTTGTGATTCCCAGTAGTTCTATATCCTCTCACCTGTCTGTATTTGTCCTTTAGCAATTTGTTAGCATTTTTAGCTGATTTTTCTTACCAGTGTCTGGTGAGATTTACCACAGGTAAGCAAGGGCTCACCTCCCCTTTCTTCTTGGGGGATCCTGTATTTCCTTAGATTTCACATTAGTTGGTTGCCCTGTGACCTCAGTTCTTTAACAGGTGCAAGATTTACAGGTTGTCCAGCATATTTGTTGTTGTAAAGATGGAAGCGATTTTTTTTTTCCATTTGCCTATCTCCTAAGTGGAGAATGGAAGTCTATGAGTATTTTTTAAAACTGTATTATGGCAGATTGCAGTATAATGAACCCCATCACCCAGCTACAACAATAATCAATCAAAGACCTCATTAGTTTCATCCACTCTAATGGATTATTTTGCAAAAACAAATTCTGCTCATCATGAAATTTTGAACATAGTATGTAAATATAAGATATATTTTAAGACAATAAGTATATCACAACAGTGAAATAATGATTCTATGTGAACTCATTTTTGTTTAAATAAATATCTACATGTTTGCAAGTGCATGGACAAACATCTGGAAAGAGATACACCAAACTGAGAGAAGCATTTGTATATGTGGGCATGTGGTGGGATTAGGTGAGGGTCAGGGTGACATGTGTTTATCTGCAATGTCTTTATTAATGATGAGAACGTATTTTTGTATTATTGGTGTGATTTTAAAAGTGTGAAAAAGAAAAAGTAAAAAAAGTAAAAGAAATGAAAGAAATGCAGTTAGACTTTGGAATCTGACATGAATTTGAACGCCAGCTCCACTTTGGGCCACATGTGTGACCATGGACAAGTCACATCACGGTGGGGGAGGAAAGGAAGTGGAGAGAATTTGGGAAGGAGATGGGGAGGACAGATAAGAATCCCTTACAGGATTACTTGTGCTAAAGGATTAACCAACTCTCTCCATGTAAACTTTCTGGCATACAGTAGGCACTCAATAAATGTGAGGATCCTCATTTCTTTTGGCATCTCCACTCAATGTAGAATTATGAGCAGGCACGCACTCATGGAGGAATATTAAATCCTAATGATAATGAGCTTCTTCTGCCCCTGTGTGGTGTGTTCAAGTTATTGCTAGGATTTCTCTGACTCATAGAAAAACCAAAATGAATATTATTTATTTTCCCCTTAAGTTGGAATTCACCTTTTTTACCTCTTGACCCCCAAATCTGATTCTGCAGTATCTTGTCTAGGTTTCCATTACTGTCCAGTGCTTACAATATCTCTGTCTCCCTCATCAGCTTGTAAACCTTTTGAGGGCAGGGACCTGTTTTGCTCTCTGTCTCCTTTCTCTCTCTCTCTCTCTTTCTCTCTCATAACAATTTCAAGCCTTCAGGGCTGGTGTGAGGATTAAATTGCATCAAGTCTGTGAAAACATTTTGTAAACTACAAAGTGCTTTCCAGATCTACTCATTTGTTTATTCACAAACTTTTGTTACAATGCCTATTGGCTGCACATTGCACAATGTGAAGGGCTCACCTCACTCTCTTGTGGCCACATAGGACGTTGGAGAGAGCAATTGTCAAAATCTACAGAAAGACTATGGTTGGCACTGGACCAAGTGCTGTAGGAGCCTAGAGAAGGAAGGGTTAGCTTTTGCTAGGGACAGGGGCAAGCAAACAGTTGACATGGAAAGAAGATTTGAGCTACAGGTTGGGATCTCAGTAGCAGCTCCTGATGTGGAGAAGGGGGATGCTAGAAGGACTCTCATCAACAAGGCGGCATGTGAGAGGCAGACAACACATTCTGGGACCACCTCAGGGTCCTGTGTGGCTGCACTTTAAGCGTCATTGTAGATGTGACTGGAGAAAAGTATCGAACCTTAGGTTGAACAAGAACACAAAGGACTTTGAATGCTCTACTGAAGACTACACATAAATCACTCAAGCTTAGCCCAGTGCCTTCCAGAGGGCAGACATTCAACAATTACCTGGGACATTGAGTTAAATGGATGCAATAGATAGAATCTTTATTGCTTCTATTTTGAATTGTCTGTTTTCTTTTACTTAAAGGGAGGTGATTTCAAAGTCTCAGCCTCACCAAGTCTATTTTAACAACAGCATTTCTCCAAACACTTTCACTATGCCAACATGTGACATTTATATTCATTATGAAGAAAAGTCTCCTATCTTGACAACTAATGACTTTTTCTTGGAAGGTGATCCTTAAAAATATATGGCATTTTCTCAGGATGTAAAAATCAATGTGCTAAAATCACTAGCATTCGTATACACCAACAACAGTCAAACTTAGAGCCAAATCAGGAACAAACTCTCATTCAAAATTGCCACACAAAAATAAAATACCTAGGAATACAGCTAACCAGAGTGGTGAAAGATCTCTACAAGGAGACCTATAAAACACTGCTCAAAGAAATCAGAGATGACACTAACAAATGGAAAAAATATTCCATGCTCATGGATAGAAAGAATCAATATCGTTAAAATGGCCATACCGCCCAGAGAAATTTATAGATTCAATGCTATTCCTATTAAACTACCATTGACATTCGTCACAGAACTAGAAAAAAAAACTGTTTTAAAATTCATATAGAACTAAAAAGGAGCCCAAAAAGTCAAGGCAATCCTAAGCAGAAAGAACAAAGCTGGAGGCATCATAGTACCCAACTTCAAATTATATTACAGGGTTACAGTAATTAAAACAGCATAGTACTGGTACAAAAACAGATGCATAGACCAGTGGAACAGAATAGAGATCCAGAAATAAGACCACACACTTACAACTATCTGATCTTCAACAAACCTGACAAAAACAAGCAATGGGGAAAGGATTCCCTATTCAATAAATGGTGCTGGGAGAACTGGCTAGCCATATGCAGAAGATTGAAACTAAACACCTTCCTTACACCATATACAAAAATCAACTCGAGATGGATTAAAGACTTAAATGTAAAACCCAAAACCATAAAAACTCTGGAAGACAACCTAGGCAATACCATTCTGGACATAGGAGTAGGCAAAGAGTTCACGACAAAGACCAAGAAGCAATTGCAACAGAAGCAAAAATTGACACATGGGATGTAATTAAACTGAAGAGCTTCTCCACAGAAAAGGAAACTATCAACAGAGTAAAAAGACAGTCTACAGAATGGGAGAAAAATTTTGCAAACTATGCATCTGACAAAGGTCTAATATCCAGCATCTATAAGGAACTTAAACAAATTTACAAGAAAAAAAACAACCCCATTAAAAAGTGGGCCAAGGACATGAACAGAACAGACCCTTTTCAAAACAAGGCATACATGTGGCCAACAGTCATATGGAAAAAAATCAATATTACTGTTCATTACAGAAATGCAAATCAACACCACAATGAGATACCATCTCACACCAGCCAGAATGGCTACTATTAAAAAATAAAAAAATAGCAGATGCTGGTGAGTTTGCAGAGAAAAAGGAATACTTATACACTGTTGGTGGGAGTGTAAGTTAGTTCAACAATTGTGTAATACAGGCTATTCCTCAAAGACCTAGAAATAGAAATACCATTTGACTCAGCAATCCCATTACTGGGTATATACCCAAAGGAATATAAATCATTCTATTATAAAGATACATGCACACATATGCTCATTGCAGCACCATGAAATCAACTCAAATGCCCATCAGTGATACACTGGATAAAGAAAATGTGGTACATATACACCACGGAATACTATGCAGCCATAAAAAGGAATTAGATCATGTCCTTTACAGGGGCATGGATGGAGCTGGAAGCCATCATCTTCAGCAAACTAACACAGGAACAGAAAACCAAACAGTGCATGTTCTCACTTATAAGTGGGAGCTAAATGATGAGAACACATGAACGCATAGAGGGGAACAACACACACTGGGGACTATTGGAGGGAGGAGGTAGGAGGAGAGAGAGGATCAGGAGAAATAACTAATGTGTATTAGGCTTAATAGCTGGGTGATTAAATAATCTGTTAAAAAAAAAACCATGGCAAAAGTTTACCTATGTAACAAACCTGCATGTGTAGCCCTGAACTTAAAATAAAAGTTAAATAAAGAATAATTTTAAAAGAATATATGACTTTTTTAGAGGCTTGCCCATGTACACGTTTGGGGATACAAAAGATTCAGTAACCATATCTAGATTTCAGAACATCTACAAGTGGAGCTAAATGATTTTTTGCTAGAAGATAAATTTTTCTTGAAAGAACTTGACTGTCATTTCAGCAGTTGACAGCTAGCATTCATTAAAGATGCTACCTTCAGGCTTTTAAGGAAAAGGAAGAAAATGAAATCTAACTGGTTGGAATGGAGGGTAAACATAAATTAGAGTATAAAGTTTTAAAGTTCTTAAGAATACACTTAGAGAAACTAAAATTAGTAGAAAAGGAAACAAGGAATTTGACTAGGCAAGCTACAAAATATGGGATAAAATCAATAAATATATTAACAAAAAGGTACTTTAACAAATTAAGACAATATTATTTTATTTTTACCCTGGCAAGTATTTAAACATATCACTTGTAAGTGTTGCCAAGGGTAGGATAAAATGGGCATGGGCATAGCCAAGCACGGGTGTAGTGGATGCTGTAGTGTGCCACCCAGATTCCCAGTGAAGGATAGAGGCACCTATTTCCCCAGCTGCCAGGAGTGCTGCCTGCTCATGGCTCAAGCAGAGTCCTTCCCTAGGAATTGTCCTTGCCTAAGGAAGCTGCCTCCCTAGTGGATCTCACATCCAATGATTGGGCCATTAGGACACACAAAGCTCTGAGCCCTTGACTTTAATTCAGGACAGCTGAAGGGGCCATCCTCAGCCCTGTTGCTATTGCATTGCCGTTCAATGTGTACCTCCACCTGTCCTACTCATTCTCTTGCAGGTGCCATTCCAATAGGCTTTCCCAATAAACCTCCTGCACACAAGTCTCCGTCCTAGGTCTGTTTCAGTCTAAGATGACTGCTATGAAGAAATAAACGTCTTTTCCCTTGCCAAATCTATTTATATTTTCATTTATAAAATCTTACTTTGGTTCTACATTTATAAGGTATTTTCCATTATGAATCAAATTGATATGGATCCATATTTATTTTCTCCTGGTTCTTTTAGTATTCTATATTTTAATATGTAACTCTTTAATTCATCTGGGAATTCATCTCAGTGTCCTGAGTGAAATAGGACTCTAATGGACTCTAATTAACTCCCTCCACCTCCTAAATAGTTGACCCCTGGAACTCATTATGGGATAAGCCACACGATTCTCAACAGATTTTGAAGGTGTGTGATTTGATTCCACCAGCAGAAAGTCCGGATATCCTAAATTGGGAGTGCTCCAACTTAGAGGGTCCTTCTGCAGGACTATCAATACTTCTATTTAGCCAGCAGGGGGCTCTGGTGCATAAGAAATGCTTTTAGCTAAATTCTGCTAATTGGCTAAATTGTCCCCACAATAAATGATTCGCCTTCTCAGAACACAATGAACTCTGCAATTGCAGAGCTCCTCTCTCCCTAGCTCCTGATGGGACCCACGGGGGAGAGACCTCTTTCCGCTGTGGATACTACACAGACCTGTGGCTGAAGAGCCTGGCAAAAAGGAATTTGCACTGCACTCAGGGGCATCCCCAAACAGAACAATCTGTCTTCAGGACTAGTGAGTTTCCTGTTGCTGGAAGGGCTCAGACAGGGACTCCAAAAACATTTCAATTAGCTTTCCATAGACCCAAAGTCTGACCATTAATGCCACTCCAGGGTGGCTTTATATATGCTATTGCACTTAAAGGCCCTTTATTAAATGCAAAGTACTTAATGACATTCTTTGTTGGAATTTTCTCAGTGATGACTGAATGACTCTTTTGTGCTCTGATTTGAGGCTTGGGAGAAAGACCTGATCTGCCAGTGACTCTCTCCTGTCCCAGCACCTGAGTTGTCTTCACTACAGACTCATTCCACTGGCTCCCCAGAGCACTCTATTCAGTTAACATGCCCTACAGGCAGAACAGCAGGGACTCTAGCAGCTGACCCATCCTGGGCCCTGACAGGCTGGTGGAGAGCCAGGGATGGCTTTTCTGCGACAGTCATGGCTGTGGCTGTGGCACTGTGGAGCAGGGTGATGGCGAGGCTTCTAATCCCAGCTCTGCCACTGACAGATACAGGCTGCAGCTGCCGTTGAGCTCCTCCTGTCTCAGAGCCTCGTCTGTGGGTCTGTGAGTGGGAGCACAGAATGGGCAGAGCCCTTGTTCTCACAGAAATCCTGAATCCTGATTTTAGGAGATGATGGTTTTGTCAGAGGCGTTTGAACCAGAGCAACTCCATCTTGAGTAAGGGTTGGGTAAAATGAGGCTGAGACCTACTGGGCTGCATTCCCAGACAGTTAAGGCATTCTAAGTCAGAGGATGGGATACGAGGTCAGCACCCTATACAGGTCATGAAGACCTTGCTGATAAAACAGGTTGCAGTAAAGAAGCCAAGCCAAACCTACCAAAACCAAGGTGGCAACGAGAGTGACCTCTGGTCATCCTCACAGCTACACTTTCACCAGCAACATGACAGTTTACAAATGCCATGGCAACGTCAGGAAGTTACCTTATATGGTCTAAAAAGGGAAGGCCTGAATAATCCACCCCTTGTTTAGCATGTCATCAAGAAATAACCATAAAAATGGGCAAACAGCTGCCCTCGGGGCTGCTCTGTCTATGGAGTTGCCATTCTATTATTTCTTTACTTTCTTAATAAAGTTGCTTTCACTTTACTCTACAGGCTCGCCCTGAGTTGTTTCTTGCGCGAGATCCAAGAACCCTCTCTTGGGGTCAGGATCTGGACTCCTTTCCTGTAACAGCGTGAACTCTACCAAAGGTGATTGGCTTTTGATTTTGTCAGCTAGGGTGGGGTTGCGTCAAGGTGATGTCCACAGGCTCTGCCTCTCCCATAACATGCAGGGCTCCCAGGACCACGGCATTGGGGTCACCTGGCCGTCTATCACACATACAGACTCCTTGCCTGCTACCTGCCTTACTGAACCAGAGCTGCTGATGGGAGCCCAGCAATCTGCCTGTAATAGACCCTTGGGTGATTCCGATGCACTGTGAAGTCTGAGACTCCTGTCCACAGGGAAAAGTCCAGCCTCTCTCTCACATGTCTCACAAGCCCTGCAGAATCTGGCCCCTGCCTACTCCTTCCTGTCCTGTGTACTTCTTTCCCCAACAGCACATAAATGTGCACACACACACACACCATACATTTTGTTAAAAGATAAACTGAGGCACATTAAAATATTAGAGCTTATTTGAGCATTCAACAATCCATGAACCGGGCAGCTCCAGAATTCAAATGGTTCAGGGCTTGCCAAAGAGGTTTGAAGGAAAGGCTTTTGTAGAACAAATGTGGAAGCAGAGCAAACAAATTATTTGATTAGTTAACGTTTGAGCAATTGCCTTGAAATAGCCTTTGAAAAATTATAACAGTGGGAAAATTGCAGCAGTGAAAGAGATCCAACCTAACCAACTCCATTTTGCCTTTAACCTCCAAAGAGCCCTGGTCACTTCTAGGTGTCGGCCAAGCTAATGTTGGGAGAAATTTTATAGTTTAAATGATAATAGCTCTTCCCCAAAACTAAAACCCCTATGTAAAACTAATGAAAAGTCACCAAGTTAGAAGGATGAGAGAGGTCTGAATTTATAGTTAAATGATTACCAGCCATTATTCCAGAGGTCATAAAATTTGCAACTTCCCCAATTACTCCTGTAAATCACATTACTATAGCAGAATTAAGATTGGCCTTTTAAGATGTCTTTTCAGACTTTTGCATTTCTCATGAGCAGATGACCCCACCCAGACCCGTGACTCTCCACACAACCAATCCTATGGCCCCAACCCAAAGCAGACTCAGAGAATGAGGACCATTTTCCACACCCCTGTGATTACATACTCAACCAATCAGCAGCATCCATTCTCTAGCCCCCTGCACCCCAAACTATCTTTGAAAAATCCTACCTTCCAAATTTTAGGGGAGGCCAATCTGAGTAATAATAAAACTCTGTTGTCCTGGTTAGTTGACTCTATGTGTGTTAAACTCTTTCTCTATTGCAATTCCCCTGTTTTGATAAATTGGCTCTATCTGGGCAGTGGGCACCGTGAACTCATTGGGTGGTTATAGCCTCATTTGAACTATCCTAATAGGAAGTTTAAGACAAGATAAGGAATGCCCAGTTGGCTGCCTATGATTAGTTGAGCTTAAGTTTTGTTTTCTTTTAATTTCTGAGTTAGGTTTCAGTTGGCTTATACAGGAACCCAGGGTGTCAGAGCCACCTCAATCTAGTGACCTCCCATTTCATTATTTTAACAATTATGACTGGACATTCCCTTACCATCTAGAATGTGGAGAATTCCCATGGATAATTTATACTACTGTGATTTTGCTCATGCTATTTCCTTGTGCTGAATGCTGTATTGGAGCTCAGAAACTGATACTCCAAAATACGGCATTTTGACATGCTGGACTGAAGAAGGCTCAGGTCTCCCTGACCTCCCCCTTCTTCCACCATTTCTCCCAAAGAAGCTGAAGTTTCTTTATCTACCTAAAATCCAGACCCACCAAGGAGAACAACTGTTCTTTCTTCCCCTCCCTATTATCTCATTATCTATTTCAGAAAAGAAGACCAAGATGTGACTACACCTGAACGGACTCTTTTACAAGCATAATGACTGTCCAAGGATCATCTGCATTCCAAAGAAAACTATTTACTATTTACAAGGTAAGCTCTGTTCCCCATCCAATCACTCTTCATAGCACTCACTTATTGCCCTTCAATAGAATTCCTCATCTCCCCCTGCCAATAACCTGTTTTACCAGAATCCAAGCCCCCATTTTTTCTGTAACTTCAAAATGATATATAAGTTCCTGTAGCTCGTTGGGAAGTTGGATCTTCATTCTGAATAAAAATTAAATATGTTTTTATGCCTTTTCCCCAGTTAATCCATCAGTCTCATTCCAGCGATTTTTCAGTGAACCTTTAGGAGGCCAATGGCCATGGTCCTGAGAGATGTTTTCTACACAAACCCCCAGCTGACCCTTTCTCCTGGAAACCCAAGAACAACTGCTCATGCCTTTTGCTTAATCTCCTCCCCAAAGCCTCTCTGGAATCATTTGTCCTCAGAATGCATTGACTCTACATTCCTTTATGTTGTTGCATGTCCTGACTCCTGCCATCTTACCTGCCATACTATGGGGCACTGTGTGTCCACCTTGCCCCTTTGAGCCTTCACTCCTTGAAGGCAGTATCACTGTCTCATTTTTCATCATACCCCATGGTCTACTCCATGGTGACCACCACCTAGAAGGGACTTCTTAAGTGTTTGTTGGGTGAATGAGTTGTCTACAGAGCTTCAAAGAAGAAAACAAATGTTTTGTGGTCAGTTGAGTTCTGGGTAAATAGACAGTGGACTGGCCAGCTTTGATGAGGGTGTGCAGCTCCTTACTGGAGGATGGTGGAGAATTCTCCAGGGCACCTTGAGGACACTGGTGCCTGAGAAGAGCTCAGGGAAAGTTGCTCAACAGGGAAAATGTAAAACTGAAATGGGAAGGGGACATTGACCATCTGGGCCTTTGTCTCATGTTGGGCTGAGATCAGTCTTAGCCATTTGGATGGTGCACATTTTAGAAGGCTGGCCCTCTAAAATGTTGCCGTTTACTGCATACACCTTACTCATTTCAGACCATCAGTGGTTAGCACAGTGCCTGGTACATGTAGGCAGTGAATCAGTGTTGGCCGAATCGGTGGGAAACTTGGAATGGGGCAGGGGTGACTTCTAACAGGGAAGAGCAGCTGGCAGGTGGTCAGCAACACTAGCTATAATAGGTGAGATCCCTGGGAAGATGACTACCCTGCCTGCGTGGGATATGAGGGAGAAATATGGGAGCCTCCTCACTTCAGGTGTCACTGCTCAGCATATATCCAGGCTGTGTTTTCATATTGGTCTTGCAAAGAGCCTTTTGGGAACAGTTTTCTTATTGAAACATACTCAATGTTTAAACCTGCAGATGTGGGGAGGTGGCAGTCCACAAGGCATCCTTTACTCTGTCCCTGTTCTCCTGTCTCTGGCTATTCAGGTTCCCGTGAGGATACTGTCACCCTTGAATAATGGAGCTTGCATAAGACCAAGCTCCTGTTTTTGGAGTCCTTGTGCTGAGGCCACAAGAACTTCCAAAAAGTTCACTGAACATCTAGGAGGAACAACAGAGGGTAATTGGCGCATAAATTTAGTTGGCTCAGCACATTCAGATGTCCGATCTTGGCAGAGTTAGTGTCCTCCGGGGCCTGTCCTATTCCATGAGGAATTCCAAAGAGAGAGCTCATCTAGGGATTTCTCCTTTCTTAGTTCTTGGATTTCTTTCCTCAGTGTTCTCCCTGGGTTTCCTTACTTTCAAGAGCAACACTCAAGTCCTGAAAGCAGAGAGATGCAGTGAAGGGGTGGTTGGTTGTCCTGTTTTGAGGACCAGCATAGTCAGAGCTCCCCACCTCCCATGGTCTCAGCATAGCAGGAGCCTTCAATTCCCAAGGACTCCTCCTCCCAAAGCCAAAGTCACACAAGCCAAGACCAGTAGATAACTCAAAATGAGATGTGCTGGTGCAGGGGAAACAGAGACCACAGAACACAGATATTGGCTCCAGGACCCCACAGTTGAGAAGGGAAGGGAAGACAGAGGGTGTATTAGTCAAGACTCTTCAGAGAAACAGAACCAATAAGATATATAGGGGTGTGTGTGTGTATATATATATATATACACACAGAGAGAAAGAGCAAGAGAGAGATCTAAAAGGAGATTTATTATGGCAATTGGCTTATGTGATTTTGGAGTCTGAGAAGTTCCATGATTTGCCATCTGCAAGCTGGAGACCAAGGAAAGCTGGTGATGTAATTCAATCTGAGTCCAAAGGCCTGAGAACAGAGGGGCTTCTGGTGTAAGTCCTGGAGTCTGAGGGCCCAAGAACAAGGAGTCAATGTCAAAGGTCAGGAAAAGATGGAAGTTCCAGCTGAAGAAGAAAGAGAATTTGCCCCTCTTCTGTCATTTTGTTCTATCTGGGCCCTCAACAGATTGGATGTCACCCACCCACATTCTCTACTCAGTCCATTCATTCAAATGCTAATCTCTTCTGGAAACACCCTCACAGACGCACCCAGAAATCATGTTTTACCAGCTATCTGGGCATCTCTTAGCTCAGTCAAGTTGACACATGAAATTAATTATCACAGAAGGGAAATGTCTACAGGGCCTTCCTGTGATGAGTTTGGGGTACTGGAGGCACCACAGGTTCACCAAGGAGGGGGTGGTCTAGTCAGCCCAGGAGCACAGGGAGAGCCCAATTTGAGAAAATGAACGGGTGAGTTTGGGGTATGGAGAAGGTGGTGGGGAGAGAGGATGTTCCAGACAGAAGAAGGAGTGCAGACAAAGCATGAAGGAATGAAACAACCTAGTCCCATGGGGGACCTCAAACCTGAATATAACTTACTGTAGGATTGGGGAGTATAGAGGAAAGTCCAGTGAGTGTGTCCTCTAGAATAATACTATTTATAAATGCAGTTGTATATTATTTATATGTAAATACATAGTATTTCAGTAAATTAAAGAATATAAAATAATGTAAGTTCCCCCCAAACCTGGCCCACACAGTTTACTGAAGGGCTGGAGTGAGAAAGAGGAGAGAGAGCTATCAGTGAGTCTTCCAGCTCTTCCCTCACGCTCAGAAATAAAAGCAGAAAAAATAAGTTCCACCAAACTTGTAGACTGGTTCAGAAGAGGTTCTAGAAGTCCAGGGACCAGGAGCATCAGAATTTTATTAAAATTTGGAAACTTCATAACTACCTAAACATGCTATTTTGTTATTCAATATCTGTTCCTACTCAGTGACTTGAAGAAAAGTAGCACATAGTCAGAATATTAGTCAGGACAGGCTAGGGTCTGCTGCAGAAACTAACTAACCCAGGAATCTCTATGACTTCATGGAATAAAGGTTTATGTTTTTCCTTGTGTAAAGTTCAATGTGCTCAGGGGGGTCTCTTCTACTTTTTAGTACATCACTTGATGTCTACTGCCTCTGCAAGAGAGAAAGACACATGCCACTTTCATTCACAGGCCATAATTATTCACAGTCTCAATCCAGCTGCAAGGGAGGCTGAGAAATGCAAAGAAGCACATGGAATACTTGGTGTATGCCATCTCTGCTGAGCGTGCCCTTCTCATCACTGTCTTCTCATGTCTTTCTGCCCCCACATAGAGCTCACTCAACCCCTCCTCTAAAATCTCCCCCAGTCACCACATCCAGTTCAAACTCAGATCTCCGGGTGATGTCTGGCCATCTTCCCAGCAAGTTCGCATGTGGTTCCTTTTGGTCCAAGGATACCAAAACTGAAAAAAAAAAAGTCACCTGCCAACCCTGCTTCCAATATATAATGATGAAACTGAGATAATACGGCCTCAATAGGCACCTCCCACTTGGAAAAGGGAAGGATGGGAAGTACATAGAGTCACTGTCCGTAGCAATTCTGAAATCCCACTGGGCAGACGTCATGAAAGCCCATATCCTCGGCATCCATGGTTAGGCTCTAATTTTGCTCTCTGAGAGATGCTGCTTTGTTCACTTTTCTCCATGAGCCTGGTTCCACCCATGAGATTATTTCTTTTTTTGTAAGCTTCCTTGGTAGCACGTGAATCAGGCATTGAGAAATAAGCCCTCCTTATGGACTGCTGTTCTAAAAGTTTGGTACAAGCCTTAAGGCTTGAAGACTGAAGGTCTTATTCAGTCTGTCTGTATGGTTCTTTGGTAACATGACCCTCAAAAATGTAGCACAAGTATAAACTTCATTTTATTGCACTTCACTTTTTTGCACTTCACAGATATTCCATCTATTACAAATTAAAGGGTTATAGCAACTCTGTGTTCAGCAAGTCTCATTTTTCTAACAGCATGTGCTCACTTTGTGTCTCTGTTTCACATTTTGGTAATCTCAAAATACTTCAGACTTTTTCATTATTATATCTGTTATGGTGATCTGTGATCAATGATCTCTGATGTCACTACTGCAATTGTCTTGGGGTGCCATAAACAGTGAACTTAATTGATAAATGCTTGTGTTCTGACTGCTTCATTGATTAGCTGATCTATCATCTCTCCCCCTCTCCTCAAGCCTCCCTATTTCCTGAGACATAACAATATTGCCATTAGGCCAGTTAATAACCCTACAATGGGCCTTGAAGCATTCAGGTGAAAAGAAAAGTCACACGTCTGTCACTTTAAATTAAAAGCTAGAAATGATTAAGCTTAGTGAGGAAGGCATGTCAAAAAAGTGAGACAGACCAAAAGCTAGGCCTCTTGGGCCAGTTAGCCAAGTTGTGAATATAAAGGAAAAATTCTTGAAGGAAATTGAAAGTGCTGCTCCAGTAAACACACAAAAGATAAGAAGGCTAAGCAGCCTTATTGCTGATATGGAGAAAGTTTTAGTGATAAGAATAGAAGATCAAGTCAGCCACATTTTCTTAAGCCAAAGCCTAACCCACAACAAGGCCCCAACTCTCTTCAGTTCTGTGAAGGTTGAGAGAAGTGAAAAAGCTGCAGAAGAAAAGCTGGAAGCTAGCAAAGGTTGGTTCATGAGGTTTAAGGAAAGAAGCTGTCTCCATAACATGTAAGAGCAAGGGAAAGCAGCAAGTGCTGATGTAGAAGTTGCAGCAAGTTATCCAGAAGACCACTGATGAAGGTGGCTTCAGTGTAGATGAAACAGCCTTCTACTAGAAGAAAAGGCCATCTAGGACTTCCATAGCTGAAGAGGAGAAATTAATGAAATTGATTACTGAATAAATTACTGAGTATCTTAAGTCCCCTGTTGAGACTTACTGCTCATAAAAAAAAGATTCCTTTCAAAATATTACTGCTCATTGACAACGAGCCTAGTCACCCAAGAGCTCTGATGGAGCTGTACAAGGAGACGAATATTGTTTCCATGCTTGCTAGCACAACATTCATTCTGCAGCCCAAGGATCAAGAGGTAATTTTGACTTTCAAGTCTTATTATTTAAGAAATACATTTTATAAGGCTATAGCTGCCATAGATAGTGAATCCTCTGATGGATCTGGACAAAGTAAATTGAATACTTTCTGGAAAACACTCACCATTCTAAACGTCATTAAGAACATTCCTTATCCATAGGAGGAAGTCAGAATATCAATATGAACAGAAATTTGAAAGACATTGATTTCAACCCTCATGAATGACTTCCAGGGGTTCAAGACTTTGCAGAGGAAGTAACTACTGATGTAGTGGAAACAGCAAGAGAACTAGAATTAGAAGGGAAACTTGAAGATATCAGTGAATTGCTAAAATCTCTTGAGATGAAGTCAACTCCCAGTGAAGATGCTTTGAATATTATTGAAATAACAGCAAAGGATTTAGAATATTACATACACTGAGTTGATAAAGCAGTGATAGGGTTTGAGAGGACTGACTTCAATTTTGAAAGAAGTTCTACTGTGGGTAAAATGCTATCTAAGAGCATACAATACTACAGAGAATATTTTGTGAAGAAAAGAGTTAATCGATGTGGGAAACTTCATGTTTGTCTATTTTAATAAATTGTCACAGCCACACCAACCATCAGCAACCGTCACCCTGATCAGTCAGCAGCTTTCAGCATCAAGGCAAGACCCTACACCAATGAAAAGATTACAATTCATTGAAGGCTTAGATGATTTGTTAGCAGTTTTCAGCAATAAAATATTTTAAAATTATGGTATGTACATTTTTAGACATAATGCTATTGCACACCTAATAGCTTACAGCATGTGTAAACATAACTTTATATGCACTGGGAAACCAAAATATTCATGTATCTCACTTGATTTTGGTTTTCACTTTATCGCGGTGGTCTGAAATCAAACCCACAGTATCTTTGAGGTATGCTATACACCCGTGATTTATTTGCTCCCAGCCAAATCCATGCATCAGTAACTGCACCCAAAAAAGTATTTTAAAACTGGTTCTCAATCTGCATTATTTCTTCACTCCCTTGCCCTGTGCCCCACCCAACTCAATGGACGCGCCACTGAAGTCATCTGGAATAGTAGGTAGGAAAATCCTGCCCTTACTCTGATCTTTGCCATGAATTTGATCTTTACAGGGAAATTTGGTTGAGCTTTTATACCTTAAAGACTTTTTTGCTCCATGTCTTCCTGTTTGGGATCCAGAAGCACTTGGCTTTTCATCGTGTAATCTTCACATTTCTGGATTCTCTCTATTCCTCCCTCTCTGCTCCCCTCCCCCCAACTTTTTTTTCACTGTAAGCTCATCTCTTCTTATAATACCTTATGAATGCAGCCAATAGCAACCAACACATAGCACTCAGGACATGTTTTCCAAGTCCAACCCTAGAGTTGTCAATTTAGTAAGCACATGGTCTGCTTCCGAAATAACCATAGGCAGGTTTCACCACACATGGTAGTGTTTTAGGACAACATGAATTGACATATTTCCTTCCTAAGTTACAATTTTCCTCAATGCCTGTCACCCCACAATGAAGCAAGTATCACGTATTTTAGGTTTGTTGCCACAACAGAGCTTTACTTCCAGCCTCAATTTCTGTTTTCATCAAGATAATCAGTGCAGTTGCCATAGCAAATACATACTCTGAAATTGTATGGCTTATGTGATCATTGTAAGAGCTTGGGCAGCAAAGATCAGTGTCTAGGGGTTCCCTGGAAACAGCTCTGAGAAGGACAGTTGTATATAGAAGGTTTACTGAAAAGTGTCTTGGGGATGCAGCTGTAAGGAAAGGAGGAAGGAGGACTGGGTGGAAGGAGATGCTGACTCGCAGTGTGGTTGCTGCAAAGCCTCAGCCAGTCTTACGGGGAGCTCTGGAGTTGGGATGGTCTTCAGTGTTGTCTCAAACCAGAAAAAGAGAGCTGGGCCTTTGTATCTAGGCACTGGCCAGCCACTGGCTACTGTAAGCTTGGGCAAGGCCAAACCCCACGGGGAGGGCAATGTCCAGTGAGGGATACAACTGTGACCCATCAGCCCCCTGAAGAGAGGATATGAGAGGAACGCCACATCATCCGTCCGAGGTAGTATAAAGGCTTGGGCTTTACAGCCAAGGCACCGTCGGTGATCCCAGCTGCCCACATCCCTGGAGCAGGAAGACTGCAGTGGACACCAGGAAGCAAAGGGCATTTGGTACTGACGATCCCAGCTGCCTATCCTCAGATTCCTTTGAATAGGAACAGCTTCTTCTCTTTTTCCTGCCATGTGTCAAGCAAGGGCTTCTCATTTGTAGAAATGAAGCAGAAACCTCATTTAAAGATGCTTCTGGGAAATTTGGTTGTGATGCAGCAAAGAAGGGGATGGGAATGCAGGGATGTTGTCGAGTCGAATGCAGACCGCCTGACAGTATAGAGGTGCTCCATAAAAGGTCAAAGAAATGAACGACCCCCAAACTGGGAAAACCCTTATGCCCAACGATATTAATCCCAGAATCATTTACCAAAGGGGCTATCTGAACACACCCCAAACATCCAGTAATAAGGACTATTTAAGCTGGCGTGGGCATGAAATCGTGAAGCCAGGCTGCAAGCTCCTTGGAAACCGAGACGGACCTAGCACAGAGCCCAGCTCCAACACTGAGTGGGTGATGGATAATCCAATCAGCACACTTACTGGGGCATAAAAATGAGAACATTCTGCGACTGCATACAATGTGGAGGCCATGATGTTAAGACTAAAAGCTGGATTCAAAATTGTAAGCTCACTGTAAAATAAGTAAAGTGTACATGCCGGTGAAATAAGGCAGGAAGAGAAATGAGAAGGGAAAGAAAGCAGCTATAAAGGGCTCTAGGCAGTATCTTTGGAAGCTGAGAGGCTGGGGAAAGCAGAAGAAGGAGAAGGAGCCAGGGGCAGGGTCCAGGGAAACGAGACGTAAGCCCAGACATAAGCCATCAGCAGGCGAGTGTGGGAACAGGGCAGCCATTTCGGCTCCAGCCGGTCAAGCCAGCTTATCTCAGGGAAGAGAGTTCTCCAAGTATGGGTGGGTGCACTTACCTTCTTCAGTTAGAAGTAGAATCTGACTATCCCTTGGTTCTTGGGCTGGATATTATCTAAATCTCTGGGATGAATCCAGCTCAGGTGAGTTAAGCTACTTGTAATGAACAGAGGGTACTGGGATGAGAAGTCAGATTTGATCACATCCTCTTTATATACTTTTCACTGCACACCTTTGTTCCGTCCAAACTGGGTGTTGTTTGAACAGCATCTAGGGTATGTGCACACTTCGTCATGTCGTCACTGCCATTGCCACCATTGTCATCATCAATCACATGTATTGATTCGTCCACTGACAAACATCCATGCACAAGGCACTCTTCTAGACGCTGGGGTAAAGTAATTAACAAAACAGTCAAAGCACCTGCCTTCACGGATTCACGGTGGGAGGAGCCAGGGAAAATAAACAAGTTGCACGTAGCAATTGAATAAAACTAAGCAGGGAAGAGGTATAGAGGTGCAGGGTGCGGGTGATGAGGAGGGACCAACCAAGGGGAGGGGAGGGGAGCAGCCAGGGAAGCAGGAGGAATGATGAGGTCATGTATTGGACTCGGGACATCAAAGCAAGGGAGTGTTTCCAGGAGTGAGGGAACCGCCAGGGCAGCACTGCTGCTGATGGCTCAGCTGACCTTGACCACAGCAACTTTGGGGGAGGGGCAGAGGTGTCAGCCTGATTGAAGGGGGTTTTAGAGAGAACAAGAGGAGAGTAATTGGCTCCTCAGGCTGTGGGTATTGGGGTTTTGAGTACAGATTTTCTGAGCACTTTTGATGTGCCTGTTACTCTGCTAAGCAGCTCACAAATACCATTGCCTTTAACCCTTCATGGTCTTTGAGGTGGGGACCATTTATCCCCCCCCGCCAACCTTTTTTTTGAGACTCTTTCTATCTATCGCCCAGGCTGGAGTGCAATGGTACGATCTTGGCTCACTGCAACCTCCGCCTCTGGGGTTCAAGCGATTCTTCTGCCTCAGCCTCCCAAGTAGCTGGGATTACAGGCGCCCATCACCATGTCCGGCTAATTTGTATTTTCAGTAGGAGTTTCACCATGTTGACCAGGCTGGTCTCGAACTCCTGACCTCAGGTGATCCACCGGCCTCAGCCTCCCAAAGTGCTGGGATTACAGGCATGAGCCACCACACCCGGCCCCATTTATCCCCCTTTTGACAGGTGAGAAGACCAGGTTTTAGTCCTAAGAGCTCCTAGGTGCTGTGTGGCAGAGCTGGGGTGGGGACCAGGCTCCCTTCTCCGGAGCCTGCACTGGGCTTAGTGGATTGGGAAGTGTGAGAAACGATGGAGGCTTGAACAGATCCATTCCAGGGGCACCCCCTGCTTCTTCTAGTATCGCTGGGGCCCAGAGGATCAGTGAGTCTCTGTTCCTTCTCAGCTGGAAGGGACTTTGGAGACCACCTGGTGCGATGTTAGCCTCGGGAGTCAGCTTGACTGGGCTCTAGTACTCAGTTATTTAATCAACTACAATCCAGGTGTTGGCTCCTGTGAAGATATTCTGTAGATAAGGTTGACAGTCATAATCAGTTGACTTTAACTAAAAAAGATTATCTTTCATAATATAGGTTGGCCTCAGTCAAAGGTCTGGAGAGTAAAAACCGAAGTTCTCTGGAGAAGAAATTCTACCTGAAGACTACAGCTTCGACCTGAGCCTGTGTGTTCAGTCCACTGGCTTGCCCTGCAGATACCAGGCCTGCCAGCCCCCATAACAGCTCCCGCCCATTCCTTCACATAAATCTCTCTCTATATGTGTACATATAAATTATAAATATATAAAAATATATGAATGTATAATGTATAAAATATATACGGAGGTATGTATACACATGTGTATATATAAATAAAATTTGTATTATACATACTGTGAACCCTGAATATCTGAGACAGTCTCAGTTAACTTAGAAAGTTTATTTTGCCAAGGTTGAGGATGCACACACGTGACACAGCCTCAGGAAGTCCTGATGACATGCATCCAAGGTGGTCGGGGCACAGCTGGATTTTATACATTTTAGGGAGACATGAGACATCAATCAATATATGTAAGAAATACGTTGGTTCTCGAAGCAGGGAGGGAGCTTCCAGGTTACAGGTAGTTGAGAGACAAATGGTTGCATTCTTTTGAGTTTCTGATTAGCCTTCCCAAAGGAGGCAATCAGGTATGCATCTGTCTCAGCGAGCAGAAGGATGACTTTGAATAGAACGGGAGGTAAGTTTGCCCTGAGCAGTTCCCAGCTTGACTTTTCCTTGTGGCTTAGTAATTTGGGGGCCCCAAGATTTTCCTTTCACAATACATACATAAAATATATAATGTATGCATATATAGATACCTATATATCTACATAGATATGGATATATAGGTATATAAAGATATGCATAAAGAATGTGTGTCTAAAGGTAAGATAGCTCTTATTGGCTCAGTTTCTCTGGACAGCCCGGACTGTAACACCTGGTCTAATGCCTTCATGGGACCCAAGAGGAGAGACTAAGGGCCATCCAGGGGAAGTGAGACACCCAAGGTTACACTCTGAGTTGGTAGCTAGATCCCAAGCTGTTTCCTGTCCCCCAAATGATGCCTTTTCAGAAATCTGTAATGGGGAGAGAACAGAGCCAAAGAGGACCCACCTTGCCTTCTTTTATCTCCTTGCAAATGCAGCCTTTTCATCATTCCCAGAAGCATCCATGGGGTTTGTGTTAAAATGGATTGGTTTTCATGTCTCAAAACTTTAGCCCCAAAGGGAAGGATGGTGGCATGGAGTGACGGACATTTTCCCTGATTCTCATTTCCTTGAGATTTTGCATAATTTTTTGTCATTAACTTTGGGGAGCATTGTCAGACCATTCAGTCCTCTGGGGGGCAGTAATGACGTCTGCACACAGTTCCAGGTAGAAAACCCCAGGCAAAGAGGGTGTTCAGCACTGGGTCACTGAAAAACTGACCCAGTTTTTCAAAGAGCCCAAAAGGATTTGCTATGCTTAAAGCCCCGCATTCCATTGTTCTTTGTCAGGGAAATTTCTCCTCCTTGTCACTTCTGCCGTTTTTGCCCTGGAAAGCACGTCATGTTCCAGGGTTTATATGGCATAGCACTGTAAAGCACTGTATGGTTTATACTGCACAATGCTGCCATTGTCATATGGTTTGACAAGTCACCTCTTCAAGAGATGCAGGGTTGCATGGCAGTAGAGAGCTCAGCATGACACTTATTACCCCTGGACCTTTGGCTTATAACTAAGCCTCAATCTCCTTATCTGTAAAATGGGCATATCACAGGTAAAACCTTAAAAGGCTCTTATGAGAATTAAACAAGGGCATATACTGGTGACTAGTAAAAAGCCAATAAATGTGAACTTTTATCACGATCATCATTACGGTGTCTCTCTCACTTGACCTAAACTGGGGCCAGTTAAGCAGGGACTCCCTGTTTGTATGTTTACCTTTGGGATTTAGCCTGGCACAGAATGGATCTTCAAAAAGTGCTGAATGAATGATTAAATACAATGCCCATTCATGAATGATAACATGCCTTAATGAACAAAAGGGAGCTGGATAGGAATCTGCTTAGGTCTAATTCTGACCTCTTGAGTTTCAAACATATGTTCAGCAGTGCCACTTTTTGGTGAAACAACACTGTCTGCCAAGGTCTAACATCTAAGAGACAAAAGCAAAGCTCTGGCTGGAGGGGAGCTGGGTGGCTGACCCTCCTAGCTCAGCCTCTCACTCTGTGAGTACCTCGCGCCATCTCTGGGTTTCTTCAAGAGTCCCACAAAGATGAAATTTCAGTTCAACCTCTCCCATCCACCCACGCACCAATCCAGCCTCCAAAACAGTAGAACCCCTCTCCATGAAAATGTTCCCTGTGCTGTTATGTATGGTGGCAAATCTTTGCAAACAATTAAAAAGATACAGTTTCATGCGCGTCTGTGTGAAGAGACCACCAAACAGGCTTTGTGTGAGCAATAAACCTTTTAATCACCTGGGTGCACGTGGGCTGAGTCCGAAAAGAGTCAGCAAAGGGAGATAGGGGTGGGGCTGTTTTATAGGATTTGGGTAGGTAAAGGAAAAGAGGAGTTGTTCTCTGGCGGGCAGGAGTAGGGGTCACAAGGTGCTCAGTAGGGGAGCTTTTGAGCCAGTATGAGCCAGGAGAAGGAATTTCACAAGATAATGTCATGGGTTAAGGCAGGAACAGGCCATTTTCACTTCTTTTGTGGTGGAATGTCATCAGTTAAGGCAGAAACCAGCCATCTGGATGTGTACGTGCAGGTCACAGGGGATATGATGGCTTAGCTTGGGCTCAGAGGTCTGATATTCCTGTCTTCTTATATTAATAAGAGAAAGAAAACGAAATAGTGGTAAAGTGTTGGGACGGTGAAAATTTTTGGGGGGTGGTATGAAGAGGTAATAGGCGATGTTTCTCAGGGCTGCTTCGAGCGGGATTAGGGGCGGCGTGGGAACCTACAGTGGGAGAGATTAAGCTGAAGAAAGATTTTGTGGTAAGGGGTGATATTGTGAGGTTGTTAGAAGAAACATTTGTCATTTAGAATTATTGGTGATGGCCTGGATACAGTTTTGTATGCATTAAAAAACTAAACGGAATAAGAGAAGGAGAAAAACAGGTATTTCAGGACTAAGAATTGGGAGGACCTAGGAAATCTAATTAAAGAGTGCCTGAGGATGTTCAGGATAGCCTTGCCAGCAAAGATTATTTATTTACTTTAAGAGTTAAGAGTGGCGGTTTGAGGAAAACACCAGGAGATATCAGCTGTGATGGCTTGGAGAAACAGTGTAAACTGGCAGCGTAAACAAGAGCAGGGCATGTATGAGTAGTTGAGAACGGTGAATAGGAGTATGACTAGACAGAAGATAGTAGGGTTGACAAGTTTTTTGGGGCACAGTCCAAGTTGGTCTGGTGTCTGGAATGAGACTGGGGCCTAACAAAAAGGAGTGTCTATACAGGAGCTCATATGGGCTGTACCTTGTAGCACTCCAAGGACAGGCCTGAATTCTGAGAAGGGAAAGAGGTAAACGTATTGTCCAGTCCTTTTTAAGTTGTTGGCTGAGCTTGGTGAGGTGTGTTTTTAAAAGACCATTAGTCTGTTCTACCTTTCCTGAACACTGAGGACTGTAAGCGATATAAAGTTTTCACCGAATACTAAGAGTCTGAAAAAATGCTTGGGTGATTTGACTAATAAAGGCTTGTCCGTTATCGGACTGTATAGAGGTGGGAAGGCCAAACCAAGGAATTATGTCTGACAAAAGGGAAGAAATGACCGTGGTGGCCTTCTTAGACCCTGTGGGAAAGGCCTCTACCTATCCAGTGAAAGTGTCTACCTAGACCAAGAGGTATTTTAGTTTCCTGACTCAGGGCATGTTGAGTAAAGCTAATTTGCCAGTCCTGGGTGGGGGCAAATCCCTGAGATTGATGTGTAGGGAAGGGAGGGAGCCTGAATAATCCCTGAGGAGTAGTAGAATAGCAGATGGAACACTGAGAAGTTATTTCCTTGAGGATAGATTTCCATGATGGAAAGGAAATGAGAGGTTCTAAGAGGCGGGCTGGTGGCTTGTACTATAGCATAACCTGCCTTTGCTGGTGTGTGGCGATTAGGCCTGGTGGAACTGCCATTAATAAACCAAGTGTGAGCAGGGTGAGAAACAGGAAAGAAGGGAATGTGGGGAAATGGGGTGAACGTCAGGTGGATCAGAGAGATGCAGTTATGAGGGTCAGGTGCGGTATCAGGAATAATGTGGGAGGCCAGATTGAAATCTGGGCCAGGAACAATGGTAATTGTGGGAGACTCCACAAAGAGTGAGTACAGCTGAAGGAGCCGGGGAGCATAAAGTATATGCATCAGGTGTGAGGAAGAAAATAGATTTTGGAAATTATGAGAGCTGTAGAGAGTGAGTTGAGCATAGTTTGTGATTTTAAGGGCCTCTAAAAGTATTAGAGTGGCAGCAGCAGCTGCATGGAGACATGATGGCCAGCCTAAAACAGTAAGGTCAAGTTGTTTGGACAAAAAGGTTACAGGGCGCGTTCCCAGTCCTTGTGTAAGAATTCCAACTGCACAGCCCTGCACTTCGGCTGTGCGTAATGAAAAGGGTTGGGATGAGTCAGAGAGAGATAGGGTGGGGGCAGTCTCTAAAGCTGTCTTCAAGGAATGGAAAGAGGAGTGGGGAAAGGATTTAGGATCTATGGGGTCAGCTAGGTTTCCTTTTGTCAGTTTATATAATGGTTTTATTAGGATAGCAAAACCAGGTATCCAAAGGTGAAAGTATCCAACCATGCCTAGGAAGGAAAGGAGTTTTTGTTTTGTAGAAGGGATTGGGGTTTGGAAGATTAGCTGACACGATCAGCAGGGAGAGCACATGTGTTTTTATGAGAATTATGCCGAAATAGGTAACAGATGAGGAAGAAATTTGGGCTTGACTGAAGTAATGGGGGCTGTCTGTGAAGCTTTGCAGCAGTACAGCCTAGGTAATTGGCTGAGCTTGATGGGTGTCAGGGTCAGTCCAGGTGAAAGCAAAGACAGGCTGGGATGCAGGGTGCAAAGGAATAGTAAGGAAAGCATGTTTGAGATCCAGAACAGAATAATGGATTGTGGAGGGAGGTGTTGAGGATAGGAGAGTATATGGGTTTGGCACCATGGGGTGGATAGCCAAAACAATTTGGTTGATAAGGCATAGATCCTGAACTAATTGGTGAGGCTTGTCTGGTTTTAGGACAGGTAAAATGGGGGAATTGTAAGGAGAGTTTATAGGCTTTAAAAGGCCATGCTGTAGCAGGCAAGTGATAACAGGCTTTAATCCTTTTAAAGCATGCTGTGGGATGGGATATTGGCATTGAATGGGGTAAGGGTGATTAGGTTTTAATGAGATGGTAAGGGGTGCATGATCGGTCGCCAAGGAGGGAGCAGAGGTATCTTATACTTGTGGGTTAAGGTGGGGGGATACAAGAGGAGGATGCAAAGGAGGCTTTGGATTGGGAAGAAGGGCGGTAATGAGATGTAGCTGTAGTCCAGTAATAGTCAGGGAAGCAGATAATTTAGTTAAAGTGTCTCGGCCTAATAAGGGAGCTGGGCAGGTGGGGATAACTAAAAAGGAGTGCTTAAAAGAGTATTGTCTAAGTTGGCACCAGAGTTGGGGAGTTTTAAGAGGTTTAGAAGCCTGGCTGTCAACACCCACAACAGTTACAGAGGCAAGGGAAACAGGCCCTTGAAAAGAAGGTAATGTGGAGTGGGTAGCCTCCGTATTGATTAAGAAGGGGAGGGACTTACCCTCCACTGTGAGAGTTACTTGAAGCTTGGCGTCCATGATGGTCTACAGGGCTTCTGAGGCGATCAGGCAGCATCAGTCTTCAGCTGCTAAGCCGAGAAGATCTGGGAAGGAGTCAGTCAGAGAGCCTTGGGCCAGAGTTCCAGGGGCTCTGGGAGTGGCTGCCAGGTGAGTTGAACAGTCCAATTTCCAGTGGGGTCCCACACAGATGGGACACAGCTTAGGAGGAATCCCGGGCTGTGGGCATTCCTTGGCCTGGTGGCCAGATTTCTGGCACTTGTAGCAAGCTCCTGGGGGAGGCGGTTCTGGAGGAACACCTGGCCACTGCGGTTTAGGCGTTTGGAAGTTCTTGTGTGCTGGGGATGTGGCTGGGGTTTGTCTCACAGTGGAGGCAAGGAATTGGAACTCAGAAATATGTTGATACTTGGCTGCCTCGACTCTATTATTGTACACCTTGAAGGTGAGGTTAATTAAGTCCTGTTGTGGGGTTTGAGGGCCGGAATTTAATTTTTGGAGTTTTATTTAATGTTGGGAGCAGATTGGGTAATAAAATGTATATTGAGAATAAGACGGCCTTTTGACCTTTTAGGGTCTAGGGCTGTAAAGCATCTCGGGGTTGCTGCCAAACGAGCCATGAACTGAGCTGGATTTTTATATTTGATGAAAAAGAGCCTAAATGCTATCTAATTTGGGATAAAGAAAAAGGAGCATTAACCTTGACTATGCCTTTAGCTCCAGCCACCTTTTTAAGAGTAAATTGCTGGGCAGGTGGGGGAGGGCTAGTCACAGAACGAAACTGTAAGCCGGACCGGGTGTGAGGAGGGGAGGTGATAAAAGGATTATAGGGTGGAGGAGTGGAGGCTGAGGAAGAATTGGGACCTAGCTTGGCCTGGCGAGGAAGGGAGAGGTCAGATGGGTCTGTAGAAAAGGAAGATCAGAAAGACTCAGCGATGCTTGGGGTTGGGACTGAGGGGACAGGTGGGAGGGAAATAAGGAAGATTTGGGATGAGTTGCATTGGGCAGAGACTAGGGAGGGACCAATGTGTAAAAGAATGCCTGGATGTCAGGCACCTCAGATCGTTTGCCTATTTTATGACAAAAATTATTTAGATCTTGTAGGATGGAAAAATTGAAAGGGCCATTTTCCGGGTATTTGGAACTACTGTTGAGTTTGTATTGGGGTCAAGTGGCATTGCAGAAGAAAATAAGATGCTCAGATTTTAGGTCAGGTGAGAGTTGAAGAGGTTTTAAGTTCTTAAGAACACAGGCTAAGGGAGAAAAGGAGGAATGGAAGGCGGAAGCTTTCCCATAGTGAAGGAGGCAAGCCCAGAGAAAAGAGAGTCGAGACACAGAGAAGGGGTGGGGGGTTCTTGCCCTCCAGAAAAGCAGAGAAGGGGGTGGGGTGCAGAAATAAGGGGTTGGGGCACAGAGATAAGAGGTCGGGGTGCAGAAATAAGAGATTGGGGCACAGAGATAAGAGGTCAGGTTTCCTGCCCCTCCCCCAGAGAAGAAGGATTTGCCGCTAAGGTTGAAGGAGAAGGAGTTGAGGGGTTCTTGCCCCTCCCCCAGAAAAGCGGGACTTGCCACTAAGGGTGAAGGAGAAGGGGTTGAGGGGTTCATGCCCCTCCCCCGGAAAAGCAGAGAAGGGGTAGAGACACGGAGAGAAGGGATGGGGTTCTTGCCGGTGACCGGCACCGGAGTTTTGGGTCCATGGATAAAACGTGTCTCTTTTGTCTCTGCCAGAGAATGAAAGGAATTGAAATTAAGAGAAGGGAGAGATTGAAGTATGGTGCCAAGATTGAAAGGAGAAAGTGGTTGAGGGATAGTGAGGGAGGTTGGAGAAAAGAGTAAAATGAGGCCGCTTACCAGATTTGAAATTGGTGAGATGTTTCTTGGGCTGGTTGGTCTGAGGACCTGAGGTTGTAGGTGGATCTTTCTCATGGAGCAAAGAGCAGGAGGACAGGGGATTGATCTCCCAAGGGAGGTCCCCCGATCCTAGTCACGGCACCAAATTTCATGTGCGTCCATGTGAAGAGACCACCAAACAGGCTTTGTGTGAGCAATAAACCTTTTAATCACCTGGGTGCACATGGGCTGAGTCCGAAAAGAGAGTCAGCAAAGGGAGATAGGGGTGGTGCCGTTTTATAGGATTTGGGTAGGTAAAGGAAAAGGGGAGTTGTTCTCTGGCAGGCAGGAGTTGGGGGTCACAAGGTGCTCAGTAGGGGAGCTTTTGAGCCAGTATGAGCCAGGAGAAGGAATTTCACAAGATAATGTCATCAGTTAAGGCAGGAACAGGCCATTTGCACTTCTTTTGTGGTGGAATGTCATCAGTTAAGGCAGAAACCAGCCATCTGGATGCGTTTGTGCAGGTCACGGGGGATATGATGGCTTAGCTTGGGCTCAGAGGCCTGACATACAGCAGTGGAGATATTTACCCAACAAAGTAAATTAAGACATCTCCACTTGATGGAACAAATTTTGGCTGATAACAATAATTCTGAAAGTAATGTTGTAACACAGGAAAAGACAAGTGGAAAAACATTGGAGCTTTGTAAAATATGCCTTCATCTGACAAGGGGATGTGGAGAGATGTGGAAAAATTAAAACAAAGTGTTGGACTGGATTAGAGGGATTCTGGGTGAATGTTTCCCATCTTTCTCATTTGCTTGATTGCTAGCATAAAGCTACTTGCGCAACATACAAGAGCCAAGAGTTAAAAACAGTTTTTAAAAAATACAAAGTCATTAACTGGGAAGTTCTTATTCTTTGCTCGTATGCTAAAGCTGTTTGACTTGAGTCCAGCAAACATTCAAGTTGAAGATAGTATTAAATTGTACATTGTTTGTGTGTCTGTGTGCATGTATATGTATATGTGTGGTATGCGTGTGCATGTGTGGTGTGTGTGCATTTATCCATGTGTATGTCTATGTGTTTGGTGCATGTATGTATGTGGGGATGTGTGTGCCTACATGTGATGTGTGCACATGTGTGGTATGAATAAGTGTGTGCTGTTTGTGTGTATGTGTGGCATATGTATGTGTGTATGTGTGTGCATCTGTGGTGTGTGTGCATGCATGCATATGTATGTTTATGCACAGTGAGTTTGTGTGTGGGGTGTGTGCATGTGTGTGGTGTATGTGTGTGTGTTATTTGTGTGTATGTGTATCATGGTTATGTGTGCATGTGTATGTATGTATGTGGTGTATGTGTGGCATGTCTGGTGTGGATGTGCATGTGTATATGTTTCTGGTGTGTGTGTACATGATGTGTACATGTCATGTGTGTATATGCATGTGTCTTAGTCCATTTTCCGTTGCTATTACTGAATACCACAGATTGGGTAATTTATAAAGAATAGTGGTTTATTTATCCTATAGTTCTGGAGGCTGGGAAATCCAAAAGCATAACATCAGCATCTGCTGAGGGCCTTCCTGCTACCTCATGACATGGCGGGAAGCATCACATGACAAGACAGAGCGAGTGTACTAATTTAGTTCTCTCTTCCCTTTCTTATAAAGCCGCCAGTCCCCCCATGGGGGCCCCACCCTGATGACCTTATCTAATCCTATTTATCTCCCAAAGGCCCTACCACCTAATGCCATCAATATATGAATTTGGGTACTAAGTTTCCAACACATAAAATCTGGTGACACATTCAAACCATAGCAGCCTATGTGTGCATGTGAGGGTGCATGTGTGTCTAGCACAGCTGAGAGGCAAGTTCTGGTGATCCCAGCCCTGCCACAGCCATCTCTCTGCCTTCCTTCATTAGCCAAGGGGATGCTTCACCAGGCTGGCACTCCTGATGCAGGGCTCTATTAAATACACAGGTTGTCCCTGGCCTATTCTTAGTTCTGGCAGATTCTTGCAGGAGGAAAATGAATTCTTCCCCTGCTCAGAAACAGCATGTTCATTCCAAGTAGTGTCACCACTGGGAGATGTGACTGTTACAAGGCCTTGTAAATAACCAGACACTACTAGGCAGAGTGGTTTGTTTGTTTTTTAAGAAAAATATTTGAGGGCCGGGCGCAGTGGCTCACGCCTGTAATCCCAGCACTTTGGGAGGCCAAGGTGGGCAGATCACGAGGTCAGGAGATGGAGACCATCCTGGCTAACATGGTGAAGCCCCATCTCTACTAAAAATACAAAAAATTAGCCAGGCGTGGTGGTGGGTGGCTGTAGTCCCAGCTACTCAGGAGGCCGAGGCAGAAGAATGGCATGAACCCGGGAGGCAGAGGTTGCAGTGAGCAGAGATCGTGCCACTGCACTCCAGCCTGGGCAACAGAGCAAGACTCCGTCTCAAAAAAAAAAAAAAAAAACATATATATATATATATATATTTGAAAGTACCTGTGCTCAGTACGGTGCAGTAAAAGATCATGATCTTGGAATAGGGAAGACCTTATTCCAATTTCAATCTTACCTCTGCCACTTCTTCTACCCATTAGACTTTGAACTTTTGGACTAATCTTCCTGAATCTCTCATCTGTAGCTGTTTTCTCATCTATAATTGAGGATCAACATATCTAATTTTAGGATTGGTAAGAGAATGAGATATGATAATGTACAAAAGTATCAATGTCTATCTGGCACATAGTAGATGCTTAATAAATATTAGTCTCAAATTCCTAAGCATCTTGATTTGTGAAATACTCCGCTATTTTTTGTACCATTTTTTTTTCCTGTGTCATCCTCCCTCCTTCTAACGTTTAATACTAATGACGTTAATGAGGGGGAATCTGGAAGTCTGCTAACTGGCTGAGCCCTTGTCTCCCTTCTCCATTCTGTTTGCCTTGTCTACGGATCCCAGAGGGAGCTAATCTCCAGAGCGTGGGTGGGGAGTGCTGGTGGTCCTGGCTTTGTGGTAATTACAGGTATGAATCATTATCCCCTGTGGGGTTGAGCAAGGGCCCAGACATCACCTTCCTGGAGTTCCAGGGTAAACACTAGGCATTTTAAGATACCCAGTGAGAAGCACGTGGGCCTCAGAGACCTGAGGACTTCAGAGGGAGTGGAGGAAAGGCCACCACTTACCCACAGGATGGGCCTGGTCCCTTGGACATCAACTGCTGAAGAAGACAATGAAATAGTGGGTTAAGTTCTGCCTTCCTTTGATGCTGGGTCAGCACAGCAAGCCTTGAGAGCAGAGAGGTTCTGCTAGCCAGGAGCCTTATTAGTGGGGCCAGGGGCTAAGCCCTGGTCTACACCAGCTCTACCTTTTTACCTGCATAAACTTCTGCTGAGGACATGTTAATAATCAAACTAAACCAGCACCCTAAAGAGGTGAAAAAAAACAAAAACCCATAACCTATCTAGAGGGTCCAAAGGTAGAGAGAGAGAGGGAAGCCAAGATAGACAGAACAGGTACTCAGTGAAACAGAGGGCCTGGGGGAAGCAGATGACTTGAATTTTAAAACATAAGAGTAATATAAAGATGTTCAGGTGATAGTAAGAAAAAGACTCCCTGGGACCAGTCTCTGAGCTAAACAAAGGAATAGGAGGTGTCAGTCATAGTTGAGGCCTAAGTCAGTGGCTCAGAGGGCCAAGTGCATGAACTATCTGAAATCTCAGAACAACATGACTTTGAAATCAGGAGAGACAAGATAAGAGACTAGGAGGAGAGAGGCGGGAAACTTAATACACGAACTACAGGAATTTCAGAAAATGAGAAAGGGATACATAGAGAAAGGACAATTAAAGAACAGAAGACATAACAGAAGACCACTTTCTTGAGACAAAGAAAAAAACGGAGTCTGTGGATGGAAAAGTTGTACTAAGTTCTAGGCCTGGATTAATAAGAAAAGGCATAGATGTAGACATATCCTAGTAAATCCCTGAATTCTAAGCATAAATAGAAGGTTTTATGAGCTTCCTGGCAGAAATAAATTACCTAAAAGGATAAATAATTAGACTTACATCAGACTTCTCTGCATTAACTAGAAGATTGAAGATGGTGGAATTGCATCTACAGACAGCTGAGTGAAAAGGATGGAGAAATCAAATCCATACTCAGTCAAGGCCATCCTTCACTAGAAGAATACACTCACATGATCCGTCTGAAAAGGGACTTGATAATAATGTTCATTAAATGATAAATGAACCCAAAGATAGACTAAAGATGGGGAGATGAAGGGCAGGGTACATGGCATTCAGCGATATGTAGTTAAACATAATATTGTATATATGTGTGTGCACAATTAGACGCAGATGAACATGATGAAGCTGTCTGGGAGTAGCATAATATGCTTGTTAAATTCTCCCCAAACAGAAGGAAGAGACTATCACACAGAGTTCAAAACTATGAAACCATCACAGCAAAACCTAGGAGTTCGGAGCGGTGCGGTAAGGGGGCAAATTGACATCAACTTCAAAGTCTCATTGCAGGGACCAGAGGGAGGGGACGGTGGGCGAAAAGGAGGACCAAGCTGAAGGAGGAAAGTGAAAATATCTCCAGGACCCATCTCTCTGGGCCAAGAGAGAGTAAGAGCAATGCTGAGAATCTTGGTGGGAGCAAAGGCATCTTTGGTGGGAAAGAGAATAGTTCACATCTGCAGGGCTTGGTGGCTTACCCCTATAATCCCAGCTATTCTGGAGGCTGAGGCAGGAGGATTGCTTGAGGCTGGGAGTTTAAGACCAGCTTGGGCAACATCGTGAGACCTTGTCTTTATGAGAGAGAGAGGGAGACATACAGACAGACAGACAGACAGACAGACAGAGACAGAGAGATGAAGAGAGAAAATAGCTGGGCATGGTGGTTGAGGACGGAGGATTACTTGAGCCTGTCACACGCGTACGTGTGAAGAGACCACCAAACATGCTTTGTGTGAGCAACAAGGCTGTTTATTTCACCTGGGTGCAGGTGGGCTGAGTCCAGAAAGAGAGTCAGCCAAGGGAGATAGGGGTGGGGCCGTTTTATAGGATTTGGGTAGGTAGTGGAAAATTTACAGTCAAAGGGGGTTTTTCTCTTACGGGCAGGGGCGGGGGTCACAAGGTGCTCAGTCGGGGAGATTCTGAGCCAGGAGAAGGAATTTCACAAGGTTAATCGCTCAGTTAAGGTGGGGCAGGAATAAATCACAATGGTGGAATGTCATCAGTTAAGGCAGGAACCGGCCATTTTCACTTCTTTTGTGATTCTGCACTTGCTTCAGCCATCTGGATGTATACGTGCAGGCTTGGGCTCAGAGGCCTGACAGAGCCCAGGAATTCAAAGCTGCAGTGAGCTATGATTGTGCAACTGCATTCTAGCCTGGGTGACAGAGTAAGACCTGATCTCTTAAAAAAAAATTTAAAAGAAGGTTTCTATCTATCTATCTATCTATCTATCTATCTATCTATCTATCTAGATATAGATATAGTAAATATATATCTTTAGAGAGAGAGAGAATAGTTAACATCTTACTTCCAGATATTTGTAGCAAAATGTAGAGTCAAAGAAGAGAGCCAGCAAAGGAAAAGTCAATGCTAATGGAATGGGAGTGGACAGAAGAGCTCCAAATTCACAATGGGAAGAAATAAAATAAATAGGAACATCTTAGTCATTCGACCTAAACTAAGACAATAAAAGTCAAAAAAGGAGAACCAAATACTAAACATAAAACAAATTGTAAAAAATAGAACAAGGTCTACCAGCAGTTACTCTGTATGTTGAATGGCTGGATTTTTCCCACCCAAAGACAGGGACTTTCATATTGGGTTAAAAGATGAAATGTAACCATATTCTGTGTTTGAAAAAACTATGCTTAAGACAGTAATAAGTGCTTAAAATAAAGGGAATGGCAAAAAGAATTTAGTAAGGTGGAATAGTTATGAGATAAAACACAAAAATCAATAGCCTTTCTCTCTTCCAGTAAATAAGCATCTAGAAATGGAAAGGAGGAGAAATATTTTATTTGCAGTAGTGATAAACACTCTAAAGTATTTATAAATGAATATAATTTTAAAAGACAGGACCTATATGGAGAACATCAGAAGATCTCAAGGAAGGATATAGAACTAATATAGAGCTGATCAAAGGAAAGGACATAGTGAGTTGTAAAATAATATGTCTTATAAAAATGTCAGTTCACCTCAAAATAAATATGTAAATGAAATAAAATTTTGATTGGAATTTCAAATGCAATATTTTTCTGAAGTGAGTTATTGAATAAATTAATATATAAATCTATATGGAAAAATAAATGCCTCATAATTGTCCCCACACACACATCAAACATGTGTGGGCCTGAAAGTAGGCCATGTCCTGGATGTATCAAAGGTATAAATGAAGAATGAATGACTCATCTTACTTGACACTGGAATTTTGGAAAAAGAGTAACCCAACCAATCTGGCACTGGTATCGGACTAAACAGATCAGTGGAACAGAATAGAGCATGCAGAAATTGGTCCTGCTTAACAAGGATTTTCATGTAATAAAAATGGTGGCTAAATTTGGTTGGGAAAATGGATACTTGAACACATGGTGCTGGAACAACTGGTTCTCCTTTTGGAAGGAAACAAAATTGAATCACTATTTTATATCATCCAAAAAAATTTAGGTGGATTACAGACTTGTGTTAAAAGGATTAAAAATTTGCAAGATAAACAATATGTATAACCAAAGGGTGGAAAAAACCTTCTGAACCAAGACAAGAAACCCAGATGTTAACAAAGAAAAGGTAGGCATATTTGGGTCCATAAAAATTTAAAATATACATGGAAAAAACACTCATGAATGAAATAAGAAGACAAATGGTAGACTGGATGTGGTGGCTCATGCCTGTAATCCCAGCACTTTGGGAGGCCAAGGTGGGTGGATCACCTGAAGTCAGGAGTTCCAGACCAGCCTGGCCAATATTGTGAAACCCTGTCCCTACTAAAAATACAAAAATTAGCCAGCCGTGGTGGTGCATGCCTGCAGTCCCAGCTACTTGCGAGGCTGAGGCAGAAGAATCACTTGAACCCGGGAGGTGGAGGTTGCAGTTAGCTGAGATTGTGCCACTGCACTCCAGTCTGGGCAACAGAGTGAGAATCTGTCTCAAAAAAAAAAAAAAAAAAAAGACAAATGGTGAGTTTGGAAAGAATGCTGGCAGCACAGATGACTCTATGTATGTGTGTGTGTATATATATGCACATATATATGTACATATACATGTATATGTGTACATATATGTATGATGTATTCAGTGCTTTAAAATATGTATATGTATATATGTGTACATATATATGTATGATGTATTCAGTGCTTTAAAATTTGATGAAAACAAGCAACACAAGAGAAAAAAAGGGCAGGCTATTATGAAGAAGCAATGTATACAACAGCAAATTCAAATGGCCAAGAATTATATTAAAATTCTCTAGCAGTTAAGAAAAGAGCTTAAATACTACATAAGCATTACAGTCGCAATGGTGTATCACTTTCTACCCCAGAGCCTGACAAAAATCTAAGAGAATGATAAATATTGCCAGAGGCCATGTAGGCCAAAAAGCTCTCTCCTGCACTGTGAATGGAAGTGTGAATGGTTAGAATCTTTCAGGAAAGTAATCTGCTAACAACTGTCAACATTAAAAATTCAAATCAACCTTGACCTAGCAATCCCATTCCTGGGATATATTCCATAGAAATGAAACTGCTGGCATGTACTCTTATATTGTAATTGTCCAACATGTTCTTCCTGCCTGCTGCACAGACAAAAACAGTTCACTTGGATCATGGTATCGCAGTAAAGAAAGAGTTTAACTGATGCTACACCAGCCATGCAGAAGATGGAGTTATTACTCAAATCATTCTCCCCCTAGGTTTGGAGGTTAGGGTTTTTCCAGGATAGTTTGGTGGGCAAGGGACTAGGGAATGGGTGCTACTGATTGGTTGGGGACACAATCATAGGGGTGTGGAAAACGGTCCTCATGTGCTGAGCCTGCCTATTGGTGGAGCCACAGGACCAACTGAGTCATGAGTCACGAGTCCAGGTGGGGTCAGTCGGATGCCAGAATTCAGAAGTCTGAAAAACATCTCCAAAGGCCAATCTTAGATTCTACAATAGTGATGTTATTTATAGGAGCAATTGGGGCAGCCACAAATCTTGTGACCTCTGGCTACATGACTCCAGAGCAGTAAGGGATTACAGAAAGTATGCCTACATTTTAGCAGAATTCAGGCCCCTCCCATAATCATAATCTTGTGGCCTTTCATTAGTCTTACGAAAGCAGTTTCAGGCCCCAAGCAAGCAGGGGATCAGTTTTAGAGAGGGACTATGATCATCCTTGTTTCAAAGCTAAACCATAAACTAAATTCCTCCTACAGTTAGCTTGGCTTATGCCCAGGAATGAGCGAGGACAGCCAGCCTGTGAGGCTAGAAGCAAGATAGAGTCAGCTGTGCTAGGCTCCTCTTGCTGTCATAATCTTTGCTAAGGCGGTTTCCATATGGACAAAGACGTCTGTTGCAGCAGCATCATTCACAGAGGCCCAAGACAACTACAATTAAGCAGGTGCCTGTTTTCTCCTTATAATCAGCTTCAAGATCTTAAAGCTCATAACATTTCATAACACTTTGCATTTGTATTAGGGCCAGCTGTGGTCAGTGATCCCTTCCTATAGTATTTGCATTTTTAACAGAACACTTGAAAGACCAGTGGAAATTCAACTGTCTTTGGGGCCCGAGGGTAGCCTGAGATCCTCCTGAGGTGAAGCTGCAGGAGTGGGGTACTGTTTCCCAGGTAGGAGCACCTTGCTTGGCAGGGTAAGGGTCAGACACTGCTTTGCAGGCAGTGGGGGACTTTAAGACCATATGATCCACATGATGAAAGCTGCATTCATGGAAGGAGGGGCTGAACTTGGGGAAACCACTTGCCCTGGCTTTTTGTTCTTTGCTTTCTGAGGCAGAGCCCTACCTGGGGGCATACAGACCGCGAATGGTTTCAGAAGATTCATAACTGCCTTAGCATTGGATGCAACATCTCAGGTGTATATGGACATGTGTGTCTTCCTGGGAAGAGGGTTACTATTTTCATCAGGGTCTCAGAAGAGCCTGTACCCCACGAAAGGTTAGGAATCACTATTCTAGGGAGACTTTTTTCTGATAAATTATTCCATAGTCATGAGTTCATGCCCTATCCTGCATTATTCTAGGGATCTGTCTGTTTAAACAGGGAACCCATGGGTCCACGCCACGCACACTCCAGTTTTCAGAGGCTGGGCTGGCCTAGGGAAAAAAAACACGGCTGCTTTATGTTGAGTACATAAAATCACAGGAATAGAAGACACTATAAGGGAACTGGTTGGAAAAGGGTGGGGCAGGTCAAGTCAAGTCAGGATGAGGTCTGAATCCACCACCGGCAATTATTGATCAATTTAATATGGAACCAGGTAGATGGCATTTCATCTTCGCTACTTATTGGCTGTGTGGCTTTTGGCAAGTTACTCAGCTTCTCTGCTGTCAATGTCTTCACATGTGAAATGACGGTAATAACCATCTCTCCATCATGGAGTGTGGGTGTGAGGATGAAACGAGCTAATGTATTTAAAGCACTTCGAATACTGGCTGGAACCTAATAAGCACTGCAGAACATTCATTTTTAATTATGATTATTGTCGTTGCTCTTACATAGCAGCCCTTCTGGCTTAATGAAGGCAATATGGTATCGTGCACTGGTTCTCAAAGTGTGGTCCCAGGACCGGCAGCATCAGCATCATCTGGGAACTTGTTAGAAATGCAAATTCCCTGACCCTACCCAGACTACTGAGTCAGGAGCTCTAGGGGGATGGGGCCAGCAATCCATGTTTCCACAAGACCCCCAGGCAATTCTGAGACCCCCTCAAGAGAACCACTGGTGTGGTCATTAAGAACACAGGCTTTGAATTCGGGCTTCACCATCTGCCCTCTGTATAAACTGGAGAGAGTTATTTAGCCTTTCTGTACCTTGGGGTACTCATCCGCAAAATGGGGATGGTTCCAGAATGAAATGCCAGGCAATGCCATAGTGCATGGGAAACGCATCAGTGCCCAGCACAATGAGTACTCCATAAATAACGGCTGTAATTATTAGTATTAGGAGTGGAAAGCTATTGTTTGAAGAAACCGTTACAATAGAAGCAGCTAGAATGGGCAGCTTTAGTGTGGACGTTGATTAATCAACTCTAATGGCTGTGTGTATGTGCCTGTGTGTGGGTGTCTGTATGTGTGTGTGCATGCTCACATGCCCTTTGCCCTGAGGGGAAGGCAAATGCTTTGTGATAGGAGCTTCTGCTTGAAAGCTTTCTCTCCTACCATAAAGCCCCTTTGAGTACTGGGGGCCACATCTTGAAAGAGAAAGGTGTTTGTAAGGGAAACACTTCAGACTGTCCCTTCTCAAGTTTACAGGGTCAAAATTATCACAGTTCCTTTTACTTCTCTGTGAAAGTTGCTTCTTAAGCTTCATCCTCTCACTGTGCAGCTGCCATATCAAACTCGTCAGCTCCCAAAGGGGCAGGGGATACCAAGGCTCTAGTGGAAATGGGAGGGCTCCAGGATCTCTTTCCTCTCTGCAGGTGAGTAACAGTGAGCCCCAGAGTTGCTCCTTGAGGCTGGGCTGCAGTAAGGCAGGTGAAGAGCCCCTCTAGGCTTACCCTGGACCTTCCTGGCTTTGGCACTGAAACTCCTGCATCCCAGGAACCCCCTCAGCCTCGAGCAGACCAGGATGGGCAGTCACCCTCTCTGCTAGTCCTCCACTCAACTTTTCTTCAATAGCTGTCACCCTGGTGGAGGCCAACCGTGGGGTCAAATAGCCCATTTCCTGGTATGTGGCTTGCCTGCCCTGTCAAGGCAGCAGTGCCGAATAGAAGCAGTAGCCAGAAGCTGTCTTCCCTTTTTCTGAGGATTCTCCTGCCAGGTCCTGAAACTTCAGCACACACAGGGTATCCTGGGGGCTGTTCGATATGCCAGCACCCAGGTCCCACCCACAGAGAGTCTGAGTCAGAAGGCCAGGGCCAGTACTTGAATGTGTGCCTCCTGGCCAGTGTCAGGAGGTTCTGATGCAGAGGGTCTACAGACCAGGTTTTGGGAAACACTGTCCCAAAATGTAGGAGCCCATGCTAAAGGCTGCTTGTTCCGGATGGCTTTGTCATGTCGGGCTAGTTTCAAAGTTCCCATGAGGAGCTTGTAATAATGAACAAGCAATTCACAGCTAACACACTGGCATTCAGAAGTGTTTAAAGCAGCATACTATTTAATCCTTAGAAAGTGTTCATCCATTCCACAAACCCTGGATGAGAAGCTACATTAAGTAAGGAGTGAACAATGAGACCCTGGGTTTGCTAGCCTCACAAAGCTTAGACAGCAGCGGGGACGTGGGCATGGGGTAGACAGCCTGTGGGCTGGATGCTGGTCTGGTGACATGACAGCCACCCCCCTCTAATGTCTGCATGACAGAAAGGAAGCCAGGAGCAAGGATCTCTTCCCTGTAGCGCTCTGGATGGATCTGCCCATGAGGGCCATCCATGTCCCGTCCTCAGTCACAGTGAGCTGTGCTGAGGAAGGGACTTGGCTATGCCCCATCTCCCATCACTTCTCCCCTTGATTCCTGATGCAATGGACTTTAATTTTTAGCAACACCAAGCAGCCTGCAGCTCCCTCAGATACCTTATTTTGGCTCTTATTATCTCTGCCTGGAATTCTCTTCCTGCCCAGGCATCACCTCCTCTTAGAAGCCGTCTTGGGCTCTCTGGGTTGGGCCAAGCCCCAGGGCTCTTGCTCTGTCTGCCACTCTTGCATCTGACTCACACCCCTAATTTGAGCACTCTTTGTGGTCAGGCCCTTGCTTTGGTTAGCTGGAATTACCAGCTTCTGGCACAAAGGACAGGAGGTGGTCACAACTGTTTGCTGAGTAGAAACTTGTATTGGTCTCCTAATTCACAAACTGAATGGCCTCAAACAACAGAAACATATTCTTTACAGTCAGGAGGGTGGAAACTCAAAATCAAGGAGTCAGCAGGGCTGGTTCCTCCTGGCAGCCTGGAGGGAGTGGACCCCCATTCCTCTTCCAGCTTCCGGTGGCCATGGGCAGTCCCTGGCCTTCCTTGGCTTGCAGGATCAAATTTCCATCTCTTTCTTTTCTTTTCTTTTTTGAGACAGACTGTCACTCTGTCACCCAGGCTGGAGTGCCATGGTGCTATCTCCGCTCACTGCAACCTCCTCTTCCCGGGTTCAAGCAATTCTCCTGCCTCAGCCTCTCGAGTAGCCAGGATTACAGGCACCTGCCACCACGCCCAGCTAATTTTTATATTTTTAGTAGAGACGGGGTTTCACTATGTTGTCCAGGCTGGTCTCAAATTCCTGACCTCGTGATCCACCCACCCGGGCCTCCCAAAGTGCTGGGATTACAGATGTGAGCCACCGCACCCAGACTCCATCTCTCTCTCTACATGGCTTTCCCCTCAGTGCCACTCCCCTCCTCTGTGCCTTCTCTTCTAGGGACACTTATCATTGGATTTAGGTACCAACCTAATCCTGGATGATCACATCTCAAGATCCTTAATTACATCTTCAAAGATTTTTTTCCGATAAAGTCACATTCACATGTTGCAAGTGGACATACCATTTTGTGGGGAGGGCACCACTCAACCCAACAACCCACATTTCCTCTCCAGGCCTCAGCTTCCATCAGTTGTGCTGTGGGGGCTGGACCAGGTGCTGTCTGTGCTGTCAGGACACTGTGGAGCCAGGGCCAGGGCTGTGCTTTGCCTTGAAGGGGAGGGAACAGGCTGCATTATGAACAGAGTGTTTCTCATGGTGGTCGGGCCCTCTGGGTACGTGCAGCACAAAACCCTCCAGAGAGTCTCTTTAAATCAGTCCCATTTTCCCCTGAGCTCTCCATTCTCCACCAGACCTGCTGGGGGAGACATAAAATATGAAAAAATGAGTTTTCATCTTTTTGTAAAGTAGCAAGCAGAGTGTTATTTATTTATTTCGGTTATTATTATTATTATTATTATTATACTTTAAGTTCTGGGATACAGGTTTGTTACATAGGTATACACATGCTATGGTGGTTTGCTGCACCCATCAACCCATCATCTACATTAGGTATTTCTCCTAATGTTATACCTCCCCTAGCCCCCCATGCCCCAACAGGCCCCAGTGTGTGATGTTCCCCTCCCTGTGTCCATGTGTTCTCATTGTTCAACTCCCACTTATGAGTGAGAACATGTGGTGTTTGGTTTTCTGTTCCTGTGTTAGTTTGCTGAGAATGATGGTTTCCAGCTTCATCCATGTCCCTACAAAGGACATGAATTCATCCTTTTTTATGGCTGCATAGTATTCCATGGTGTATATGTGCCACATTTTCTTTATCCAGTCTATCATTGATGGACATTTAGGTTGGTTCCAAGTCTTTGCTATTGTGAACAGTGCTGCAATAAACATACGTGTGCATGTGTCTTTATAGTAGAGGTATTCTCGGTACTTTTACCCATGTTTGGTTATTGAACAAGAGTCGCAATAGTTGCATAGAATTTTAAGTGTTTGTTGAATTGTCCAATTACCAAACGTAGATAAAAGTACCAAGAATACCTGGTGCAACACCCAAGCATAGGAGGCAGATTTAGAGATGCCTCTTGCAGAGGGCACTCACCATGGGATGTGGAGGGCAGGGGCCTGGAGATACTGATGTTGTATCTAGTCCTTATCTCTCAGTTCAGAAAGACCGATCTGGTGTCTGCAGTAGTTCTCTGCACCTGACAGGTTGATTCTCAGAAGCCCTGGTGTATTAGGCCATTTTTACATTGCTGTAAAGAAATACCCGAGGCTGGGTAATTTATAAAGAAAAGAGGTTTAATTGGCTGATGGTTCTTCAGGCTGTATGGGAAGAATGGTGCTGGCATGGGGAGGCCTCAGGAAGCTCACAATCATGGTGGAAGTTGAAGTGAAGCCAGTATGTCACGTGGCCAGAGCAAGAGAGAGATGGAGGAGGTGCCATATGCTTTTAAACAACCTGATCTCTCGCAAGAACTCACTCACAATGGCAAGGTCAGCACCAAGCCATTCAGAAGGGATCCTGCCCCATGACCCAAACACCTGCCACCAGGCCCCACCTCCAACACTGGGGATCACATTTCAACAGGAGATTTGGAGGGGACAGACATCCAAACTAAATTACCTGAGAAGCTGAGTTCTTAGGGTTTTATTTCATTTTATTTCAATTTCATTCTCTCTATCCTTATTCCCAATCAATTGTCCTCTCCTTCCATTCACCTCCATTCTCACGTACTGTGTGTCCTGCCAAACATTGATTTACTCACATGTCTCAAGAAAATTACACAATTTGAGGAACATATGTACACACATATATATTTAATATATATGTAATTATTTTGGATATATACGCATATTGTTTATGTAAGGTCAGCCAAGAGAAAGGAAGAGAGAGAGAGAGAGACCCAAGTTCAGGCAACTAAGTTTATTGAACCTGCCAGCTGCTCCATTACAGAGGAGGCAGCCTTGAGCTTACAAAATGAGGAGTTTTATATTGGGGAGAGAGACCCTGGGGTCGTATGTTGGTTAACTCTGCCACATATCACCTGGTGATGTTTATGATAGCAGGAACTTACAGGAGGGTAAAGTTTGTTTATGCTTCCTACGACCTCCCCCTCTCCGTTTGGTCCAGATGGTTTGTAATTGGGGTTTGCTTTATCGCAGTAAGGCCTGATAGGTAAAGTCTGCAGGCTTCACCATGGCGCCTAGATAAGGGCTTAGAAATGTAAAAAGGCTTGGGGGAAGGGGAGGGGTGTTGGCAGTGCCAAGAAGCTTTTTTGGGTGGGTTTTTCCCTAACAGTTTACAATATGGATAATGTAAACCCCCAAAATTTGAGACAGTCTCAGTTAATTTAGAAAGTTTATTTTGCCAAGGTCGCGGATGAGTGCCCATGACATGGCCTCAGGCCTAAGCTGCGTCCAAGGTGGTCGGGGCACAGCTTAGTTTTATACGTTTTAGGGTGACATGAGACATCAATCAATATATGTAAGAAGTACATTGGCTTAGTCTGGAAAGGCAGGACAACTTGAAGGCAGGAAGACTAGAAGAAGGGAGGGGGCCTCCAGGTCACAGGTAGGTGAGGGACAAAAGGTTGAATTCTTCTGAGTTTCTCATTAGCCTTTCCAAAGGAGGCCATCAGATATGCATCTATCTCAGTGAGCAGGGGGTGATTTTGAAAAGAATGGGAGGCACATTTGCCCTGAGCAGTTCCCAGCTTGAAGGAGCCCAAGATATTTTCCTTTCACAATAATAATTCTATTTTCTTCACAGTTTTCACTCCTCATTCTGGTTTTGAAATCAAGCTGACAGCTATGTAGATGTGTATTGTACCTTTTCGTTTCCATTCCCCTAGTCAGGGAAGCCTAGATTATGTCACTTTCAGTCCTCTGCTACTGTAAACAACAGAGTGATGAACATCTTTGAATATGCCTCCTTGGGTAGCCCTGGAGAGTTTCTCTGGAATTGGAACGTGAAGGTGATAGTGCTGGGTCGTTGAACACTAATACTTCCAGTACAAACACAACCTGGATGCCCTTCAGAAAGGCGGTTCCAAGTTCACACGCATCAGCATTGCAGGAGAGCTCCGCTTTGCTCATATCCAAGCCCACACTTAGTGTCACTCAACTTTCTCATTTTGCCAATCTGGTGAATGCAAAGTGGTATCTTAGTTTGATTTGCATTTCTTTGCATACTAAACACTAGCTGTCCAATCCACAAGTACTTACTTATCCTTTTTGTGCCTCAGATTTCTCATCTTAGGTGGCTGTGAAGATTCCCTGAGTTAACTCATGGAAAGTGCTTACAACCACACTTGGCATAGAGTAAATGCTCAATTAATGTCAGCTAAGAACAGGCAGTCAGTGTTTGTGTAGCAGGACGAGCCACAGATAAAACCTCTCAGACACCGAGCTATAGAAGGAAGGGCTTTATTCAGCTGGGAGCATCGGCAAGCTACTGCCTTAAAATCCAAGCTTCCCAAGTGCACAATTTCTGTCCCTTTTAAGGGCTCACCACACTAACGATTTCACATGAAAGGGTCGTGACTGATTTGAGCAAGCAAGGGGTACATGACAGGGGCTGCACGCACTGGCGGTCAGAGAGAAACAGAACAGGGCAGGGAGTTTCACAGTGTTCTTCTATACAATGTCTGGAATCTATGAATAACATTGGTTTCTAAGTCATCAGTTGATTTTTAACTACTAGGTTTAGGCCAGGCAGGCCCAGGTCCAGTTTTGGGCCTGGCACCAGGCTGCCTGTTTTTGATTTCACTTCCTTGTTTTTTTTCTTTAAACAGGTACTGAGTATAAAACAATATAAAACAATATGAAAGGGTCTCTCTCTTCCCTCATTTGTTGACTTGAGTACACCTAGGAACAGGGAGCACAAAATGTGTGGGGCACGACTTGCCCAAAATCAGAGAGTGGTGGGTGGTGGACCCAGATTCAAATACAGGAGGCCTGCCTTTAAAGGGAAATCTGCACTGAAGGGAATTTTAAAATTTATAAAGTGTTTTTCTGTGATGTATTAATAATAGAAGTGCCAGAGTGGAGGAGGTGCATGTGGCTTTCCTCCCCCAGAACCCCTTTGTCTGAAAGCTGCTCACCTTTAGTCCTGGCCAAAGAGACAGAAGTCAGTGTGTAGGTTATGGCACATGACACCCTTCCCCCAGCCCCCACTGGCCACAGACATGCACAGTCCTCTGAGAATTTCAGCCCTGGGTTGGTTGGTGATGGGCCCTGGACCAGCAGGTCAGTGGGGATTTGAGGCCTGGTGGTTGTGGAGATTCATCTGGAGACAGAGAGACACAAAGAGACAGAGACACAGAGACAGAGACAGGGTGACACAGAAAAACTGTAGAGATGGTTCTTAGCAGCTCCCTGAGGCCTGGCTGTTTTGTGGTTCCCAGATATTTTGCTCTGTCCCTACTGAACTCCTGGCTCATGGCAGCTTGAGTAAGTTTCAGTCCCTTGCAAACTAATGCACACTGATTGAAACTGATGAGTGGTGGTGACCTGGGATCCCTACTTTGCATTCTACCCACTGGCTGTTAACATCTCAAGGGCAGTCACTGTTTACCAGTACAGCTGTATTACTCCAATGACTATTCCAGTGAAAGCAGATACAGTCCTCAGGCCCAACCACTGGAGACTGCAAAATCAAGCTATTAGTATGATGGAATGGGGTACAGATGTTTAAAATGATAAATATGATGATTACACAGACAAGATCCTTTGCTACTTTGCTACCTGTCAATGAAAGAGTTAACTAAAAAAAGTAGGAAGCAGGAATATATATGGATTAGAAAGACAGCAAAACAATGTTGACACATTGATAATGATCAGCAGAGGCCCTGGAGAGATATGACTGGTTGCTGGGTTAAGATAAAAGAGTTTATATTTTTATGTGATGCTGATGTAAAAAGAAAGAATATGAAATAATATTGTTTGACCAGTATTTAAATGCACCTTTAAAGCATTTTCTGATAAAAACATCTTGAATATGGAATACACAATACATCCAGTAATGCCTTCTTTGGGTCTGAGGTCACCAGGCGGGACAGATGGTAGAGATAAGCCAGGCACTGGAGCCACAGAGACCTAGGGTGGGTGCTGGCTCCCCTGTGGAATCTGCATAGGTGGTTGTCATTACCTGCCCTTGATGCATCCCAATCTGGTGGTTGATGGTCTCGCTGCCCTCAGCAAGCTTCTTTCCTCCTCCTCATTGATTCTTTTCCTAACCAGCAACAGGAATTGAGCACCCAATGCTGACACTCTCATATTTGAGCATCTACTCTTTCTCACATGCTTCTGAGCACTGACACACAAAGGTGACTGAGACCAACTATATCAGTTCTGGAGTTTCAACTATGAGTGACAGGTAACTCAGTCCTGACTGGCTGACACTGGAAATGCACTTCTTAGCAGTGTCAGAAACTCAGAGGGCAATTGAAGGACCCAGAGGCTCTATGGTGCCAACAATGATGCAGGTTCTCCCATCCTGTTCTCTGGCATCCACAATGCTGGACACACACTGGGGCTGGATTCCCTCATGGTCAAGGAGCCATTGGGCCAATGTGGAGAGAAGAGAGTTCCTCATTCGTGGCCAGTTGAGAAAAAAGAGTTCTTCCTCACTAACTCTACAGGCAAAGCCCAATCTTCCTTCTGACTGGAGCAGCTCTTGTGCCTGTATTGCCCCTGACCAACAGCATCTCCAGGGCACCACCACACACTGACTGGCTTAGCCCTGGGCTCAAGACCAGTCACTGCCCAAGGGGATGAGGTTGCCACAATAGTTTGGACTAACACATCCCCATCCCCAGACTGGAGTCTGTTTCTCAGGTCTCATTCTGCTGTATAGTGGGAGGCATGGGGAATCACAGTGGGTATTTGGCAGTCAGCCAGTGTCCACCACACAGACTCTGTCCTCAAAGGTACACAGTGTGGTGGTGGGAGTAAAAAAGTCACTGTAATACAGGAGCTGATGGAGAGCCACAGAGGGCCTGCCTCTGGGGCACAGAGGAATGACAGCTTGCTCAGCCTGGGGTCACAAAAATGCCTGGGAGTCCCCAGCTAATTGCAGAACTAGGGAGGGGAGGGTAGAAAGGCATTCCTAGGAGGGACGAGTCCCCCTAGAGGGCCACCTTGTGTGTGCCTAGCTGAGCAGTGGGTGGTGCTAGAGCAAAGGGCGGGGTAGAAGCAAAGACCACATTCATGGAATGACCCCAACCTTGGTGCCCTGCTATTCAGGTTAAGCAGCTTTTGTGAGCAAAGTAGAGCATGGTGGTCTTCAATAGTAACCAAATACAGTCAGATCAGCGTGTTACAAAACCACACTTCCTATCTGGAGTCTGAAGATCCTTATTTGACCATCTAGGAAGGAGTCTCTTCAACATAGCTGAAGGATCCTCTCTTCTGACTCTATCATCCTTCAGTTTGTCAACCCTTGCCCGTTTCCACCAAGTAGCTGGTTTGTGGGGAAGGCCCAGGGGCCTTGTCTGTGACTCACTCACCTGATTCTGCAAATCTGATATAAGCTTTCTGCTGTGAAGCCTTACTGAGCAGCATGCTCCCCCGCCATGGGGAAGTGACAGACAGTGACTGATGTGTGCATGCAAAGGTGTTGCCCAGAGTGTAGGCTGGAGGGAAGATGAATAGAATCCACGCTTGTTTTGTGTTTGAGGGTAGGTAAGCTCATTTTAAACCAACAATGAGTCATAATATTTATTTTCTCTTCTGGATCGAACTAAAGGAAGCAAGTCTGAAATCTCACTGGTGATCCCTACTTGCTTAAATGGGTCCTCTTGGGCTTTGGGGGCCACTGAACAATAGTTGTGACACAGTGATGCATAGTGTTCTCCTTGTTTCTTTAAAAATGTCTCTGCCTCTCTAAGTCTCTGTCCCTCTAACTATCTCCTCCTCTTCTCTCTCTCTCTCTCTCTATTGGGACAGTATTTCATGCAGGTATCCTACAAATATCTATGCCAGGCATTATTAAAGATTCAGAGAATATGAATTAGTAATTCTCAGGTTTATTGAGGAGACAATTTATTATAGTTGGGAAGAAAGCAGCAATAACACACAGAAGGTTTGCTCATGTGAAATGGTGATACCAGCTCTAAGCTGCAGGCACTTTCTCCACCATTGACAAGGTGGTCTTCCCAGGGGAGGTGTTCCTTGGCCTGGGCCTATGGGGATGTGCCTGGGAGGATTTGGATTTACAGATAAGTTAAACCCGTGTACACTAAGCATCTCCTCTGTGCTTGGCCCTGGACTGGGTTGTGGGGACACAGATGAGTTATGTCCAGCCCCTTCCTCCAAGGAGCCCAGAGTCCAGGCAGCATGGCAGCATCCCAGGTGCAGCACGCAGTGTGAATCATGAGATCCTGCCTGCCTGAGTACCTGGGCTTAGCTTGGTGCTGGAAAATACCCTCTGATCTCTGGGCCTGTGTCCTCACCTGTAAGGGGACAGGCTAGACTTCACCACCTCTCAGGCCCTCCTGGATCTCGTACCTTTGAATCTTTGTATTGTGTTTTCTGGAACCAGAAGCAATAGTCGCTGTCCTTGGTGCTGACTGGTAAAGGAGTGCTGAAATCAGGATGGGGGTTTCTGGGAATTTGGAAGCCCCAACATCTGTCTCGATGCTCCCTGATACTCCCCACCCCAATCAGCTGATCTCTTCTTAGCCAAGCATCCTAATGGCTGGGATGGGCAAGAGGTGGGCGCTGGAGGGTGAGTGAGAGGTGGTGGCTCTCCCCTTGCCCATCAGAAGAGGACGGCAGGTCCAGGACTTGTTTCTCCTGTTTGTGCAGAGAAGCCTGGGGGCCTGAGGCTGAGGAGGCTGGGGTTGGATCAGAGCATTCAGCTTAGGAAGACCCATGATGGCTCAATCTGATTCTCTGTGCCTCAGATTATTTTCCTGCACACGAAGTGGCAACAGTAGGTTTAGAACTTCAGTCTCCTGATGGCACTGAGGTTAACTCCTTGCCTAACCCCAATCTCACCTCTTAATCACCCCCTCCATATCCTGCTGTGAAACAATACTGCTCCACAGCTCTGCGTGAGCTACAATTCAGGTGTCTACAAATTGGAGCAATGTACAAGATCGGAGGCTTGGATTATCAGGTCCCATACATGATGCCTTCTGGAGCTTCTCAGCCCACCCCCCAGATCTTGCTGTATTTGTACTTTAGAAATTTCAGTTTTGTTTCCATATTATGCAAGTATTACCTGGGGGAGCAGGGAGACGTTACATGTAATTATGGTGAATCATTTAGCAAACAATTAGGGGACAGAGAACAAACAAGTCACTGTTTCCAAAACCCCTCTTTAATCACTTTGCACATCCTCAGAACCCAGAGCAAATATTAAGATAATTAATCACTGCCAACCTGTCACTCATAAGGACCTCACTTCCAATTAATTATGTGCTGTTGGTCTTCAGTCCAGGAGCAGACTGAAATTTTGTTCAAGGTCACACTCTGAATTCTGGATCCCCTCTCTGTGGGCAGAGATTCAAGTCAGTTCTGATGCTTTCCCTAGGATTATCTGTCCCCAGCTTGGCTGTCATCGACAATGAATTCTGCACAATCTCTCTGTTTCATCCAAGTTCTTCTGCACGACCTTTATGTAACCTTCCATTCTTGGAGAAGGAGGGAGGGACTTTCCAACAATTTCACAAAGATTGGGTTATAGATAGGCTGCTTGAACGTTTAGGTGAGGCTGGGAGATTTACCAGCATTTGGAAGCAGGGTGAGGTGATGCCAGATCATAGAAAGCAGATGGCTTCTGGGTGGGGCAGTTTCGGAGAGCCAAGGATACAGGGGAGACCCCGGGGCTGGTTGCATGTGCTGAGGACTCACCAGCATTTTCCTGGGGTCTGGCACATGGTGAGAGCAGCTAAGTGTTAGTTTGGGTAGATGGACAATGAATTATTAAAACTTTATGCTTCTGTTCTCAGCACAGAACAGGTGTAAAATGAATCAAACTCTTACTCTGCCTTCACAGCTCAGTTCATGTGCTCATATGTTACCTCCTTGAGGAGCTTTTGGAGATACCCTTTGCTGCACTGGGGGCCCTCCCTGAACTTCCACATGCCCCTCCACCTCTACCACAGCTCAGATCCTCATGTTTAATTTCATTTATAATAGTACAATTTAAGTAAAATAATGCATATTAAACTTTAGTTGAGGCTTTTTGAAGATGAAAGATTGAACACATGTTTTTAGCTTTACTCCTTCCTGAAACCCCATCCAAATGACAACAAAGGAATTTTTAAGAAGGCTTAGACCCTTAAGGCCAAAGAGAGAAGGAGAGGAGGGAGCAGCAGATCTGGAATCTGCAATTGCAGGCTGGAAAGCAGATGGATGTGTGGTAACTGACTGAGCAGATTGGAGGCATTAAATCCTAAGTCAAAATGGGGCTGAGAAGCAATGGATGAGCATCACCGAACGCCTTACAGGCTCTGGACCTGGTGGCATGGTAGTTTTGGAAGTAGAAGTGATTTGGGGCTAGAAACAGAAGGATTGGTTGAAAGTTCAAAAAGCAGTTAGACTTCCAGCTTCCTCAGCCACTTCATGCTACTGGGCATGCCCCTTTCCCACTCCAGCAGAGGGGTGGGAGCCTTATTCCCAGGAGAAGATAAAGAGAGAGGCTCTGGGCTTGGGGCACCAAGGGCACAATGCTGGAAAACGCTACATCCTGGAGGCCTGAGAAGTACCAAGGGCAGTTGGTGGAAGGGTCTGTCTTGGGTGGAGGTAGCAAAGTCACACTTTGTCTGTAGAGAACTTCCCACAAATTATACAACTGGTGAAAAGTCAGTGTGTCGCTTCACACTCATTAGGCTGGCTATTATTTTTTTTTTTTTAAATACAGAAGCTGGGCGCGGTGGCTCACGCCTGTAATCCCAGCACTTTGGGAGGCTGAGGCGGGTGGATCATGAGGTCAGGAGATCGAGACCATCCTGGCTAACACGGTGAAACCCCATCTCTAATAAAAATACAAAAAATTAGCCGGGCGTGGTGGCGGACGCCTATAGTCCCAGCTACTCGGGAGGCTGAGGCAGGAGAATGGCATGAACTCGGGAGGCTGAGGCAGGAGAATGGCATGAACCCGGAAGGCAGAGCTTGCAGTGAGCCAAGATTGTTGCCACTGCACTCCAGCCTGGGTGACAGAGCGAGACTCCGTCTCAAAAAAAAAAAAAAAAAAAAAAACAGAAAATAACAAGTGTTAGCAAGGACATGGAGAAATCAGAATCCTTGTGCATTGCTGGTGGGAATGTAAAATGCTGCAACTGCTGTGGAAAAGAATATGGTGACTCCTCAAACAATTAAACATAGGATTACTATATAGTACAGAAATTCTACTTTTGGGTATATACCCGAAAGACGTGGAAGCAGGGACTCACAGAGATATTTGTATACCTATGTGCATAGTAGTGGTTATTCACAATAGCCAGGAACGGGAGCAACCCAAGAGCCCATAAAGAAAATGTGGTGTACACATACAAGTGGTGTACACATAAAATGGGTTATTATTCAGCCTTAAAAAGGAAGGATATTCTGACACATGCTGCGACATGGATGAACCTTGAAGAATTACGCTAAGTGAAACAAGCCAGTCACAAAAGGACAGATAGTGTAGGATTCCACTTATGTGAGATACCTAGAGTAGTCAAAATTGTAGAGACAGAAAGTAGAGAGGAGGTTATCAGGAACTAGGGAGAGATGAGAAGGGGGACTTAGTGTATTAATGGGTACAGGGTTTTGTTTGCAATGAAGAAAAAGTTCTGGAGATCAATGGTGGTGATTCACCACAGTATGAATGTACTTAGAGCCACTGAACTGTACACTTAAAAATGGTTAAAATGCCCATAATCCCAGCACTTTGGGAAGCAGAGATGGGAGGATAACTAGGCGCCAGGGGTTTGAGACCAGCCAAAGCAACAAAGTAAGATCCTGTCTCTACAAAAAATAAAAATATTGGCCAGGTGCGGTGGCTCATGTCTGTAATCCCAGCATTTTGGGAGGCCCAGGCAGGCAGATCATGAGGTCAGGAGTTCGAGACCAGCCTGGCCAACGTGGTGTGAAACCCCGTCTCTACTAAAAATACAAAAAAAAGAAAAAAAAATTAGCCAGGCATGGTGGCGCGCGCCTGTAATCCCAGCTACACAGAAGGCTGAGGCAGGAGAATTGCTTGAACCCAGGAGGCAGAGGTTGCAGTGAGCCGAGATTGTGCCACTGCACTCCAGCCTGGGCAATGGAGTGAGACTTTGTCAAAAAAAATAAAAATAAAAAACAAAAATAAATTAGCTGAAAGTGGTGGCATGTGCCTGTAGTCCCAGCTACTCAGGAGGGTGAGGCAGGAAGATCACTTGTGCCCAGGAATTTGGAGTTGCAGTGAGCTATGATTGCACCACTGAACTCGAGTCTGAAGAACAGAGCAAAATTTCATCTCCAGAAGCAGAAATGTTTATAATGATAAATTTTATGTTATGTACATTTTACAACAATAAAAAGCCAAGTTTTTAAATTATCACCATGTGCTGGTAATTCTGAACAATGTTGTGATAAAGGATTCCTCCCTGAAAAATATCTTGTTGGTCTATATTCTAAATAACTGTGTGGTTACTGTTGAGTTTCAATAATACAGATGTCAGCTGGGCACACTCACACCTGTAATGCTACCGCTTTGAGAGGCTAAGGTGGGAGGATTGCTTGAGCCCAGGAGTTCAAGACTAGCTTGGTCAACATAGCGAGACCCCTATCTCTACAAAATAAATAAATAAATAAAATAAAATAGCTGGGCTTGGTGGCACATGTCTGTAGTCCCAGCTGCTCAGGAGGCTGAGGTGGGAGGATGACTAGAAATCAGGAGTTTGAGGCTGCAGTGAGCCATGATTGGGCTACTGCACTCCAGCCTGAGTGACACAGCAAAACCCTTTTTCAAAAAATAAAAAAGTACGTATAGATAGATGTAAGCTTCAAAACAGCACATTTTATTACTGACCCTTTAATAAGCATTTTATTCTACATGGAAGTTATTTGCAAGAACCCCAGCATATGAGGACTCAGCACATGCATTTGGTTGAGAGGAGATGGCTAACACTTCAGATCTTGTGCAGCTTCCTTGGTTGTGACCTGGGTCCAATCCCTGGGGTGCGGCATATTCCTGCATTTGTAAAGAAGATTGCAACAATGAGAGATTGTGAATGCAAAGACAAAGAAGTAGAATTTGCACTATTTCACCCTTGGCATTCCATGTGACGGCTTGGAATTTCATGAATGCTTAAAATTTAAATCAGTAAATCAGAGTGTGAACTGAGTGCAGTACTTTGGTTTGGCAAATGCAGATTTTAGTTCTTACATAAAATTCTTTACTGAATCTGCATAATATAATTAAAATGAAAATTTGTCCATCTGTTATGTTAATAGTTTGTTTTAAAACTAAAGAAGAAATAAAGAAGTGATTAATGCTGATTCTTACATGATTATTACTGGGAATAATTTTTTCGTATAGAGGAGGGGGTTGTAAATAGGGTCTGCTCTGGGAGAGGGCTGGACTCTGCTAAAAGTTGAAAATGCTGATCGTGGACAATGAATTCTGCACAGTCTATTGACATCCAGAAAGAGATTAGGAGTCTTTTCTAGGAAATTTCACTAACTCAAAAGAAAAGTGTCAAAGATACCAAGATCTGGAATTACCTAAAGAAATAGTCAGTCAGATCACCCAACATAACTACAGATAACAAGCTCCCCCAGCCACCTTGCCCAGATTGCTAGTTACCTTCTCAATAACTAGTTGTAAATACTACTGAACAGCTAAGACATTTTGGGAATGCACTTAACACAAAAGCTATCAAAACAAACAAAAAGCTACTTGACTGTAATCCCAGCAGTGTGGGAGGCCGAGATGGGCAGATTATTTGAGGTTAGGAGTTCAAGACCAGCCTGACAAACATGATGAAACCCGTCTCTAGTAAAACTACAAAAAAAATTAGCCAGCGTGGTGGCACATGCCTGTAGATCGCACCACTGCACTCCAGCCTGGACAACAGAGCAAGACTCTGTCTCAAAAAAAAAAAAAAAAAAAAAAGCCACTTGAAAGAAGCAGAAGCTATTCCAGTAGAGTGAACTTCACGTACATTATTCTTACTATTCTTAACAATTAATATTATTAATATATTCTTTTATAGAGAAGAATGCTTCAAAAAAAAGAATATGCTATAAAAAGGACTATTCCAAGACCAAAAAAAATCTTGAAAATTAAAAAAAAGATAGCAGAAATTTAAAAAATCAATTAAAAGGTAGCAAGATAGACCAGAAACAGTGGCTTTTGCCTGTAATCCCAGCACTTTGAGAGGTTAAGGTGGGCAGATCACTTGAGTCCACAAGTTCAAGACCAGCCTGAGCAACATAGCAAGACCCTGTCTCTGCGAAAAAAAAAAAAAAAAATTAGCCAGGCATGGTGGTGTATGCCTGTAGTCCCAGGTACTTGGGAGGTTGAAGTAGGAGAATCACCTGAGCTTGGGAGGTTGAGGCTGCAGTGAGCAGTGATTGTGCCACCACACTCTAGCCCAGGTGGCAAAGTGAGACCCTGTCTCAAAAAAAGAAAAAAAAAGAAAAGTAGCCAGATAAAGTTGGAAAATCTCATGGAAAGTACAGTGAGAGACAAAGAGATGAGAAAATGGGAGCTAAATGATGAGAAGATGTGAGGACCAGATTAGGACATTCAATATCCAAGTAAAAGCAGCTGCAAAGAAGGAGAAGAAAAGAAAGAGAAAGGAAGAATTCACCCATAAAGAATTCAAGTTGCTTTCCTGGAACTGAAGGAGCCAAGTTGCTGGTCTGGAAAGACTCACTGAGCACAGAGCAAGGGAGGACAACAGACCCACCCACAGGAGGCACATGGCCATGAACTTTCAGGATGCGGGGTGGGGAAGGAGGAATTTCATTTTCTTTCCAAAGGGAGAAAAGGCTTGTGAACTCCAGCACTGCATGACACAAAAGACAGGGGAGCAGAGCCTTCCAGACTCTGAAGGAAAATGATTCCATCTAGAATTTTGTGTCCAGCCAGACTCTTGCTGAAGTGTGAGGATAGATGAAAGACAGGTTTAGAATTTCCGTCTTACTTTCAGATTTATTCATTTTTTTTTTTTTTTTGTAGAGACAAGGTCTTGCTATGTTTCCCAGGCTGGTTTTGAACTCCTGGGTTCAAGCAATCTACCCACTTCAGCCTCTCAAAGTGCTGGGATTACAGGCGTAATCCCACCCTTCAGTGGGAAGCTACTGGAGGATGTGCTACACCAAGATGAGGGTGAGTCAAAGGAGATCCAGGCATGAAAAACAGGAAAGAGGGGGTGCAACAGAGGAAGACCCCAGATGATAGTAAGGAAAATCCCAAGAGGTCAGCTGCACAGCAGGTGGAGAGAGCCCAGCCCAGATTGGAAAAGGTCAGAAGGAGCCAGGAGAAGTTTCTGTAAGATGCAATGCAATTGTGAGACTGCCTAGTGTGTCTGCACACATTGGGAGAAGATTTACATACCAGGAGAGTTCAGAATAGAATAGTGATAAGCACATAAAAAACAAAACAAACAACCTGAGAGTGGGATATGTAGATTTTTATCTTGAACCAATTTTTAAAGCTTTATTAAGGTATAATTTACATGTTATAAACTGCACATATTTGACATACACAATTGGACAAATTCTGACATACACATGAAGCTGTGAAACCATGTCCTTTTATAATCTCTCTCCTCATCCTTCCCAGGCGTCCAGGTAACCATTTATTTATTTTGCCCTATAATATATATGTTTACCTTTTCTGGAATTTTATATGATTGGATCATAAAGTGTTTACTCCTCTTATTTTCTGGTTTTATTTGTCTTGTGTAATTACTTTGAGATTTATTAATAATGTATGAGTAGTTCAGCCTTTTCTTTTTCTGAGTACTCTTCTGATGTTTGAATATGCCACTATTAATTTATCCATTCATTTGTTTATTTTCAGCTTTTAGCTATCATACATAAAGCTGGTATGAACAAACAGACAAATAAAAAACTAAATAAACAGGGTATGAGAGAGGGACAATGATTGACTCCAGATATATGAGTACAGGTTTGATAAGAATGACACTAAGATGGGATTAGATGTTGGAGAGATTGATTTGGGGAAACACCTTTGAAGGATCTAGCGGGAAAGCCCAGACACAGGCAGCGGCAGCTGTAGAAGTCAGTGCAGGGCTGGCCCCTGTGCAGGAGGGAGGGAAGGGAGGAAGATGAGGTGGGGACAGCCCAGGCTGCAATGCAATTCCCAGAAAGGAGCAGCCAGGACAACAGGGGAGTCTCCAGCCCAAGAGGCCAATTGGAGAAGTTGCATGTCTTGCAGGAATGGACCTGTGCTCAATCACTGGGCCACAGGGATGTGGCCTTGTTGTGAAGGTAATGATGGGCCCAGAGGGGCAGCAGCTGAGCTGTTAGTCTATTATACTCCCTTCAGAAAGACACTGGAGTGGTGCATTTTGTGGCCACCATACCACACTACATGGCTTATCTAGGTAGAATATTCACATAGTCATGATCATGCAAAGCTGCTGATCTAAATAAAATGACCACATGACCCTGTTGGAAGGATGAAGGCAGGAAGTGTCTGTGGTGGGTATAGGAGCTAAGGAAAGAGGGTTAAATTCCATAGCAGGAAGTCAATGGAGAAAGCCTCCAAGTCAGTCACCCTAATAAATAGATTATCTATAGATATGGTGAATCTGAAAAGGACCAACAAAAAGAATAAAAAAGGATTACCTGTGGGGAGCAGAAAGTGAGAGAAGGGAGCACAGGGTGGAGATGGAAGAAAGTATAATGGATGTGTAAATGAAAACTAGATTTAGCGAGTGTGGTCAAGCACCTGACACATAGTAAGTACTGTGTACATGTCGTCGTGATGAAGACGATGGAGTGCTGACCCATAGTTGGTCTTCGTGCAGTCTTTGTCATATTCCCTCTTTTAAGGGTGAGCTATTAGCAATGGGTGCTTATTTTAAGTGTTCCTTATTTAGTAATGAGAGCCTTTTAACATCTATCTGCCTCTCAAACCAGCCACCTTATGGGAGCCAGGACTGCTGTTTTATTCCACATTAATTTATTTCTACAGTGTGTGGACTGCCTCCCTCCATCCCTCCCTTTTCCGAGTCTGTGCTGCCGAGCAAATGTTTTAATGGTGCAGGAGTGGAGATGGCATGTGTGTTTTAATAAGCAGAAAATGCCAGGGTGGGGGTGGGGGGAATAGTGGTGGCTCAGGTGACGTCAGCTTGCAGATGGAGCTGGCAGGTTAAGTGGAGCAAAGCTAGCTGTAGCCACACTCTCTCCAGCTCTGCCCATGGTAAGGAGCAAGGCAGGGTGGGAGAAGCAGGAGCTTCCATGCACTCCTGGAAGTCTGCTGCAGCGGATAGGGCCATGGTGGGAGAAGATCTGCCTTAGCTGTGCTAAAAGGACATTCATAAAAAGGTCTGGGCCCTAACCCCCCAGCTGCACCAGAGGAAAGAGGAATCTTGGGAAAACTGGCCAGCTCTGCCCATGGCTCCACAGTTTCATGGCACTTGCAGATGGAAAGCTTGGGGCCCACATGAGGCTGGTCATTGGCAAAGGCTAATGACAACAAAAGCTCAGCACTCACCTGGGCATGAGGACATGGGGCTCTGAGACAGGCTCTCCTCCTTCCATCTCTGGGCCTCAGTTTCTCCAGGATAAAATGATTGATTCTCTTCATGCATTTTGGCACTGACAAATTTCTATCTGGCACAGTGCCTGCACACAGGAGGTCTGCTTAAACATCTGTGGAGTTAATGCCATGGGGCACCTGATTGATATGGTCCTTTCTCACTCTCAAGTGTAAGAGGCAGAGAAAGCACGGAGGATGGGGAGCTGCGGAGAAATTTAAGAATAGATTGGGGAACTCTAAACGTAGCTTTCAGGGGGCAGGGAAAAGGCCAGCCACACACTCAGCTTTCAGTGGAGAAGGCACAGCCGAAAGAGGCAGGCAAATGGCTTTAGGTTACCATGACAACGGCAGTGGATAGGAAAGGCATCCAGAGGATGCCAAGAGTGGCATCTTTCCTCCTGCCTTTTTTTTTTTTAAATGACTGGCTTTCTTTCTGTAAGGGAAAGAGAAGAGGAGGTAGAGGGGAAAGAAGGGCCCAACAGAAGGGAGTCTTGGAGAGCAAAACTCACCTTTAAAACTGTAAGGAAATCCATCCCTTTGTCAGAAAACTGGCTGAGCCTGCTTTATGACTGGCAAGGGCCAGTCAGTTTCCACAATGGCAGTAGCTGCTGAGTAGCTTCTATGAGGCAGGCCCCTTGCTCAGCCCTTTCCACACCGGGAAGTTTGATCCTCCCCAAGGATGCCATTGACATAGAGAATTAGGCCCACTATACAAATGGGGAAACTGAACCTCAGATAGGGTAAAAGCCTGTGTCTAAAGGCAGCACGGTGAGTTAGGATTGATGCTCAGGTGCCTCTGGCTGCAAAGCAGTGGCACTGAAGCTCTCTGCCAAGTAGCCATGGCAAAACCTGGCAGATGTGGGTGGAAAGCCATGATGATCACACTTCTTTTTTATTTAGGTGACACTTTCAGGAAGGGATTCCCTAAACCTGTGTCATTGTATTAGTCTTTTTTTACACTGCTATAAAGAACTGCCTTAGACTGAGCAATTTATAAAGGAAAGAGATTTAATTGACTCACAGTTCCACATGGCTGGGGAGACCTCAGGAAATTAACAATCATGGCAGAAGGTGAAGGGGAAGCAAAACACGTTCTTCAGAAGGCTGCAGGAAGGAGAATGAACACAGGAGAAACTACCGAACACTTATAAAACCATCAGATCTCATGATAACTCACTCACTATCACAAGAATAGCATGGGGGAAACTGCCCTCATGATCCATTTACCTCCAACCAGTCTCTCCCTTGACATGTGGGAATTATGGGAATTATAATTCAAGATGAGATTTGGGTGGGATCACAAAGCCTAACCATATTTTTCTGTCCCTGGCCCCTCCCGTCTCATGTCACTTTCACATTTCAAAACCAATCATGCCTTCCCCACAGTCCCCCAAAGTCTTAATTCAATGCAGCATTAACCCAAAGTTCAAGTCCAAAGTCTCATCTGAGACAGGGCAAGTTCCTTCTTCCTAGGAGCCTGTAAAATCAAAAGCAAGTTAGTTACTTCCAAGATACAACCGTGGTACAGGCATTGGGTAAATGTTCTCATTCCAAATGGGAGAAATTAGCCAAAACAAAGGGGCTACAGGTGCCATGCCAGTCCAAAACCCAGCTGGGCAGTCATTAATTTTTATAGCTCCAAAATGATCTCCTTTGACTTCATGTCTTGCATCCAGATCATGCTGATGCAAGAGGTGCACTCCCATGGCCTTGGGCAGCTCCAACCCTGTGGCTTTGCAGGGTATAGCTCCTCTTCCAGCTGCATTCACAGGATGGCATTGAATGTCTGTGGCTTTTCCAGGAGCATGGTGCAAACTGTCAATGGATCTACCATTCTGGGGTCCTAGCAGAGGGGAACATAGCAGAGGTTCCCCATAAGGACTCCACCCCTGCCGCAAACTTCTGCCTGGACATCCAGGCATTTCCATATACCCTCTGAAATCTAGGTGGATGTTCCCAAACCCCAATTCTTTGTTTCTGTGCACCTGCAGGCCCAACACCATGTGTAAGCTGCCAAGGCTTGGAGCTTGCACTCTCTGAAGCAATTGCCTGAGATGTACATTGGCCTCTTTTAGCCATGGCTAGGATGCAGGGCACCAGGTCCCAAGACTGCACAAAGTAGCAAGACAGTGGGTCCAGCCCAGGAAACCATTTTTTCCTCCTAGGCCTCAGGCCTGTGATGGGAGGGGCTGTTGTGAAGACCTCTGACATGCCCTGGAGACGTTTTCCCCATTGTCTTGGTGATTAACATTTAACTCCTCATTATTTATGCAATTTTCTGTAGCTGGCTTGAATTTCTCCCTAGAAAATGGGTTTTTCTTTTCAATCACGTCATCAGGCCGCAAATTTTCTGAACTTTCATGCTCTGCTTCCCTTTTAAACATAAGTCCCAATTCCAAACCATCCTTTTGTGAATCCATAAAACTGAATGCTTTTAAGAGCACCCAGATTGCCTCTTGAATGCTTTGCTGCTTAGAAATTTCTTCCACCACATGCTCTAAACCATCTCTCTCAAGTTCAAAGTTCCACAGATCTCTAGGGCAGAAGCAAAATGTCACCAGCCTCTTTGCTAAAGCATAGCAAGAATCACCATTATTCCAGTTCCCAAAAAGCAGCTCCTCATCTCCATCTGAGACCACCTCAGCCTGGACTTCACTGTTTATATCACTATAAGCATTTTGGTCAAATCGATTAAACAAGTCTCCAGGAAGTTCCAAATTTTCTCACATCTTCCTGTCTTCTGAGCCCTCCAAACTGTTCCAATCTCTGCCTGTTACCCAGTCCCAAAGTCACTCCCACATTTTTGGGTATCTTTATAGCAGTATCCCACTCTCTGCAGTGCCAATTTACTGTATTAGTTCATTTTCACACTGCTAAAAAGAACTATCTGAGACTGGGTAATTTATTAAGGAAGCAGGTTTAATTAACTCACAGTTCAGCATGGCTGGGGAAGCCTCAGAAAACTTACAATCATGGCAGAAGGTGAAGAAGAAGCAAGGTACCTTTTTCAGAAGGTGGCAGGAAGGAGAATGAATGCAGGAGGAACTACCAGCAGTTACAAAACCATCAGATCTTGTGAGAACTCACTCACTATCATGAGAATGGCATATGGGAAACTGCCCCCATGATCCAATGACCTCTACCTGGTCTCTCCCTTGACACATGGGGATTATGGGGATTATAATTCAAGATGAGATTTGGGTGAGGGACACAAAGCCTAACCATATCAGTCATGCAAAAATGTTTATTTCCAGTGACTGGAGTCAACAGAACGCTCTCTCCTCTTGGAGTCTTCAGTTGCCTATGATGGGTGTGTAGGGGGGTGTAGCCATGGGGTATTGGATATATGCAGACCCCTAAGTTAGCACTTAGCAATTGTGTGAGCTGGAGCTGTGCCTCAGTTTCCTCTCATGTCAATGGGGATGGCCATGAGATCTTTTCACAGGGCTACAAAATGACTGAATGTGCAAATGCTCAATGGACATCAGCTATGTTACTGAGGTGAAAAAGAAGCTGACAGGAGGAGGAGGGTGGTTCCCTAAAATCTTGCAGTAGCAAGTCAGGGCAGGGCAGTGGCCTGGACTCAGCCTCCTGGTTCTCATGGTGTGTGCATCCATCTGACTGACATTTTGGTGGATGCAGACCCTCACCCATAAGTAGCCCAGCTTCTGGTCACAGACATCATAAGGACACAAATGATACCATGCCAGCTCTCTGGGACCTCCTAACTCTGTGTGTGTGTGTGTGTGTGTGTGTGTGTGTGTGTGTGTGTGTGTGTCACAGAGAGAGAAAGGTATATATATATAAATTGGAATTACAGGCTCCATGAGTCCTGTGGATGGGGGCCCACAGCACTACTTCCCTTGGGTTAATGTTTTATCAGTGAACAGTCTCGTAATTCATTATTTACATCATGCATGCTGCCATAATTGACTAATTAGCTTGAACTATCTGCTTAGCTCATTGGACAGGTCACTGCTCTGACTACAGGCAGGGTGAGGATCCTGGAAGGTTAGTCCTGGAAGGAGCCTTGAAGGCACCAGGAGACAGGTCTGAAGGTGGGACCACATATGCGGAGGGGTGGGCACTCACATGGGAGCGCCCCCTAAAAAGAGAGTGGGTTCTAGATACTAAGAAGACGTTGAAGAAATAAAGGCAAGCTACATTTACTGAGCACCTGCTAAGTGCCCAACACCAGGCTAGGGGCTTCTACACACGTTCACTGGCTAATTCTTTGTGTTGGATATTTTTAACTCTGATTTGCGAGATAGAAAAACTGAGGCTCAGAAAGAGACATAGGAGCTTGTCCATGGTCAAAAATCATTCAAAGGAGTTAGTCTTTTGCATCTGGAGCCATGGACTCTCACGTTCCTTGTCAAGCGCTCAGAAACAGGAAAGTTGAGTGAAACATGGTCCAGCCACCAGATGGATATGGCGGGTGGAGTGTGTGTAGTCTGTGCTCTCTCGTCAGTGTGGGAATGGAGATGTCAGTCTTTGTGATATGTCTGTGAAAGGCTGGGAGTTGGGTTCACCAGAGACAGAGACTGCTGTATTTATAGTGCATGGGTTTCCTAGGGTGAAAGATAAAGTTGCCTGGAGCCTATGTGGAGAGCATCCCTGGATACGCTGGAAGTGAGTGGCTCATCATGTACAGGCTGGCCGAGGCTGGCCTTCAAGGCCAAGCCATCTGTCTTCTGAGGGTGGATGAGTCAGCGGGCAGCTGCCTGCCACAGGTCAGTGGCATGTCTTTGGGGAGAGATTGCTGTATTATTAGAAGGTGTTGACATGGTGCTCTGTTTGCAAAACACTTCTTGGTCACTTTAAGTTTGGGAAATATTTAGTGCAAGTTTACTAATGCCTGAGAATCAAATTTTCTTGGGCAAGCTGTTTTTCGGTGAGTCCTACAAAAGGGAACAACACCAAATGGGGAATTATTGCTACCGTAACCAGAAGTACTTTAAAGAGTCATCAGATGTGACATCTTTCTAGGGACAAGAAATGGAGTAGGAAGAACCCCTAGACACAACCTAGCTCAACCCGCTATTTAAAAAGTGTGGAGACTAAGGCCCAAGAATGGCATTCTCAAGGTCATTCAGCCAATTAGCCAATAAGGCAAGAGTGAGACTCAGCTTCCCTGTCTCCAAGCCCTCGACAGGGAGCATGAGAGTTCATGGCACCAGACGCAGAAGGCTGACTCATTTGAGCCTCAGGGGTGCTTGTCAGGTCATCATCAATTGTCCAGGCAGTTGCTTGGTCCCAGCTGGTTAGTGATGGAGCTAAGATATGAACCTGCATCTTCAGCTTTTTAGTTTGGTGACCCAACCACTTACTACCCCTAAAATTGGTACTCCCCAACCCTCTGTCAGCTTGTCCAAAAGTTTTCGAGCTAAATCAAAGTACTGAATAGTTGGTATAATGAACACTTGTCATATCACTTAACATTTCTGAACATTTTTCCTATATTAGGGGAAATTCCCACATTTTTAAGTCTCTCCTCTTCAAGTAAAAGCTGGAAGTCAATTTCCCAGCCATTTCTAAGAACGTTGCTTAGATGCAGGCCATCAGAGGCATCCATGCAAGGCCTTGATTTGGAAGAAGGAAACAAAAACACAGACCCCACATGCAATCCTTTCTTGATGAGGATGGTGAAGGATGAGGCAGGGGCAGCATCCAGATCTCAGTTCTGGCAGAGCCCAAGGATGCAGCAGCTGTGTCCTGTGCTTGGCGTCTGCAGGGCCTGTAGCCAGAGGCCATGAGATCCAAGTGAGCTACAAGCAGTGTAAAGGGGCAATTTGGAAATCGTTCCTGGGCATGTGGTCTCCAGGCCCCAGTCTCTGGCCCTCTTGGAGATTCTGCAAGCTCTTAACAATCTTTAATAAATTCCTCTTCCATTTAAACCAGATAGAGTAGACCCTGTTGTCTGCAACTTAAAATCTGAATGGGCACAAATATCATCCTCATTCTCATCATCATCACCATCTCTATGATTTGTATCTTAGATATAAAATGGCTTGAGCCAAGTGTAATGGTTTACACCTGTAATCCCAGCACGTTGGGAGGCAGAAGCAAGAGGATCTCTTGAGCCTAGGAGTTCAAGACCAGCCCTGACAACAGAGTGAGGCCCCCGTCTCTACAAAAAATTTTAAAAATTAGCTGGGTATGGTGGTGCATGCCTGTAGTCTCAGCTATCTGGGAAGCTGAGGTGGGAAGGATCGCTTGAGTCCAGGAGGTTGAGGCTGCAGTAAGCCATGGTTGTGCCACTGCGCTGCAGCCTGGGTGACAGAGCAAGACCCTGTCTCAAAACAAACAAATAAATAAATAAAATGGCAGGTGGGTGTTGCTGTCCCTATTTTCTTGAAGTTCATTTTTCTTTTGAGAGGAAAGGAGTCCTGGTATTTTTCTTTATCTTACTTTATATTACATTGTAGACATGCAAGTTATGCATGTATAATAGGTGTTCATGGTGTTCATTAAAGATTTGCTGGCCACTGGCTAGCTGGGTAGAGAGGTGACATTTCCATGATAAAATATGCCCTAAGTCTGATATTTCATTCTTGACTGGTGTTCTTATTAGGATGATTTCAACTGCATGTAATAGATGGCTCCATTAAAAGTGGCTTAAACAAAAAAGGAACCATTTTGCATAACCAGAAATTGGAGTGGATCCAAAAGCAGGGTAGAGTCAGTGTTGTTTAACTCAGACACTCAGGTGTCATCAGAGCCCCTGGTCCTTTCCATCTTTATGTTCTGTCATTTTTTTATGGTAGCTTTTATTCCCAAGCTTATCTCCTCATAGTCACGAGATGGCTGCAGCACTTCCAGACATCACAGATAGACACCAAACTTCAGTAATACAAAACATCAAACCACATTTACATCCTTCCTCTTGAGGTATCCCTTTGGAAAGTGATGACACCCTTTCCAGAAGCTCCCCAACAGATTTTCCTTCATGTCTCACTGGCCAATAAATTATGCCCTATATCCGTTCTCAAACCAGTCCTGGCAAAGAAATAGGTTTATCATACTGACATGTATCATTCAGGATTCATGCCTTGGGGCTGCGGATAAAAGGTGAGAAGAAGGGAGGAGTGGATTTTGGGTAGCAGCAAAGTTTGCCAATTGCCTTCAGTGCACTGGCTCTCAAGTTAGCTACGTCCACATGCTTTACCATCTCACAGGAGCTAAGCAGGTCGGTGTTGCTGTCCCCATTTTCTTGAACTTGAATTCAGGCAGTTGAAAAGTGATTTGCCTAAGGTTGCCCAGCTAAATCATAGGAGAGCTGGGCTTGGAATCTAATTGATTCCAAGTTCAGAACCCCCATGGTCCCTTGAGGGGAAAGCACTCTTCCTACAGTTTATGCAGAGGTTTTGCTAAAGCAAGAAGAACTTCAGCATGGAAATAACTTGTTAATTGGAGGAGGCTGCAGAAAAATATATTCCCTTGCTGGGTTTAACCTTGTATTTTAATAAACTGTTTAAAGGAAAGAGAAACGGTTTCCTATCAGCTGTTGAGAAGTCTGACTCTGTGCTGCTGAAATATTTACTCTCCTGTAATTGCTGGCCATCTCTTAGGCTCAGGCAAACTGCTGCACAGGAGAAAAGAATTCAGCAGTGACTCAATGGGACTTCCACAGGAAGAAACTCCTGCCAGTGGCTAACCGTGGTTTGCTAACGGTCTCCTTGGGAAGCTCATTGGGGATTTATTTCTCGGCAGGATTAATTTCTTTAGTGAAAAAGTCTCAGCTGCCTCTTCCAGAGGGGGTTGGTGGTGGGGGGAGAAGGGGGGTAGAATTTTGGTTACTTTCTATGTGGCATTTTCCTCCTAAGTGCATGGGCTATGCTGGCAAGTAGCTTTGGATTTGAAGGCATTTTCTTTCTAATTCAGATAAATTCAGTTTATTTTAACTCCCATGTACTGGAAGCATTCACTGTGTGGAAGGCCCTTTGCCAGAAGCTGAGGAAACCAGCGTGCCTGGAAGTATGACAGTGCCTGGCATGTAGTACATGCAATCTGTGTTGATAATTGGTCACTGCATGTTGTTGAGATGCTAAGAAATAATGTGCATACAATGCTTCACTCAGCGCTGCTTACCAATTGTGCTAAAAGTTCTTACTACTGTGCTAAGAGCTAACGCTTATTGAGTGTTTCCTTTATGCCAGACACAACTCTAAGTACCTTTCATACATTAATTGACTTAATGTCAATTAATCTTACATTAATTGACTTAAGGTATGAAAGGTAGTTAGAGTTGTGTCTGGCATAAAGGAATTATTATCATGACACTATGTAACTTAATCACTACAATGACACTATGAGGCAGGTACTATTTGGACTCTGCTTGTGGATGAGGAAGCTCAGAGAATTTGAGTAACTCACTGAAGGTCTACATAGCTGGGATTTGGAGTTAAGAGTCCTGCCTTTGGAAACTGCATTCTTAACCACCATAGTATTTTGCCTCTTGCTGTTTAATATTACTCCTACTGTTGTGATGTTATTCTTGTTATTCTTTTCTATTATTATTCTCACTGTGATGCTTCCCATCACAGTGATGTTTTCAAGAATACTCTTTGTATAACTGGTACTTTCTTTTGGTTTCCTTCTTGCAATTTGGGCATGGTACTTCCATGTGAGCAGTGAGTATGGGAGAAATCCTTGGTGGAGTATCTTTTCGGAAACACATATGTGTTCCATCTTGCTGTGGATGCCACTTTTCTTCTTGACAAAGGTTTTTCTTCTTAACACAGGGCAGGCTCCCAGCTGCTGCAAAATAGATCAGCACCATGGAGAGCTCCTTCCAGTCACCAAAATGGAATAAGGGCTTGTGGTCAATGGAAGTGAAATTAAAACTGTTTTTATAATGGTAAAAACTACAATTTGTGGAGTGACTTCTATGTGCCATACACTTTTCATGCCTGATCCTATTTAATTCTCACAACTACACAGCAAGGGGTGTGTGATTATTCCCGTTTTTCACATAAAAGAGGACTAAATGTCAGAGGTGAAGCAACCCATTGTCAGTCGCACAGTTAGCAAGTAGGGAAGTCAGAGTTAAATCAGATCTTTTGACCTCAGATTCCTTGCTTTTTTACACTAGATAATGATGCTTTATATTGCCCTGGCAATTCAGTTGTAGGTTTCACCCTGGCTCCCTGACCGAAGGCCACTCCCACAGGAACCTACCCTTAGCTGTCAGAGCCAAAGACAACAGTCTGCAAGAGTCTGCACTGGTTGTCTCCTTCTGACCCTACCTGGCCATTCTACCTAATCACCTGGGCTTATACTCACAGACGTAGCTTGCCATGATAATGGGTTATGTATCTATACTGTTTATTGGTGTGGCACTGGCCAGCTACCAGCACATACAGCAGGCACTCAACTAGTATCTGTTGAATGAGTGAATAAATAAATCAACAAGTAAGTAAGTGGATGAATGAGTGAATTGCCTTCAAAGGATCCTCCTCAAAGGCCTGGCCTCCAGCAGTTTGTTCTCCTTTTAATCTTGCCTCCTGAGCTCCAGAGATCCTCCAGAGATTTGCATCTTCGTTTCTGAATTCTGATAAAGGAAAGATGAGTGATTGGGTGGGCAGGAAATGGGCTACCCAACATGTACAGGGAGCTGTTCTTCTGTGAGGTAAGCAATAAGGTCCAATAAACATGTGGGGAGACAAATCACTCCACTTGGAGAATATTGTCTTCCTTGGGTGAATGTATTAGAGATGTGTCTGTAATTTCTGTTTCTTCATTAATCATTGAGCACCTATTGTGTACCAGGGACTGACTTAGGCAACAAGGAACTGCGCCAGCCACACTCAACTTCTTTTACTCCTCTATATATTCCACATTCTCTCATTTCTTAGCTTTCTGGAATGCTGTTCCCTCTCTTGGGAATACTATTCTATCGTCTGGACCCTGTGCCTGGATAATTCCTACTTCTCCTTCAAGTCAGAGAGGAAACATTTCCTTCTGTGAGAAGCCATCTTCTAACTCCCCAAATCTGTGGTCAGTGCTCCCTGTGTCATCTTTGACTTTTCTCATCATTGCACTTCTTAGGACTCTGTAATGTCATTTTCAGCCTCTTTGTGTCTTTCCAGGAGATGAGGATATGTAGATGAGGGTCCCTGATGGGCTCTCTGTTATATTTCTATAGCGACCAGCAGCAATATAGTAGGCATCTAATAGATTTTTAATTAAGTGGTTAAAATAGAACATATGCATAAATTTTCTGAGCAGTAGAATAATGTACATAAATGTAAATTATTTATATTCTTCTCCATTGGGTGTTGCAGAGGATGTCACCTTCTTTCTGCCCAGTCTGTTATTAAGCCATACACCCATTCCTCTGATTTTTCTATCTCGAATATCTCTTCCCACACCTACTGAGCACGTTTTTGTTGCCAGACATTGTTTTACACACCCTTCTTGTGTACATTAGCTTACTTGATCCTTAGAACAACTTTCTAAAGCAGGTTCTACTATTATTCCCTCCATCTTATAGATGAGGAAACTGAGGCAAACTGAGGAAACTGAGGCAAAGTCGATTAACTAGTCACATACCTTTTGTGTTAGTTAAGGTTGTTGTAGAAAATAGGTAACATACAAATTAAAGCAAGTTTAATAAAAGAGCAATATATGAGGTTGAAACATGAGACTGCCAATATTTGTTGATTTTTGACTTTCAAAAATAGCAATTTTATAAGTTTGAACTTAACGCAAATGTATGACCAGAGTTTAGGGCAAGCAACAAGTGATGGTGCAGTACCCTGGGGCTAGTAACCCAGGAAGCTGAGGCACTGCTAGGTCTGAAGGAGTGAGAGGAGGTAGTAGTTACTAGAGCCTAGAGAGGAGCCATGTAGACAGTCCACCTGAGAGGAGATGTGGCCTTTGGTTGAGCCCATAGTGATCCAGCAGGGAGACAGGGAGCTGGGAAAACACATTTCTCAGCCTGTTTCTTCTCAGTTTCTGCAGTGGTTGCCAGGGCTTTCCATTGGTTGAACAACTGGAAGGCACAGGTCCACGGTATTTGTTGCTGCAGTCCATAGAGTTCAGCCTGCTGGAGCACAGGGCAGAGTGTGAAGGGTAGAGGGTGATTTATAGGGACAAATAGAAGACATTTGGCACAGCAAGTAAGTGAGAGTTGGGTGAAAACCCAGGCAGCCTAGTTAAAGAGCCCATGCTCTGAGCCAGCATCTCTCATTTTGAACTTGGTGGAAAGAGCTGAGTCTATATAGTCACTGCTGCACCAAAATCTCCTCTTGGGGATTTCGATGGAACTTCTCGGGAACTCAGACTTACCAATGAATTATTCACCCTTTATATTAATATTTGATTTCTAACAAAATAGCTGGTTTTAAGAGTGCTTTGGTGCAAAACGGAGCCAGTTTGAACCCAGGGCTGCAGCCTACTCTTTGCAGATCTTGTTCATCTTTGGTAGTTAAATATTTTAGTGTGTAAATAAGGGCCCATGTCAGGCTTCATAAATATTTTAGAAGTTGAGGCTGGCTGTCAAGATGATGGCACATTAATGAACATTGATGGTGTCCAACCAATGGAAGGCAACTCACTTAGATCACAAAATGTCAACTCTGGGACAAATCATGTGAAACTGGATTTTTTTCAAAACCCATACTTTGAGGAAATTTTGAGATAAAAAGCCCCAAAACACCAGGTCTGAAAGAGAAAGAAATGAGATATGTGTCCTGGCATCTGTGGCAACAGTTTTCCCTGGGGCTGAGGACAGCCTTGTTCTCCTTCCCACTTTGGTACCTTGACAGTTGATGTTTCCTCTGGCTCAAACATCTTCTACCTTTAGTACCATGACAAAATCCTACTCGTTCTTCAAGTCTAACTCTCCTAGGAAGGATCTCATGATTTTCCATCTTGTCCTAGGCAGAATAAGCCATCTTGGGTAATAGGATAGTTATATATCTGTCTCCTTGACTAGACTATGAATTACCTTCTTCTCATGGCTAGAGACCATGCCACAGGCATCTCTGGAGCCTCCAAGCCTAGCATGGTGCCTGGCACACAGTTGGTATTCCATACATGTTGGATGAATAAATAAAGGAGCCAATAAACCCTGTCATCTCAGAGGAAGCTGTCTTCAGTATTGGGGGAGGGCTCACTGAGGGTCTGTATGAAATTCCGTGGGAAGCCACTGTGTATGTTTTCTGGGTACAGTAGGGAGCATCAGCTGGAATTCTAAAATTACAAGTGATGAAAGAGATACATGCACTTGTGCCTTAGTTTAGGCTGCTATAACAAAAAACAATACCACAGACTAGGTGAGTTAAACAATTAACACTTACTTCTCACAGTTCTGAAGTCTTTTTTATAAGGGCAGTAATCTCTCATGAGGACCCCATCCTCATGAGCTTATCTAAACCTAATTAACTCCCTAAAGGTCCTACCTTTTCAGATTGGTGATTAGCAAATTAGGGCTTCAATATTTAAATTTGCTGTGGGGGTTGAAGGGGACACAAACATTCAGTCCATAGACACTGAGATACTGGGTTCTTTCCCAGAATGCATGTGTGCCCATAGTCCTGTGAGGTCAGTCTAAGCCCACCTTTCACCCCAGGGAGGAACTGCTGGAATTCTTTAGCAACATGAGTCCAAAGTTCAAAGCCTTTGGACCAGACAATGCTGATTCAAGTCCCAGCTCTGCCATTCACCAGCTGTGAAATTTGGATGACTTACACTCTATTTGCCTCAGTTTGCTTGTCTTTAACTTGAAGCTGGTCACACCTAGCCCTCTGGGCTGCTGCAAGAGACCCAGAACACTATGGTGACCTCTTCCAGCAGCTGTGATTGATTATGTCTCTGTCTTCCTCTGCAAAAGTAAGAGGCAGAGGAGGAGATGTGAGCACTGGCCTGGGAGCACAGGAAGGATGTGGTTAACTGCTGACCATGACTGATGCATGGTGTCCTGTCCCATCCACTCCACAAAGATTCTTCTGAGGACCACCTGGAACAAAGGGGTTAAGGTATCTGTCTACACAGAGGGCTCTGAAATTGCAACACACACACCTTTGCCTTATGAATAAATATATCTCTGCTTGTTCTCTTTGTGGATAGAAGATAGAGTTCAAATCACAAATCACTGATGAAGAGATCATTGTGCTCACATTTTAGTATGTAGCTACTTCCAAGTTCCTAATATTTGGTTTTCCAATCACATAGACCCCTGCTACCAACCCAGGTGAAACTACACTTAATTTTGACAATAAAAGGATTTTGAAACATTATTGCATCTGAATCTTGTATCTTTATGATTCTTCAGTGAAAAAATTTAAATACACATATCTATCTAAATATATCTATCTCTATATATTCTTTCATCTCTGCTATGTATTTACTTTTTATTTATCTATGTATCATCTCTATATAATTTGTAATTTCTGTGATTAACTGCTAGCAGAAGAACATACTTCTCAGTTCCCCAAATGATATATAAAGATGTAATCCACACAAAACCGAGAGATCAGAATTATTAAACTCAAAACAAGAAAATGAAGGCTCAGCAACACTGAGGGTGTGATCCAAGATCAATAGCCAATACGTGGCCGTGTTGGGACTTGAACACAGGTTTTCTGCTTCTGAATCCCAGTTCCATTTCTGGATAACTTCCTGGCCCTCAGAAAAAAAGGGGGGTGGTCCTTGAAGAGTGAGGATCGGCTTTCTGCACACACTTATTGCTTTAGTACTCACAGGCAATGGAATTATCCACCAACTTTTCTGGAGGAAAATGGGATAGGTGAGAACTATCAGCAGCTTGGGTGGCCAAGCCAATATCAAACCAGAACAGCCTCTTGAAGCTGAGTTCACACGACTCTTCAACACTGAGGCAGTCTCAGAACTTCAGAACCCAAAGTTCTATAGTATAGTCTTTAGAACTAAAAACACTAAAGCGAGCTCTTTAGAAATGAAAACAAAGTTACCAAAGAAAGAACATGGCCACAGCTAGGCGCAGTGGCTCATGCCTGTAATCCCAGCACTTTGGGAGGCTGAGGCAGGCAGATCACGACATCAGGAGTTTGAGACCAGCCTGGCCAACATAGTGAAACCCTGTCTCTACTAAAAATACAAAAAATTAGCCGGGCGTGGTGGTGGGCACCTGTAATCCCAGCTACTCGGGAGGCTGAGTCAGGAGAACCACTTGAACCCAGGAGGCGGAGATTGTATTGAGCCGAGATCACACCATTGCACTCCAGTCTGGATGACAGTGTGAGACTCTGTCTGAAAAAAAGAAAGAAAGAAAGAAAGAGAAAGAAAGAAAGAAAGAAAGAAAGAAAGAAAGAAAGAAAGAAAGAAAATGGAAAAAAAGAAAGAACATGGCCAACCTTGGTCAGGGACGACAGAGGCTCGGGTGGCAACAAGGGGAGAGAGTTATGGTAACCGTGGGCAGGATACCGCACTGTGGCGGCTGCCCAGTTTCGGAGAATTATGAATCTCTTTGGAAACTGACTGAGGGGCTAGGCAAGCTAACCACATATCCACTCCAATAGAAGCTACACTGTTCATTCTGGCATGCGTAAGCTCTTGAGGAAGCGCCTGAAGTCAACCTTCCCTGGCTCGAGGTCTCAGAGATGAAACAGCCTGTCTGCATCTCGGCAGCTTTGATTTGTGGCTGGACCACACGGGTGGGTCAGTCAATCTGTACCTTTGGCCTTTCGTGCTAGAAAAAACTCCTTTCCGGTTAAGAGAAAGATGAGATACGGGAGACATAAAGTGTAGGCTTTGGATCTTGCCAGAATTAAGGCTGACTCACCTCTCTGTGTTTGTTCTAACTTTGATTCTTTTAGTCCCAATGAGACAGATACGAGTTAAAAGCGCTGTCCTCTTATTTTTGATTAACTACAATGCTTAGGGCTATTCAGCTATGACCCCCCTGCTTCCTGCTCTTGGCTGGGAGGTGGGATGTTTCTGCTGCCCCAACAGGATGCTGAGTTGTGCTGTCCTCTTGGTAGTCACAGGTGGATGACAGTGTTGGATGTCTCGGCTTTGAAGCTGAGCATCTGTCTACGTACCTGGCGGCTGCTGTGTCAGGGAGGGAGGTGCGAGGACCTTTCATTACTTTCCCATGGAGACATGCAACTATGACTCTTACCCCATTCTGGAAAAGTTTCCCCATTACTCCCTAATGGAAGTGGAGAAAGTAAACAAATACGGCTCTTAACAAAGAGTCTTTTAAGAGAAAATTTACAGCTATGTAATCTTGCTTCCCGTGGCAACATGTAGCCCATCTTCTGGGAAAAGTATCCAGTTTTATGTAACATGTTTATGAACAACAGAAAATATTGACAGTCTGTTCATCCCATCTGCTTCCCATGACAGGGAGTAATCATTGCATAGTGGTGCCAGAGGGTCTCCCGGTCCACAAGGGGATCTTTCTGGAGGTGTCCTGTTATAGGGGTCCTGCCTTCAGGGAGATGGAGGCCACAGAAGTCTCCTAGGTGAGCTCTTTTGGAAGAGGAATCAGGAATTTGGCCTCTGGAACTTTCTCTTCTTAATGTGTGGCATGCTCCTAGCCAGTCTGGGCTCATGAAGTCACTGGTAGGAAAGTGCCTAAATGGCCAATGGGGTTGTTGGTGTGGAGAACAGTGAGACAGGGAAGGGGGTGGGCTTTCTCATGCTCTGCAGGCAGCTGGTGGGAAGGGGGCCCTGAGCTAAGCATGGGGGTGGCAACATGTAAAGGAGAGGAAAGTGAGCGAGGCCCTGGTGTTTAGAGGAGGAGGAAGGGGAAAGAGAAAGAAGGAATAATAAAGAGAGGGACAGAGGGAGAGGCCAAGGCAGAGAGGGAGGGAGAGGGAGAGGCAGAAAGGGAGGGAGGAAGAGGGGGAGGCAGACAGGAACAGAAGGAGAGGGAGATAGGGAGGGAGGGAGAGGGAGGGACAGAGAGAGGCAGAGAGAGGGAGGCAGAGATAGGGAGGGAGGGAGAGGGAGAGGGAGGGACAGAGAGAGGCAGAGAGAGGGAGGCAGAGAGAGGGAGAAGCAGGGAGAGAGGGAAGGAGAGGGAGAAGCAGGGAGGGGGGAGGTAGAGAGGGGCAGAGGGAGAGGGAGAGAGGGATGGAGGAAGAGGGAGAGAGGAATGGAGGGAGGGGGGGGTAGAGAGGGGCAGAGGGAGAGGGAGAGAGGGATGGAAGAAGAGGGAGAGAGGAATGGAGGGAGAGGGAGAGAGGAATGGAGGGAGAGGGAGAGAGGGAGGGAGAGAGAGAGGGAGAGGCAGAGAGGGAGGGAGAAGGAGAGAGGGATGGAGGGAGAGGGAGAGAGGGAGGGAGAGGGAGAGAGGGATGGAGGGAGAGGGAGAGAGGGATGGAGGGAGCGGGAGAGAGGGATGGAGGGAGAGAGGGAGAGGGATGGAGGGAGAGGGAGAGAGGGATGGAGGGAGAGGGAGAGAGGGACGGAGGGAGAAGGAGAGGGAGAGGGAGAGAGGGACAGAGGGAGAGGGAGAGAGGGAGAGAGGGACGGAGGGAAAGGGAGAGGGAGAGAGGGATGGAGGGAGAGGGATGGAGGGAGAGGGAGAGGCAGAGAGGGAGGGAAAGAGGGATATGTCCTTGAAGCTTGCTGTAAAGCACACTACCTGAGACCACTCTAGGGGATCATGGGGGAGAGATGGACAATGCTTGGGATGCTTTAAAGAGCAAGGCTGCATGGTTCGTAGCAAAACACTGACAATGACCTTAAGGGTCAGCAGTAAGAGAACAGGGTAATTTGTGATGGTACATCTAAACCACAGAACACTGAACAACCATCATGAGGGCTTGCCCATATAGATCCATTGATGTGGAAGCGTATTCATAATTGCCAATGACAAAATTATTTGGAGGCAATGCTCATAGCATGAGGCCATTTTTTTGTAAATTACAATATCCAATCTATTGTTTATAGGTCAATGTCTGGATGGGCATTCAAGGATGTCATCTAGAACATCTTATGACCCAAGTTACAGAAATGTGGAGAACTGTCCACTGAAAGACTGCAGGGGCCACGGGGGCAGTGGCTGAAGAGTGTGCCCTGCCAAAAGACAAAGAGATTTCAAAATTCAAGAAAAAATGGACTCACCAAACAGTCCTGCTGCTCTATAAATTACACACTAGCTCTATAGTGCTAGTGTACTATACAATATAATATATATAGTACAAGCCACCTGCTCTATAAATTACACACTAAATATTAATAGTGGTTGCTTCTGGGTGGTGACATTTGGGAGTTACCTTAATTTAAAAAAGTGCTTGTATAGAGTTTTTAGAATTGTAATTCTTTTTTGACTGTGACTATGAGTGTGTGATTTATGAAAAGACAAGAAGAGTAGGACCAAGTTGCCATGTGAACTTCCCTTTCTGTTGCTGGCATAAGGCCCCTCTCTGGTCCTCCCTGCAGGCAAGGGAACCATGCAGACTAGAGGGAGCGAGGCCAGAAGGGGCCCCCAAAATGTATGCCCAACGGCTCCCTGACTGCCTTCATGTAGCAGCAGGAGCTTAGCATGACCTGAGCATGAGCTATGGGCCAGGCCTGGTGGTGCCAGCAGCTTCAGCTGGTCAGGCTCCTTTAATCCTCACAAAGCTCCTCCAGGTGGGACTGTTGTTATCCCCTCTTACAGGTGAGGAAAGCTGAAACTCAGAGTTCCTGTGAGCTGCCCGCCATCACTTACACTGAAAGAGGCAGAGAAGGGACTCAGGACCAGGAGGTTTCTGGCCATAGGGCAAGTGCCCTGTGGCTCTAAACCACCAGGCTACACTTCCAGCAGCATGGCTGGCCCTCCGGGGCTAGGACCCGGCCTTTCAAAGTTGCCTTCCCAGAGGATAGGTGAAAGGCCAGTTGTATTGTGATCAGTTGTATTGTGATCAATACAGGGACAGCTGTATTGTGATCAAGAAGTGCCAGGGCTGATGGGAATCTGTATATTGTGACTGAGCTAGCCAGATGGTTCATCACACCACCTGGGGCAGGCAAGGTGCTGACGGCTGGTGGACATGGGGCAAAGACCTGATTCTGCTAGTTTCTGGCTGTGCAATTTCAGAAAAGTCAATTTGCTTTTTTCCTTCATCTTGTAAAGTGGGGATAAACAGACACACATCTCATGGGATTGTTCTGTGCCCAACAGGATGAGTAGAAAGTGCTTGGTAGAGTAGATGGCCCTGGCGTTGTTTTGGGTATTGCTATTGCTGGCCAAGGCTGGGCTCGGGGCTCACTCAGATGTTGAGGATGGAGGGGCACTGCCAGCCTCTCCCTTCCACGTCCCTTCGCGATGGCTTCAGATCTGGGGGAAGCTATGAGTTTGCCCAGTGTGTGTTCATGGTCTCTACTAAATTAGAAAGGAATCAAGACAGGGCATGCTGGAGCTGTGGGAAAGGGCGTCACTGCTCTGTTCAACATTGAACAGGTAGCTTCATTTCCAGGCTGTGGATTAGGACAACTTAGAAGAACCATCCCGGGAGCAGAGGGGTGGAAAGGCACTTTTCCCCCTCAATACATTTCAAATTTGTATACTTGAAAAACCACTGAGGCTTCTATAGTCCACACAAAATAGTCTCCGTTTAACAGCATCACATTCAGTTTTTTTTTTAATAAATAAACACTATGTATAGGCAAAGGACTGACATTGAAATGTTTTATATCCCACAATGTTGAAAGAAAAGACATCGAGTATTTTTTTCCATTGCACCTTTATTGTTTATTCTGTTCACTGTTCAGAATTTTCATACAGTCTTTCTAGAATCACACAGAGCCTACTGAGTAGCTCCTTCCCCCTGACATTGCTTTATTTCTAACCAGCCTCCTCTCATCCCTTATCCTTAGTGTATGATATTCTGCTAGTGTCCAGGGAGTTCCCAGCGTTGTTTTTACAGGGGAGGGAGAAGGGTGTGTGGTGGTATTCCTGCAGCTTTCTCTCCTCTCCACCTCCTTTCTTGTTCAGCAGCCTCTGGACCCCCAAGGGCTAAGGAATCAGACACATTGGGTTTGGATCTTGACTCCACTAGAAGCCATGTGATCTCAGGGACATTTCTTGACCTCTCTGAGCCCTTTTTCCTTCTTCTACAATGTGGGGAAAAGACTCCCTCTCTCACAGGGTTACTACAAGAATTCAATGACTCCAAGTATCCAAAGCATCTGGCACAGTGCCTGGGCACACAGTACGCCCTACATGCACCTTAGCTTCCTTCCTTCTGGCAGGGAAGAGAAGATATCATAAATCAATGCCAGAGCCAGCTGCTCAGGGGCATTTTCTTTATAAAAGAGCCTGGTCCATTTAACAGAGCCCAAGAAATGACTCTCTAATGGTGGAATTTCAGACACCATAGCATGGGTGAGGGAGAGATCTGAAGGCATAGACTATAGAAGCCTCAGAATCATTTGAATCCAGCCAGGCAGACTGCTGCTGCTTCTGCCCAGGGGCAAGGCTGGTGATAGAGTTTGGCTGTAACCCCACCCAAATCTCATCTTGAATACCCATGTGTTGTGGGAGGGACCCGGTGGGAGGTAACTGAATCACGGGGGCAGGTTTCCCATGCTGTTTGCATGATAGTGAAAAAGTCTCACGAGATCTGTTTTAAAAATGGGAGTCTCCTTGCACATGTTCACTTCTCTTGTCTGCCACCATGTGAGACGTGCCTTTCACCTTCCACCGTAATTGTGAGGCCTCCTCAGCCACGTGGAACTGTTAAGTCCAATAAACCTCTTTCTTTTGTAAATTGCCCAGTCTTGGGGATGTCTTTTTCAGCAGTGTGAAAACAGACTAATACAGCTGGCAATGGCAGAAGGAATACTAACCCTCTCTTTAAGGCCATGCCACTGTAGCCAGGCAAGGGCCCATTTCAGGGAGCCAGAAGGGAGCTAATTTGTTTTTATGCAACCATCCCTGCCAGAGAGGAAATAGCTTCATGTGGGTGTAAACCAGGGGCTTTAAAAATACAGAAGTCCTTTAGGGCAATCATTAAATCCCCTCCTCATGTCCCTGAAAAGTCACTTGTCACAGGGCTGTCCTCACAGCCTGAATCACCATGAGATCTCATGGGGGAGTTCTTGTGTCATTTATACCCCACCTGCTTTTGAGGAGGATCCCAGGTATCTTGCAAAGGAAGGAGTAATGCACCTAATACTGAGCTTTCCCCCTTGTTCTTCCCAACTCTCACGGTACATGACCGCTAAAATCAAAATCTGATAAACGAATGGTCACAAGAATGAAACAATAACGCTGCCAGTAAGAAGCTGAATATTCTGTTCAGAAGTTCATCTGCAAATATAGCCACGCTCTTCTTCCTCAAAGGTAGTCCTTTTAATTTTAAGCTGATCTATCACTCAGCCCTTATTCATGCATAATTCTCAGTAAAGACAGGGTGCATCTAAGGTCTGCATGCCCACAATCATTTTATATCTCCGAGATAACAACAAAAAGCCACTCAATGGACAATCTTAAAACATGCACCCAAAACCATGGCTGACAGTATGGGAAAATGTCCTTCAGACCAAAGAGGCAGAGAGAGAGGAGAGAGAACAAAAGCGCAAGGTAAAAGACTCAAGATGAGACAAAAGGACTAGAATGGCTCCACAACAGAACATCTGTAGTTGAGGGAGGAGGGGACAAAGCAGATAAAACTAAGGAAAGCTCTATGGATCTGGGAGCGCCTCTCCAAGAATTTGGTTCATGCTAAAAAATAGAGCACATTTATTAAAAATATATATTTATAAACCTTGATATGAACAGATACACATGTCAAGCCAATGAAAAAAGAAAAATAAGTTATCTCCCCAGTATCAAATAGTTAGACACTTTTGATGAATGGGATGCCTGTCAAAGGGCTGCCCCTGTGGTTTTTCCACTAAATAGCTCGTCAAGTGAAGATGAAACACTTGTCCTGGGAGACACACATCTGAGCCATGTCCGCCCTATTCATCTTTTCAAATATGTGATATCTGTCAGCGATCTGGAATAATGAATTTCTGCACCCATCCGCTCACCGATGGTGTCAGAGGCTGGTCTCCCAAGCATTCTTCTGGACCCCCTGCCAAAGACGTTGAGTTCCTAGTGCTGTGAATGAGTTTTGTTGGAATCATTGTGCTTTAGTGTCTGCTCCCTGCAGCAGGATCGGTCTATTTGTGTGACCTTTTGTAAAGTTTGAAGGTGCATTTGATTGGGTGGTATGTGCGGGTCAAGCCTGCTTGTTCTTGCAGGGTCTGGTCAGTGATGCGCCGACACGTAGGACTTCCGTCTTTGGCCATTCCGAGGCCTCTGAGGACGCTCTGGGCCATTCACAGGGTGGTGTATATGTAGACAAATATGATCACAATCAGGTTCAGAATGGTCCCGATAATCCCCAGCATTGCCAAGACACTCTCCTCTTTACTTTCTTTTTCTTGACCTCCTCTGTCTTCATCATTTCCACTAGTGATTACCATCTTGGGTGCAAATGTCTTTATCTTCCTTGCCAGGCTAACCTGTAATTGGAAAGAGGCAGCACAAAAGGTGATCATTTATAAGCATGCCCTCCATAGCCAGGCAGATCTGCAGTGGGTAGTGATCTGCTTGCAGGTCAGAACATGGTGGGAGAATGACAAATCCCACAAGGATCCTATCTTGGGACACCTTGCTCTTGGCCATGGGAAAATGGCAGAACACGGCTAATTGGTTTAGAAGATGAGTGTCCTGACATTGGTACAGAGAGAGGAGCCTAGAAGTCTACCCGGGCATCACCCACTTTGTTGAGCTGGTTTTCCCCCCTTCCCTTGAAGGAGAAACTGAGTCAGCTGCACTGCAGTGAAACTAAAGTCTGTGCCCTCCGTCCTGGTGGTGGGAATTTCACATACTCTCACATATTGGGTTACACGCAAGAAACATGCTGTCCTGAGTATCCACAAAGTGTGTATGGGGCATCACAGTCCTACCATGCTAAAGCTCTGACTGCGGTATGGGTAGGGGTGGCTGGAAGCCAGGGAAGGTGATTCATTGAGACCAGGGAGGATGGTAAAGGGTCTATGCACGGTGTGGATGAGTAACGCCATGAGAAATTCTCATAATCCCTGGTAGAAATAGATATTGCTACAATCATTCCAGAAAGTTTCCAGGCATTAGCTAGAAAAGTGAACAGACATATTCTACCACTGGGCACCTGCTCTGCCAGGTTATACCCTAGAGAAGGCCTCACTTCTGTGCACCTGGAGACATGGACACAGGACTGCTCCCATGGGCTTCATCTGCCATAGCAGAGAACTGGAAGTTACCCAGATATGCACCGAGAGGAAAGCAGATGAACATGTGGTGGTCAGTCTCTACAATGGAATATTATATGATGGTGAAATGAATGAATTAGAACTACAGGCAACAGGAAGATCAAAGCCCAGACACTTAGCGGAGGGAAAGAGCACATGGCAGACAAATTTGTGCAGTACAATTTGATTTATAAAGGCTCAAAACAGGCAAAACCAAGTCATCTATTGTTTTAGACATGCGCTCTTTGATTTTCATAAAAAGTAATGGAATGATTAGCACCAAAGTGACTAGCGCAAAACTCAGAAGAGTGGCTTTCTCCAGGCAAGAGTGGAACAGGCTGCCATGAGGGAGGGGCGCCAGTGGCCTTCAGATACTAGTCATCTGCCATCTGTTAAGCTTTAAACTGTTCCTTTAAACTGCAGGCATATCTTCCAGCTACTCTTTTTGTATGCATGGTATGTATTGCAATAATCAAAATAACTTTTTATTTTCAAAGACAGAAAACATGGCCATCCAGGAGGCAGACTGGGCAGCCAAAGCCTTCTTTTCTACCAATTGCTGGTCCAAACCACAGGTAAAATAGGATCAGTGTGTGTGGTGGTGGCAGCCCGTCCACTTGTGATGTGATGTGCACCAGGCCAGCCCCACAGCTACATTTCCTCCACTGGAGGGCTGCACCTTTAGAGCCAGAAGGCTTTTCACGCTTCAGGGTTTGATGATGGTTAAATTTATGTGTCAGCTTGACTGGGTCATGCATGCCCAGATAGCTGGTCATGCGTTATTCTGGGTGTGTGTGTCAGGATGAGATTAACATTTGAATTGGGAGACTGAAGAAATCAGATTGTCCTAAATGTGGGTGGTGACTGACCTATCAGCTGAAGGCCCGAATGAAACAAAAAGGCTGACATTCCCCCAAATTCCTCCTGCCTGCCTGCCTTCAAGCTGGGACAATGGCTTTTTCCTGCCTTTGGACTCGAACTGTTGATTTTCAGGCAGCTCTTCCTGGGCCTTGAGCCTGCAGGGCTTCAGATGGAACCACACCACTGGCCATCCTGGGTCTCCTGCTTGCTGACTCACCCTGCGGATCTCAGGACTTGCTGGTCTCCGAAATCACATGAGTCAATTCTGTATAATAAATCTCTTTATATACACCTATATATATCTTACCAGTTCTGTTTCTCTCATTCTAATGCTATCTTAGGGCACATATCCAGGAAGGATCACAAACGGGAATCCAGGAATGTGGGAATGTGAAATGAGATGGGAAATGAAATGTCTGCATGCCCTCCCCCTGTGCACGTGAGCCCCTGAAAGGGCTGGGTCGCTTGCACCTTACAGAGCAGCTCTGGATCCGGAGCACAGGACATGTGAATGAACATCCGTATGAACGAGAGGCAAGCACATCAGTGAAGAATGGAGGAACTGATGCAACATGAAACTGTGCATAAGTGAACAAATGAACACCCTAAAGGCAAGTTTCATATTCTTCACAACTTCGGTTTACTAGATAGGCCTACAGTGGGTTCCTACTCCCACAGCTCAGCTAGGGAAAGCTTCTAGCTAGATTCGTTCGGTTTTCCTGCTTTTTCTTCCCTCGTATACTTTTAATGATGTATAGTAAACATACAGGAAAGTGCACAAAGTTTAAATGTACAGCTTGATACATTTTCATATCTGTTTAGCACTGAGATCAAGAAACAGAGCCTTCCAGCACCCAGGGGCCTCCCACAGTGCCCCATCCAGTCACTATCCCTACCTCCTGAAAACCATTATTGTGGCTTCTAACACCATTGATGAGCTTTGCCTGGTTTTGAATTCTGCGTAAATGGAATCATACAGTATGTCCTCTTTTGAGTCTGACTTCTTACTCACAACACTGTGTGTGAGATTTGCTCACATCGTTGTGTATAGCTGTGGCTCGTTCACTCTTATATGTGAACAGTATTCCATTGGATCACTACACCCAAAATTTATGTCTCTATTCTACGGTTGATGGGCATTTTCACTGCTTCAAGTTTGGGGCTATTATGAATAATGCTGCTATGAACATTCTTGTATATATATTCGGGCAAGCATATACATACATCTTTCCCAATATCTCATATGAAGTTTTTTAACATACAGCAAATTTGAAGGAATTTTACAGTGAGCACCCATAAACTCACCATCTCAAATCCATTAATAACATGTTCCCATACTTGCTTTGTCACATATCTGCTCATTCCTTATTCATCTATCTTCTTTTTTGGGTGCATTTTAAACTACATATATCATTATTACTATTATTATTATGATTTTGAGACAGGCTCTTGTTCTTTTGCCCAGGCTGGAGTACAGTGGGGTGATCACGGCTCACTGCAGCCTTGACCTCCTGGGCTCAAGCGATCCTCCTGCCTCAGCCTCCCAAGCAGTTGGTACCACCAGCGTGCATCACCACGCCCAGCTAAAATTTTTACATTTCTTTTTGTAGAGACTGGGTCCCACTATGTTGCTAGGCTGGTCTTGAACTCCTGGGCTCAAGCAATCCTCCTGCCTCAGCTTCCCTAAGTGCTGGGATCATAAGTGTGAGCCACCATGCTTGGCCTAAACTGCAGATACTATTTCATTTCCCCGTAAACACTGCAGCATGCTGCATGTTTTAACTACAGTTCAGTATTTATTTACAGTTTTCTCTTTTAATGTAAAATTCACACGTGCATTTCCTATTACTACATACATACCTAGAAGAGGAGCTGCCGGGCACAGGGTACGCATACTTTTGACATTAGTGGATACTGCTAAACAGCTTTTCAAAGTGGTTGTGTCTGTTTGCTAGTTTGTAGGTATTAGTGGATCCCCCCTTTTTATTTTGGTGACTCCACGGCTCAAACTTTGCACAAAGTCATGAGAAGTCTGTTGTAAGAATCTTAGAAATCCACTCCCTTTACTGCCCTGGACAGATGTCTATCCAAGCACTAGTCATGTCTCTAATGGAGTCTCTGGTTTATCATCCGTCGTCTTAGAAAGACTGCAAGCCCTTGGAGGAAGGACTTTTGAATCCCCACCTCCAAGCGTGATGCCGGGCATGGAGCAGACACTTAAGAAAATTGTGCTGAATGAATGAGTGGGTGCTCTGGGGCAACCTGGCATCTCCCAGTCTCTGCAGGCCAGGGAGTAGATGGCCAGGGTTGGTATAAGAAGATGCAATTAGTGCTGCCTTTATAACCAAAGACCCATCATCACAGTCACTCAAGCAAAACAAAGCACCTGTCATGGAGGCTGCTTGGTTTCAAGGCTTAATTTAGCCTCTTCCCTGAGTTAACTCGAGATAACTCTGACTCAGGAGGAAGTGGAGGGGAACAATCAGGTCAGCTGTGTTTACTTTCCAAGGACTCTGAAGCAAACAAAGACCTAGAAGAGACCTTCTCCGATTCACAGAAGAGTTGCATCTCGGGTGTTTGTTTCCAAGTTGCTTAAGTCATCAACTTGGAAACTTCAATTCCCCTGTAGACAACACGATGGGAGTGTGGCTTGATTCCCAGGGGAGTTACTGAGGGCTTCCTTAAATGGAGTAGTTAGAATATTGTTTTCTTTGGAAAAAGTTGTCTGGCCAGGGTCTGGAGGATGAACAGTAATGGAGGAGACTCATAGAATCCAGGAGATTAGCCTAGAAACCAGAACAATAACAGAGATGGGAAAGGAAAACAGAAACAATAAGCAACAAGTATAATAATAACAGCACATTTTAAAATGGATTAGAGAGTGTAACGGGAATGTTTGCAACTCAATGGATAGATGCTTGAGGGGATGGATACCCCATTCTTCATGATGTGTTATTTCACACTGTGTGCCTGTATCAAAACATCTCAAGTACCCCATAAATATATACACCCACTATGTAGCCACAAAAATTAAAACTTAAAAAATAAAATTTAAAAAATTAAAAATAAACAACAAGCAAAGGCTGGGGCCAGTCAATGTCTGACATAAAGCTTGCTAAAGGTTATACATTCATTTATCCACTCAATCATTTACTCATTTCTTCCTGCCAGGGGCTGGGTGGAGGGGGAAGTGGGGATTGGCTGATAACAGTAAAGGCATTTCTTTTTGGAGTAATAACAATATTCGAAACTTAGATTTTTAGTGACAGTTGCACAACTCTAAATACACTAAATATACTAAAGCCATGAAACTGTACACTTCAAATAGATGAATTTTGTGGTTTGTGAATTATATCTTAGTCAAGATGTTAATTTTTAAAAAACAGTATTTGCGATAGTATCTGAAATATAAAGTGCCCAGAAATAAATCTAATAAAGATGTGTGAAATTTCGATGAAGAATACTGTAAAACTTTACTGAAAGACATAAAAGCAGACCAACTTGAAAAAGAAGACATACCATCTTCATGGAATGCTAGATTCAATAAGCAAGATTCAATATCCTAAAAACATCAGTTTTTCCTCAAGTGTTCTATAGGTTTGTTGCAGTTCCAGTCAAAATGTCTATGGGGTTTTTGGTGATATTTGACAAGTAGGTTCTAAAATGTATATCAAAGAGCAAATGGATAATAACAGCCAAGATGTTTACTAAAGAATAAGGTAGGGAGATCTGCCTCATAGGGCATCAATATGTCTTAGGTCTAAGGCTTATACAAGCCTTAGACAAATAGGCCAAAGAAACAAAAGCAAAGTCACACACACATGGACACTGCTGATCCACAGGGGTAAACGGGTCTTTGATGAGCAGTGTTGGAATACCTGAGTAGCTGTATGAAAAAATAAGTGAAATCAAATCAGTAGTTCATCAGTTCCAGATGGATTATAGATAAGAATAGAAAAAGAACACTTCGAAACTTTTATAAGGCAATATAAAGGAATATCTGTATGACCTTGGGGTGGAGAAGGATATCTTAACGAGACATAAAAGCTCAAACTATAAGGAAAATTATGAAATTTGATGACCTTAAATTCAATCTGTTTATCAAAAAAATAAAATATCATCAAAAGTGAAAAGTTAAGCCACAAACTGGGATATACACTATACATCATTCTAGTCTCAAATGAGTAGGAAAATGATAAATATCCAGTAGAAAACTGGGCAAAACCATGTCCAGACATGGTTTACAAAAGAGTAAACAGCCGTAAAGAAGCTAAACCTCAGTATCAGAGAAATGCCCACTGAAACACAGTGAGCCACCATCAAACAGCCATCAGATTGGCAAGAACTAAAACATCTGACAAGACCACTGAACACTGACAGAGTCTGTATGGTAGCAGGGACTCTCAGATACCTATTGCAGGAGTATCAGTGGATACTGTCACTTTGGAAAACAGGATGGCATTACCTTATAAAGCCAAACATACTCACACCCCAGTGACCCAGCCATGCCACCTTGAGATACACACCAAGTACACCTGCAAATGAGCAGCAGGGTACATGGATAAGAGCATTTAAAGACAGCAATGTCAGCATAAGCAAAATGCTGGACCCAGCATCAACGGCCATCAGCAGTGGCCTGGATCTACCGTTGTGAGTTCTCATGCTGGAAAAACACACAGCATCGAGGAAAAAATGAAATGCTGGAACGTGCCATCGCATGGATGAATTGCAAATACAATATCGAGTGCAAAAGCGCGTTGCAAAAGACCACAGAAAGGATGTTCCCACTTATGTGGGAAGTTCAGAAACAGGGAGATTCTAACAATATTTTATATGGAGATACAAGTGTGATAAAACCACAAAGAAAAACAAGACAATAATAAATCCCAAAGCCGACGTAGTGGTTCCCACTAAGTGGACAGGATAGAGAGGATGCTCAGGACTCTCTAAGCCACTGGTAATATTTCTCAAGCTGGTGGTGGGTACATGAGCGCTTGCTCTTTATACTTACATTCTAAATATGCTTCTCATATCTATTCCATACTTAATAAGTTAATTGGTGATTTAATACTTACTAGTTAACTGCATAATTAACAATAAAACAATACTGATATTAAAACAAATTAATTAGCAAAAGCAATTTTTTTAAAAAAACACAGGGTTTTAAAGACTGGGTATATTAAGTGCTGTGTTGAATGCCAAAAGAAGCCCTGCACGGTAACCAGGAAGGGAGCCACTTTTCTGGAAAGACAGAGTGCTCCTCATCAGCACCCCTACTGTGCTAAGGCGATGGGCAACTCACTTTCAAGCACAGTTCCCAGCAAGCCAGTCCTCTGTTGGGCTGCTTCCGATGAGCACACTTGAGAGTTTTTAATCATTTGCTTAATTAGGATGCGTGTCTTGGAAAATAAACCACGAGTATACAGTGACACAGCGCCATGTGTGGCCTGGGCCTAGAGGCTGCAGAGCAGCTAGGGAGAGCCCTGCAGGGGGACTCAGGGTTCAGTGTGGAATCCCAGCCGGTCAGGGCTAGAAGGCACCGAGGTCGTGGCTCACTGGGCCTAACCAGCATTCATGGTCTTTCTTTGGTCTCGATTTTCCTCTGGAAAATTACCCTTCCCAATGGAGACTGTCAATCAAGTTGCCATGGGGATGGGTCTGGATCCTGGCTAAGCCTATAAGATGCTCTGTCTCTGGAGCTTAGTCTTAGGTAGGGTGATAGCAGGTGGGTCAACTGTAAACACTGAGTCATCCTAGCCATGGTGCTGAAATGAGGTTCCATTAGCTGCTGCCGCCTGGATGCCTGCAGCCAGGCTGACTTTTGCCCTTTTTAAAGCTCAGCTCACCATTTCCTTCTATCCCATGAACTACCCCATATCTCTGCAAAAAACAGTGTTTTTGCTTCAGGCAGTTGGAACCCATTTCTTACCAGTATCTGTTGCATGCAACCAGAGCTTTTACTTGTACAGAAGGGGTACTCAAGGTTATTTTGTTGGCTTCTTTGAGCTCCCTCTAGAACACACAGTGCTAACCAAGCCTCCTCTTGAAGACTTCCTATCATTCTGGAATTTACCACCTCTCAGGAAGTATATTCTACCTGCCAACAGCTCAGTCAGGAAAGCCCTTTGCTTTAAAACAAAATATTCTCGCTTAGCTTGCACCCACTGGAACTACTTTTATAACCAGGAACTAAACAAAAGCAAGTCCTTGTTATCCTCTGCAAGGGAGCACCACGGTTTTTGAAAAATTGATATGGAAGGAATGACAACTCTGGCTTCAGATATAGCTGGGATCCAATCTTGTCTCAGTGGTTTATCAGCTATGTGACTGGGGCAAGCTGCTTCATCTCTCTGAGCTTCAGTTTCCTCACCTATAAAGTAGGGATAACAGTAGCTAGTAGGATTAAAGACATTAGTTGTAAGTCTCCTAGCTTGATGAATGGCAGCCACTATGATTAAGTGGTGATGATGATGATTGATGATGATGATGACAATGATGACAGAGGCTCATTCTCATGACTTCACAAGCCCTTTTGTCCAGCTAAGCACCTTCTGTTCCCTACTTGTCCACATAGCCACTCCTAATCATGATCCCTTCTCCTGGGAAGGCCCACCCTAAAATCACAGCATGCATAAGGAAAACATAAGGGAAAGATTTTCAGCCCAAACTGGGCAGGTTTGTCCTCTCCCTCCTGGATGTGGTACATCCATGGATGCTAATAAGAACCACTTCACTTTGGGGCCACCACAGCATGCCGTGACTTATGATGCTGCAAAATCACATTGCTCCCTGTTTGTGGAAGGTGAGCATTTTCAACCCAAGAATAGGACTTAGTATTTACATTACAGTCCAGGTGGCTGACCTCTGCCCACTGTGCCAATCTGTTGAGTTTGCCTTGGCTCCTAGATGATTGTCTTCCTACATAGTCACTCTCCTCCCAGCTTCAGATCATCCACACACTGGATGTGCACCCTCTCCATACAGTTACTCACCTTCCAGTTTTTGACTAGGTTTCCAGCTTAATACCAACTAGTTCATTAGCACTCTTCCAAGGCTGTCAATCGGTTACTGTTTGCCTTCTCCTCTGGCCCACATTTATCCAAGATTGCTATAAAGTCCACCTAGGGGCTGGGCACGGTGGCTCACGCCAGTAATCCCAGCACTTTGGGAGGCCAAGGCAGGCAGATCACAAGGTCAAGTGATCGAGATCATCCTGACCAACATGGTGAAACCCCGTCTCTACTATAAATACAAAAATTAGCTGGGTGTGGTGGCCCGCACCTGTAGTCCCAGCTACTCGGGAGGCTGAGGCAGGAGAATCGCTTGAACCTGGGAGGCGGAGGTTGCAGTGAGCCGAGATCGTGCCACTGCACTCCAGCCTGGTGACAGAGTGAGACTCTGTCTCAAAAAAAAAAAGTCCAGTCCATCTAGGACTTAGAGGTCTCTAGGTCAGTGACCCTGCTGGACAGACCATGGCTGAGCGATATCCAAGATGCTGGGTCCTGGCACTTTCTGCAGCCTTTATTTGCTGGTGAGGTTTCCTCTTTATTACTTCTCTAGACCAATTTCTCAGAGCCAATTCTAAGAAATGGAGTTTGTCCCTTGCCAAGCCACTCAGTGATCAATAGTAAATTGCGGAATGAAAAATTCGTGTGATTACGACTCACTGATGCATTACCTGGCAGCTGAAAATGATGGTGACCATTCTCAGCAAACTAACACAGGAACAGAAAACCAAACGCCGCATGTTCTCACTCGTAAGTGGGAGTTGAACAATGAGAACACATGGACACAGGGAGGGGAACATCACACACCGGAGCCTGTCGGGGACTGGGGGACAAGGGGAGGGAGAGCATTAAGACAAATACCCAATGCATGCGGGGCTTAAAACCTAGATGATGGGTTGATAGGTGCAGCAAACCACCATGGTACATGTATACCTATTTAACAAACCTGCAGGTTCTGCACATGTATCCCAGAACTTAGAGTAGAATTTAAAAAAAAGGAAAGAAAATGATGGTGACAAAGACCATGAGGTAAAAAAAGGAAGATGCCCGGCCGGGCATGGTGGCTCATGCCTGTAATCCCAGCACTTTGGGAGGCCGAGGCGGGTGGATCACGAGGTCAGGAGATGGAGACCATCCTGGCTAACACGGTGAAACCCCATCTCTACTAAAAATACAAAAGAATTAGCCGGGCATGGTGGCGGGCGCCTGTAGTCCCAGCTACTCGGGAGGCTGAGGCAGGGGAATGGCGTCAACCTGGGAGATGGAGCTTGCAGTGAGCTGAGATCGCACCACTGCACTCCAGCCTGGGCGAGAGAGCGAGACTCCCTCTCAAAAAAAGAAAAAAAAAAGAAAAAAAGGAAGATGCCCATGATGTGATAAGGGGAAAAGCACAGGATATTAAAATTCCGTTCTACTTATGACTGCAAATAATTTTTTTTATTAAATAGTTTATTTTTGTTAATGATGGGAATATTTTCTCAGTAAGTTCAAACAATTTTGTAAGAGGGAACGATAAGCTAGTGTTAGATCTAGAAAAGTTAATACAGCATTATCTTGAAATTTCAGGGGTAAAAAGTGGTTGACTGGAACTTCATCTATCTTTTTTAACCAAACAATGTTAAAATAAACACATTTGAATAGAAAACTGTTAACTAGTTCTTTTATATTTCAAATGTAAAATACTTTAATGAGAAAATTCCATTTTTCTCCATCTATTTAGACAATATTACAATAAAAGGCAGTGTGGAATGCAGAACGAGCCAGTGAGAATATTAGGTAATGTAAATTTAAGAAGAAATTTGCTTTTCCATATTAAATAAAATCAATGATCACATAAATTCAACATGATTATGGGGACTAAAGTAAAAATACAAGGTACAATATAGTGCAAGTAAGATTTTTAAAACCTTACTTGTTTAGGAAAAACATGCTGGGGAAAAAATTCAGAAATGTTCTATAACATAGTTGATTATGTTAATTTACTTTTATCATGTTCAAAGCAATCAATATATAAATAAATAAAACTACGAAGACTACGAGTGCTTCTGTTTTCCAACAATCCTCAAAGAACCTCACCAGCCAAGTGACAAGAACAACGCCGGCGTGCAAGGAGAAATCTTCGTGTCAGAATCTCTCTGCTTGAGAGACTGGAATTTGAAAACCAAAAGGGGCCGTTGCTGTATGTGAAAAATGACAAATGAAGGAGGTTCTGACAGTCTTCCTGTAATACAGCAGAGATGTTCAGGCTGAATGGGAGTTGGCTTTTGGGTCATTTAATTCTAGTACCAACTTGTTTGTCAAAATAATGCCAGTCTCAGAACTAAATCTTTGCTGCCTGATGTGCTAAAAGGTACCAGACATTCCGGAAAAGGAAGACAGGGATTATTCTATCCAAATTCTTTCCATTACTTGCTGGCTGCTTTCAATGGAGTGGCTCAGGCTCAACTGTAATTCTGAGTGTTTCTCCATCTTGAGAACATTTCCATATTTTGGAGCGGGAAAGGTTCACGCTGATCCTATCTACGAGGGCAAGCTCCTGCCTGGAAATTTAGCATCGTTGTCTGACAAATCTAGCAGATGAGGCCAGAACACAGAGGAAGCATCAACTTCTCCCTTCCAAGAAGAGACCTCAGTGGTCACCTAAAACACAGCCGCCCATAACAACGGGCATGTACAAATGGAAGACAAGGGCCCTGGCCCTCAATGAGCTCACGGCCCAGTGAATGGAAAACACAAATTGATCACTATGGTGATGAGGGCCCAGGGCACTGCAGAGAGGGCATGCAGTGAACTGTCTCCACAAGATAGGAGGTCTGAGCTGAGACATCAAAGGCCAGTAGGACCATCTCAGCTGATGGTGGGAGAAGGGCACCGAGGCAGGGAACCGGCAGATGTGAAGAAAATGTGGAAGTGCGGAATGCTACGTCGAGTAGGGCTGGCACAGCAGCATGGTGAGGGGGCTGTCCTAAGAGCTGAGGCTGGAGGGGGAAGGGGGAACTGAGGCCCTTGTAAGTCATGCAAGGCACCTGTGGAATTTATTCATTAGATGCAATAGGTACATGGATGTTCAATTCCTGTTTATTTTTTCAATCACACATATACACTATGTATACTCTTGTATGCATTAGATACTTTATATTAAATTTTTGAAACTCACTTGGCTCCTAAAATCAAACCACAGTAAGTAAAATGGGTAACCGGCTCTCCAGGACTAAATGTCTGGACAGGGTGGCCGCCAGCTCTGGCAACATTCCACAGCTGCCTTCCAGGCTTTCAGGAAATGAGCTGGGAGCCTCTGAGTGACAAAGTCTGAACCCAGGCAAGGTCTTCGTCAGGGGCTGGGCAAGAGTTTTCCAAAGGACAAGCTCCTCCACACATGCCCATGCCCAGCACAGGCAGCCACAGAATGGCCTGGCTGTCATCAGACAGCCACTCAAGGGAGACGGCAGCCAGGCCATCCCTGGTGATAGGAATTACTCCCAGGAGTTCCAAAGAACCAGTGAAGAGAGAAAATATCTGTAAAGCATTTAGTCTGATCAGCGAAGGTTCACAATGATTAGTATTAATTACAGTGCTTCCCTTCCCTAATTGCCAAGATGTTGCTGGATCTGGCTTTGTACTTGATATCTGTCATGATGAGGCCAGTAGCTACTATCCAGCCACACATGATGATAAACGTCGTAGCTACTAATTAATAAATACACAGTTCCTCCATCCATTCACCCACTCAACAAATATTTATTTAGTATTTAATCTACGCTGACCCCATTCTATTTTGTTTTTTACAGACGAGGTCTCACTCTGCTGCCCAGGCTGGTCTCAAACTCTTGGGCTCAAGTGATCTGCCCACCTCCACCAAATGTTGGGATTACAGGCGTGAGCCACCGTGCCCAGCCAAGACCCTATTCTAGAGACACAGCGACAGCACAGACAAAAATAAGCATTATCTGCATTTTAGAGATAAGGAATTGAGACTTAAATAATTAGTGAAGCTCTGCAACACTCCAGGAAGTTTGTAGGTACTAGGGATACGGCAGTGAAAAAAGTAAAGAAATGATCATACACCGAGTTGCGATTTAAATCACGCAGCCAACGTGACTCCCAGGTGCTGCCCATCTCCTGCCTGCCCTCAAATGCCCCCCACATTCCAGTCCCACCACCGCCTGCTGGGGCTCTAACCCCTGTGCGTTTGTTCACATGCTCTTCCTGGCTTGGAGAACTACTGCTGGCCCTTTGAAGCTCGATTCCATTGGTAGCATTTCCCAGGACCCCGTCTTCGGATGTCTGGGCAACTCCTGCCCTATCCTGTCACCATCTCTTGATTTGGGTCTTTCCCCACTAAACTGAGCTCCTTTGGAAGGACAGGCCTGGGTGGGTCAGATTCACCTCCATGTCCTCTGGCCCCTGAGCCTGGCCTGGGGCAGCCGCAGTGTTCAGTACTGAGAGTGAGTGCATGCATTGGCTCACTCTGAGAGGCAGCTGAGATGGGGGGTAGGGACAGCCTAGCCCAGCCCACCTAGCTGGATTTCCCTATAAAGAGATGGCAGCGGCCGGGCACGGTGGCTCACGCCTGTAATCCCAGCACTTTGTGGGGCTGAGGCGGGTGGATCACAAGGTCAGGAGATCGAGACCATCCTGGTTAACACGGTGAAACCCCGTCTCTACTAAAAATACAAAAAATTAGCCAGGCATGGTGGCGGGTGCCCGAAGTCCCAGCTACTCGGGAGGCTGAGGCAGGAAAATCGCTTGAACCCGGGAGGAGGAGGTTGCAGTGAGCCGAGATCGTGCCACTGCAGCCCAGCCTGGGTGACAAAGTGAGACTCCACCTCAAAAAAAAAAAAAAAAAAGAGATGGCAGCAAGGATAACCTTGTTTATTTTCTTTCTACCCCTGAAGTCTGATGGAAAGGAGGATTGGTTTACTGTGTGTTGAGTGAGAAAAGTTTAAACACTGATCTAAAGAGAAAAAACAGCTCCCTGTACTGACACTTAAGAGTAAATTAATCAAAATTTCCTTTGCTCAACGAGAACACGTTTTTCACTTGTGGGAAAAGTTAATTCTGTTAGTCCAGACTTCCATGAGGAACCCAAGTCATCAGGTATCTCTGAGGAAAGGATGCTTCAACAGCAGAGATGAGACGCAGGCCTGTGGTGCAGACCTCCAGCCCAGCAACGTCACCCCCCGCCTACCTGCCACTTCCACTGGGCCATGGACCCCACTTGCCAGGGCTACTCTACCTCCAATTCCCAGGACTAACAGGGAGTAGGGGAAGGACCCAGGGATTTGGGTTCCAGGTATGGCCCTCACTGAGCTGTGTCACCTAAACTACATCAACTTCCCTCTCTGGTCCTCATCTGTAATGGATTCATGATGGGCTCAAACTGGGTGATAGCCAAGGCCTCTTATGGTTCCAATAGTGTACATGGAGAGGGGAAGAAGGCCATAATCTGAGAAAACTGATTTTGAGACTCTTGTGATCCCAACTAACTCTGTGACCAAGGGAAAATCTCTTAACTTCTCTTAGCCTCAGTTTCCTTGCCTTTAAAATGGAGCCAACAGTAGAGTAAGCCCAGATTCTTCATGACGTTGTTAGAGGACAAAACGAGGCAGCGTATATGAGAGTCCTCAGTAAGTTGTCATGAGAGACCAGCATCTGCCTTTCCTTGATGCTAAGAGGACAGATGGGAGGACGCACTTTGCCTGACAGATCGTTGCCTGGTGAGAAAGAGCCTCCATCAGAGTGATGGCAGCGGCAGGTCGTCTGGAGCGGCTGAGTAGGCAGGAGCCCCACCCCACTGGGTGCAGCTGCAGCTGCCCAAACCATGGCTGCAGACTCAGGCCTCCCTGCACTCTTGGGGACCTGGGAAGTCATCCCTGCCCTCACAGCTTTGGAAGTGCCTCTTCCCACTGTCTGACTTCTCCCTGCTGTTGGCATCTGCTCTGATCTCCGAGCAAAACTGGGGCCAAGCCCAGGTGCCATGAACAGCATCAGGAGGCAGACAGATTCCTGAGCAGAAGCAGGCAGGTCCCTAGGAACGCTCCACCTTAAGGCCAGGGAGGGCCTGAAGGCTGGGGGCCAGACTGCCAGTCCTGCAGATCAAACTGGGGACTTGTGGTGCCTTTTCCAGGCCCACCCATGGCTGCCCATGGACCAACTGACACACACTTCCTCTCCTCTGAGGTCCATAAAAGCCCCAGGTTCAGCCAGAGCAGGGCAGAGGTCAGAGAGGACAGAGAGACCACAGGAGGACCAGCTGCAGAGAGGATCTATCCTCTCTGCTGAGGGCTTCAGAGATCTGCACAGATGTTGAGACTCAGCTGCAAAGAGGAGTTACCCTCTTCAGGGCCTCCTCTCTGCTGAGAGCTGCAGAAATGGTGGGACGACCTGCTGGCATAAAGAAGCCACTCACTCCAGGGCCTCTTCTCTGCTGAGAGCTGTACGCTCAATGGGATGACCTGCCTACAGAGAGGAGCTACCCATTGCAGATCTCCTCTGAGCTGTTGTAACACTCAGTAAAGCACCTCTTCATCTTGCTCGCCCTCCACTTGTCTGCACACCTCATTCTTCCTGGATGCCAGACAAGAACTTGGGCAAAGGCACACTGGCCACAGAGATTTCTGGCCAGAAAAGCAACATCCTAAAGATCCCATAAGAAGAGTAGCAATACCCCCACCTTGCCCCTTACGCTTACCGTTGACTTCCAACAAGAAACAAATATTTTCCAACCCTTGAAGGCAAAGCTTTCTGGAAACAAAATTGGCAACACTTAACAAAACCACATATAGATTTTCCTTCCAACTGTGCAACTCCATTTCTTGGACTCTACCCTGAAGATAACCTCCAATGCTACAAAAACACACATGCAAGTTCATCCACTGCAGTATCATTTGTAAATGCAAAAATACGAAAAGCAACCTAAATGCTCAGATATAGGAGAAGGGCTGAATAAACCATGGCACGTCCACACAGAGTATGATGTGGTGGCAAAAAGGAAGGAGGAAGGACCCTATGAATGGACTTGGAGAGATTTCAAGGACCCAATGTTAACTTAGAAAAGCAAAGTGTGAAAGTGCATGCAACAGACATGTAACATACAACAGTATGCTACACCTCATGGAAGAAAGGGGCTACAAAAATGCATGCATGCATCTGCTCACTTATGCAAAAGAAATACAGGAAGGGTAAACTAGAAATTAAAGAGACTGGTTCCCTAGAGGTGGTGGGAGAGAAAGGGATGCAGAGAAGAGTGGGGTAGGATCACAATGGGGAGGATGGGGAGGAAGTGATGCTTCTCTGAGTGTATCTTTTGCTATAGATCTGACTCAGGAGCATTGCCATGTTTAGCATGTCTTTCATATGTCCACACAAAACAATTCAAACCTACCAAGACCGGAAGGAAACCCAAAATGGAATGTAAACATTAATAAGTGGACCAAACTATTACAAATAAATAGTATTACCACACTGAAGGGGGTGGGAAAGAAAAGAACTCACCTAAGTAATTTTGGAAAACAGTATTTTGATTGGATAGCATAAGGCTGAGGACAAAAAGACTGTACACAAATGCTATCACCTACTCAGTAATTGGGTAAATGTGCTTCTCATGGGGACATGGGTTAATAAATCTGAAACTACTTTAGTGTATACTAGAATTAAATAAATATATTTTAGCTAACAAAAGCTGAGTTTCTTGCTGTTGGGGAAAAAATTGCAGGAAAGGGAAAAAGTTAAAATGAGCCTTGTGATGCTGGACTAGAATTAGAGATACCAGTATAAACACGTGGTTTTTTAATATACATCCAGGTAGGTGGACACAGAAATACAGATGAGTGTGCACGCATGGATTAGTGCCTGTCCATGTCATTCCCAGCTATGTCCCCTAAAAGGCCTAAAAGCAATGACAGCTCAGTGGCAATAAACATACCTGGCACCCAAACCTTGGTTTCTCTATGCCATTCTCCAATAAAATGAACCAGGTCTCCTTGGAGAAGTGGTTGATTCCAGAGTTGAGGAAGGGAACATACAAGATAAGCCTTGAACATCTTATGATACCAGAAAGTTAAGGAAGTCTTCCAAAAACAGGTGGGGGTGGAGGGGCTGGTTGAAAACACAAGAGCAAACCTGAAGGAACTTCTAATGGCCAAAGCTGGGATAATTTGAGCAAGAAAATAAATAACCACAGGATTAGATTATAAATCACAGGATAAAAGAAATGTCTATGAGTTTTCATTGACATAAGTAAATAATCACATACATAAATGGGGGAGAAAGACCAATTCTTTCTTACAGTAGAGTTCCAATAAATAAATGTAGGACTACAAAGACAGAGAGAAACAGAAAAATCACCAGTAGGCAATCACCACAGTAATAATTATTGTGGACAAGATCTACCGATGGATGCTAAAAGTAATGAGCTCATGTTTGAGGAGAAAGAAATTCACATGGTCTCAAAGTATTTCCTCCAAGGTATTTATCAATTACGAAGAAAAGATAGTGACTTTACAGTGAAGCCTGGCAGACATCCCTTTAACCCAGTGATCGAGGTCAATGTCACCAGTGATGTCCACACCATGAATCCCGATAGGGGGCACCAAGAAGGTCACAACATGAGCTCTGTGGGATTCTTGCCAAAAGTGCACAACCTCAGTCCAAAAAAGAACTTCAGACAAACTTAAACTGAGGGACATTTAAGAAAATAGCTGACAAGTGCTCTTCTGAAGTGTTAGGGTCACGGAAGACAAAGAAAGACTGAAGAACTGCCCCAGATTGGAGGGGAATAAGGAGACATGGCAACTGAGCAGTGTGGGATCTGGAACGGGATCCTGGATGGAAGGACATTTGTGGGAAAACTGGTGCAATCTGAATCGGTGTGCAATTGAGTTAATAGTATTACACGTTGGAAACTTCCTGGGTTTGCTGATTACACTCAGGTTATATAAGATGTTCACTGGAGGGGCCACTGGGTGCAGAAATGACTTCTACATTAGTTCAAAATTTTAAAAAGAGGTAATGTTTAAGTCCCTTATTGAATGATTTCACAAACACTTAGACCAAACCACCAGGGCCTTTGCTAAGTCCTACTTAAGGATTTGCTCTAGTATCAATCCCTCTAGAGGATGCAGGGAACAGAGGCTAAGGAGTGCTGGATGTGAACCAGAGCTTCCAGGGCCCTTGTGGAATGAGCTGGTTTTTGGTGACAGGCTCTGGGACAGTCTTTGGTTACAGAAAGCCCCAGAACTGAAGGGATCTCTGGAACATCCTGCGCAGGTCCTCAGCCAGGGCTAGTGTCCTGAGGGGAAGAGGATATAAACTCAGCCCTGCGGGGTACCCAGCCCAGGCAGCCCCTCCACCTCCTGGACTTTTCTCTGCAGACCTTACCTGCCTTGGTTCTCAGAAGCAATCAGGGCCCGAGGCCTGGAAGGGGCTCCCCACCTCTATGGGGCTGAGCCTCAAGGGCCCTGGGTTCTGGGAACCACAGCTTCTGTGTTTCAGGGATGACACCTGGGCTTTACCAGTACACAGTGTGGCCTACATCTTAGGACTCGGCCTCTGGCTGAGCTCCTGTCCCAGGAAGCTGCTTGGTGACTCTGGCCTGGGCTGTTGACTTTCATGCCCGTCCCTCACCCAGAGAGAGTGGGCTGCCCTGCACCTGCCTGGTGGCCTTGGCTGTGCTCCTGAGGCCTGGAGGTCAGCCTGCCTGCCTTCCTGAATCCTTCCAGGGCCCACCTTTCCTCTCCCACTCCCTCCCACTGTGCTCTGCCTATCACCAGCACATCCTCCACAGGCCTTGCATGTTGACTGCTTGCCTGGGTTCAGTCTGTCTGCCAGAGTGACCTTTTCCCAGATCCCCATTGAGGCAGGTTCTAGTCTAAGCCAACCACCCAGGCCCCCCCACAGGAGCCAGTGATGGCCTATGTCTCCAGCAGGATCAAGCAAGGCTCCAGGTTTGTGCTGAGGGACCTAGCGGAACCCATGTTACAGGGGAGTGAACTATTACATACTTGGCCCTCCAGGATCTGCAAAATCCACCTTGCCCAGCAATGGGGGATTATAGATGGCCACTCACTCCCTTCCAATCATGAGGTAGGGGTCCATGTTCCCTCCCCTTGGGTGAGAGCCCATGCAAGTTCCTGGGCCAGCCTTACAGCCCAGCAGCTTCCATTTCCTGTGTCTTGGAACAGTCCCTCTTGGGAAGCTGGCTGCCATGTCAGTATCCAACTCCCCTGAGGCCACCTGCTGTGAGGAAGCCCCAGCTAGCCAGGTGGAGAGAAATGGGCAGAGAAGCCCTACAGCCCTGGCTGTGCAGGACAGCCCAGCCCAGTTGCCAGCCAGTGGCTCCAGCTCCAGCCACCATCTGCCCCCAATACCCAGGAGACCTAAAGTGAGAACCACCAGCTGAGTCCAGTCAACCCACAGAACCCCATGAGATAATAACGACCTTCTGTTTCAAGTCACTAAGTTTTAGACTGGCTTGTAACACAGCAATAGGTAACGGGAACACTGGCTGAAAGAGGCTTTTGTTTGCAATCCTTAAGGAAAAGAGGGCTTTTTATGAATGTCAATTTTTTTCATCTGTAAAGTGGGGAGAATAATTCCACAGGTAACTGAGCAAGAACTGTGTGAGCAGAACAATGCTCATTTGTGATCTGTGTGGAATGTTTGTCGCTGGTGATCTCCAGGGGTCTCTGGGCTTTGAGCTTGGTCTTTCTGCACAGGGACAATCGTGCTGATGTCATCATCTCTTTCTGCTTGCTGAGTGACTGTGGTCACATTTAAAGCAGTCAGCAGAGCCCCTAGCATTGCTGACTGCTTCCCAGGGGCCAAGTAATGTTCTAAGCACTTTATGTCCATCAATAATTGTAATGCTTGCAACAACAGAAGAGAGGAAGACACTATCGTCACATTTTATAAATGGGCAAAGTGGAATCAGCGAGCGGGAGAAACATCTCCCCTTTCCTCAGGGTGTGAGAGAGCTGGGATTCTCTCATGTTCGCCAAGGCCATGCTCTAAATGGCCCCACTCTATTGTTTCTGAGCCTCAGCTTTCCTGTCTACAAAATGGAGTAACAATGCCCACCTGATTACTGTTGTATGGATTCAATAGGAAACAATCATGATGTCTGGTACACATTTTTTTCTCTCTCTCCACTCCTACATTTTATGGCTCAAAGTTGCAAATACCAGATATTTACTAAGAAAATCTATGTTCTCAATGCTTTTTCAAAGACCCGCCCATGAAAGGAGAATGCTTTTTAAGGAAATCCAGCTTAGAGTCCCTGATAGGCTCAGAAATACAAGTTGAAACGATGCAGGGAAATGCAGACCCCTTCCTCTTGGGAAGGTGGAGGTGACACCGTCTCTAGTCTTTGTCCCCAAGGTCCATGCTGAGAGGTTCAAATAGACGATGAAAGCAATGTGGCCAGAGTGTCCTTTTACCAAGCAGGCTCCCCTACCCCATCCCCATGATTACCCAGCACTTGAGAGTCCCCATTTCCAAATGCCCCTGGGGAGATCAGGGTTTGCTAAGGGCACAGAACAGCTCCCGTAATTGCGATTTCCTAGCACTCAGGTCTTGCTGAGCAAATGGCTTGGCCATGCTAGCTGTGGATCAACAGCCTGTATTTCATGAATATTTTTCTTTGGCGGGCTGCACCCATCAACATTTCACTTACTCAGGAGCATTTGCATTTTAATGTGATTTTTTCCAACATGACTAGACAGCTGGGTGGGTTTTACCATCTTCTGAGATACAAAAATTCTCATCTCTGCATATGGATCCCTCCAACTGTGTTTGTGTCCAGCCTGGAAATAGCATCCTTCTGAATGATAACTTTTTGAAGAAACTGTGGCTGACATGCAGGGAGAAGTCAAGCTTAAAATTTTGATCCAATACTTGTCCAGACTAACAGGGGTTAAAAACAAACTTGAAAAAAAATGACTTTGCTATAAGGTGCTACACTGGAAAAATACACTTGATACTACTGCTGCCTAGCTATCTAAATTCCCGCTACTCTCCCCTCTCTGTCAATCCCATCACAACTAAAGGATTGTGATCTTTACACAATCTCTGTCAATCCCATCACAACTAAAGGATGTGAACATCCTTGATCTTTTTTGAAATTACTACCCCAGGGCCTTTAGACTGGCTGTCTCCTCTACTGGAACACACTTTGCCCAAACTTTTGCACTGGCTGGCTCCATCACAGCATTCAGATTGCTCAGATACCGTGTCCCTGCAGCAAAAGTCTTCCAGGATACCCTGTCTATAAAGGTCCCCTATTCCCATCACTCTCCAGCTATGTACCCTACACTTCATTTTCATCAAAGTACTGAAGAAAGTAGGATTCCCTACTCCAAAGTATGTTATTTTTTCATTTCTCCTCCCTACTTTGAAGAGAAGCCACTTGACAGCAATCATGTCCTTCACTGCAGCCCCTGTGCCAAGAACAATGCCATATGGCAGAGGCTCAATGAATGAGTATCTGCCCATTTTCCAGAAAAGGAAGTTGTGGTTCCCTGGAGTTAAGTAATTTGTCCACGATGGCCCTGCTAGGCGCCAGGGCTGTCAACCCTTGGGGCTGTCCTGAGCCCAAATCCACAAGATTAACTCCTGTGCCCCACATTAGCAAAATTTACATCTCCTGCCTCTGTCCCTTAACTTCCTTATTACTGGCATCTATATGGGGCCTGGCACCCAGGAGAGGCTCACAAAATACTTACAGAAGGAGGGTCTGAATACATGAGCAGAATCCCTGGCCCCCAACTCTCTGGGGAGGAAGAGAATGTTCGGGCTTTTCCAGTCTGACCACTCATTGAATCCTCATTCCCCTCTCTACTAGTTTCACCAGATGGTTGCCCAGATTTCTGCTCGAGCATTTCCGGGGCTGCATGAATCACCTCCCAAAGCGGTCCATAAGCAATGGCTCCTGTCAGCTCTGCCGGTCAGAAAGCTCTTACACCGAGCCAGACAACAGCACTTGCTTGCTTGTCCGTTAAACACACACCTTCTGAAGCTGTTGCCTGGACTGTCTCTTACCCATCTCAAACATGATGCTAGAAAAGAAAAGAGAGAAACCTATATATGAGTACTGAAACTAAAAAGCAGGAAAAAATACGCTCCTAAAAATAGGTAAAGGGCGCAAAAATAACTAGCCAACTAAACAAAAAAAGAAGCAAAAGGCACCTATAAACCACATGGCTTCAGTCCTGTCTCACCGCACATAAATGAGCTACATCTGTCCTTTACGAGCCTGTTTGCCTGTCCACAAAATGGCGATGTGGAGAAGGTGGCTGCATCCCTTCTAAGGGCATCTGCTTCTCCCCTTTTGTCATGAACTGTTTTTAATGCCCACAGTTCTTTGAAACCCGGCACCACTTGCGCTCCAAACTAGTATGCGCTCCAAGGCTATGTAGAACTGTTGGCCACCTTGTCATAAGCAATGACAGCTAACCTGGATTAAGGCTCACTATGCAACCAGCATGGAGCCCACCTCCTGCCCCGGCTGGCTCATTTACTCCCCAGCACAGACCTAAGAAGGAGGCACTGTGCCCTCACCAGACAAGAAACCCAAACCTTCGCATGGCCAAGTCCTTTGCTACCCTGGACTCCCACCAACTGGGGCCAGCAGCCCTGGGATGGGCCTGGCACTTGTGAGCCTATGACTCCTGGCTCTTGCTCAAGCCATGCGTTGCTTTACTGGTTCCATCTAATAACACTCAACTTCCTGTCCAGCCCAGCCCTGGTGCCGTCTCTGCTCCAGTCTACCTCAGTTCCCCCGAGCACAATTCACCGCTCCTTTCCCTGCAATCACGCAGCCCACTAACTGTACCTCCCAGCAGCGCAGCCTTCCCTTCGCCTCACAGTGCGCCTGTTTACACGTTTGTCTCTTCCTCTGAGTTGCAGGGCCCTTGAGGGCAGACGCCACATCTTAATTGCCTCTGCACCCTTCTCTTGTATTTAAGCATCGTTTTATGCTTACAGGAAGATTTCATATACATCTGCTGAATAAATGGGGAAAAAAAAAGGAATAAAGAAAAGCTCCCAATAAATGGCTCAGTCTCAGATTCCATGTGATCTAAGGAGCATCCCAAAGCTGGAGGACCGAGAAATTCCTTTGAATGATTTCACTGTTTCTCTCTGCAAGTCAGAATATTCTATAGGAGAAAGTTCCAGGAGCAGAAGATGAGGGTGACATGAGCTAAAATATCTATGGTTTAATGGTTTCTTCCATATTTTCCTAATTTTGCACTGCTATGATCTAAATGTGTCCCCCCAAAATTCATATGTTGAAATCTTCACCCTCAAGTTGCTAGTATTAGGAAGTAGGGCCTTTGGAAGGAGATTAGGTAATGAGGGTGGAGCCCTCATGAATAGAATTAGTGTCCTTATAAAAGGGACCCCAGAAGACAGCTCTCCACCCCTCACTCCACTAGGTGAGGAGGCAGCATGAAGACGGTCATCTGCAAACCACCGAGTGGACCCTCTCCAGGCACTCAATCTACTGCCAACTTGATCTTGGAATCCCCAGCTTCCAGAACTGTGAGAAATAAATGTGTGTAGTTTAGAAGCCACTCAATTTATGCTATTTTGTTATAGCAGCCCAAATGGATGAAGACAGGCAGCCTGCCTGCAGTCAAACACCCCCTTGAATTATTCTGCATGCAGGTGAAGATTTACTTCTAACCAAGCCTCGGGGACCCAGGAATCCTTCTAGTGGGTGCTGCTCCACTGTGGTCCCCATCTCAGAGCTGAGGGTCTCCTGTTCTGAGAGTGAGAAGTCTGAGCTTTTTGTGGGGGGCTGTGGGATACCTGGGAGTGGATTCTGGGGCATCACCTTCGACAAAGGACATCAGGCCAATGAGAAGCCACCGACCATCCCAGATGTGGCTGCATGGTCTCCTGACAACCACAGAACTCCTGGGGCCTCCAGCATACCACAAAGGAGGCACAGACCAGTGATGGGAAATGGGAAAGTCAGCTTCTCCCACAGCCCCAGTTACCGAGAGATGCCAGCCTCCATGCAATTAGCAAAGTGGGACAAGTCTTGGCCTAAAATCTACTTGAAATCAATCAAGTTTTGGGGGGAAGGGAAGCTGAGTAGAAATCAGAAGGTTGGGGTTTGGTTACCAGCTAGTCATTTCTACCTGGGTGATCCTGGTCAGTTACCCAGTCTTTCTCAGCCTGTTTACTCATTGGCCAAAGAACAATCTCACAACAGCTGCTAGACTTTTTTCAACTCGAAACGAAAAGGCACAGGAGAAAGTGAGCGGCAGGAAGAGCAGAGTCAAAACAATCAAAAACTGACCTTAGAGGAGACAGAAATAATTCATGGACTAAAGCAAACAAACAAACAAAATGCTCTAATTACTATTCCAGCACTCAGTATACTAGTACCTATAAAACGAAAATAGATTCTAGGAAAAGAAATGATCAGAGACAAGAAAAAGCTCTCAGAGGTTAAAAATGTTAGTGCCAACGTGTTTTTTAAAAGTTAAAAAAAAGCAAAATGACAAACCAGAAAATGAAGTCAACAAAATCTCGAATAAAGAGCAAAAAGGCAAAGAAATGAGAAAAATGTAGAAGAATATAATCCCTTTCTGGAAGATTTTAGAGCTGACAAGTAAGAGGCTCAGATATGGAGAATGGAAAACAAATGAAGGTTTTAAAACAATCAGTTCCATTAGAATCTCCCAGAGCTGAAGGACGTGGGCTTTCAGATGAAAGGGGTCCACTGGGCATCCAGAACAATGAATAAATGAAGACCCACCCTGGAGACTATCCTCATGTAATACATGAACCCCATGAATGAAGAAGAATTCTTATAATCTTCTGGACAAGACAAATAGAGAATAAATAATCTACAAAGAACCAGGCATCGGACTTCTCATCAGCAACAAGGAAAACTCTAAAGTCTTCAAAATTCTGAAGGCAAATGATTTAGAACCTGGAAATTGACCTTCAGTGTGAGCATAAAATACAGACATTTTCAGACAGTTTACTTTCCATGTACCTTTTCTCAGGAGGTAACTTAAGCAAACAGAGCCTCCAACCCAGGAAAGCAATGACGGTGAGCCCAAGATGACCTGAGGGCAGCAGCCCTGGAGAGGATGCAGTACCCTGGGTAGAGGAGGGGAGAGCATCCTGAGAGGGGTTAGCTCTCCAGAAGAAACAAAACAAAACAAAAAAACAATGGGGAAAGGCTCAATGGAACAGGTGGTATGAAAAAAGGGAGAGTATGAAAAAGGCATAGAAAGCAAGAAGAAAAAAAGAAAGGCAACCAGAAATCCCAGAAAAAATATCCTGTGCAATAAAGTGATGATCCAAAGATGAAGCAAACTACAATATGGCATGCTTCCAAGCAAATGACATTGTGTAGGCAGGAGAACCCACTCAAGTCTGTTCCAGGCCATTCTGCTTTGAGTGGTCTAGGGGTTCTGACATTGATCTCCAGAGAAGAAAAGGTCATCCCAGTGCATGAGTTAACCCAGCATTAGCCACTTCTGATGTAGCAATAATTATAGCAATGTCACCTACTGTTCTCAACATTCAGAGTCAAACTATGGACAATGCATACGCTAGAGCATTCAGGATGGGATGCAAGCTTCAGCAACCTTGAAGGAATGTCAGCCTGAAAGTAGCAGGTGGGTGGCACCGAAGCTTGAGAGGAAAGACAAAAGGAACAATATGGATTAACAACCTCACCTTATGAAATAAGGAGACAGACACACTGTGCAAGGGTGCTGGAGAAAAACGTATCTAAAGATTGAAAAGTAACAGATAGAAGCACTTTAACAAGCACAGATGAAACTGAGAGGAGGAGAAAGAGCCACTAGTACAGCAGTGGCTTCCTCTTCCACATCAGGAAGTCCATGACTGGGGCTCAAAGACGATCAATGCACTGTCTGGATGCAAATCCTGGATCACACAAAGTGGGGACAAAGTTCTGATGAGGATTAAATGAGTTTATAGGAAAAACATCCCCAGAACAGTGCCTGGCACAAAGCAAGCATTCAGGATGTATCAGGGCTTTTATGATATACTTGCCTATACAATTTGATTTGTGACAATGCGCATGTGTTAACTTTTAAAAATGGTTTTACTGTGAAATAAAAACATATGCCAAACAGAGCTATTTGAAGGAACAAATTCCAACGCAAGCCCGAATCATGGCATAAACTGTAAAGTACGATTTTAGAGCCTGCTAAGCAGGCAAGGCAGCATGCTCTGGGAGCTGGAGAGTGTCATGGAAAATATGGAGGGCTGTGGTGAGGAGGCTTCCCAGAGCCAGGCCTGCAAGGAGACCCTGCCCTTTGCATTCCCAAGCTGCAAACTGCAGAGTACTCTGCTGCCGCATGGTATCAACATAACAAAGTGTTATTTTTTGCAAATGGAAAATAAATGTTTCCACCTTTTGGGGCACCTGGACACTTCTTACAAACTGCTTGCAAGTGGGATTCAAACTACTACTCTCCTGATTCCATTTTTATTTGCAGAGTAAGGCAAACAAAGCAGAGGCTTTCTGCTTCCACTTTTGCGAAAAGAAAAACAAGTGAGGCTTGGAATGGCCTCTAGAGTTCCAGAGGGTGTGGTGCAGCTTCTGGCTTGCCCCTCACCCAGCCCAGTCCCTTCATGGAAGTCCCAGCTTTATTCCACGCAAAACAGGGCAGGAGGTGCTTTGTCCCAGGAGGTGGGGCTGCAGTGAGCCTTGATGCCACAAATGAAGTCTCCAGTGGGTACAGGGTCATGCCTGTGCACTGCCGCTACTTAGCTGGAACAGCCCAATCTCTATTTCTGGGGTTCTACCTCAGTTTCCCCATTGAGCTTGAACACTGACACCCTGACATCCTGCCTGGCTCACTCCAGTGCCCACCTTCTAGAAGACCGGACTCTGAGCCCCATTTCTTCCACAGCTCACTGCATAATCGTTGAGATCGGTAGGAAAGGCAGCAGGTGGGTAGGTGCAGTGAGAGGTGCACAGGAGTGGGGCCAGCGAGAAGGCCGGTTTGAATATCCACTCTATTACTCACTGGCAGAAACGTTTTTTAACCTTGCTGAGCCTGGGCTTTCTCAAGGATTCAATAATTTAACAAATATGCGACCAAGTGCCCACCTGGGGCCAGGTACCACGCTAGGTGTTGAAGATTTGAGAGGTGCACAAAGCATGTTGCTTTGTAAGGAACTTACCAAGAAAAAGGCCACCTGGTGGTGGATGCCATGATGGGCAGGCACCACGTGGTGGAGCAGCCCAGAGACACCGGAGCAACAGCCTGCAGTGGAAGGGACCAGGGTCAGAGAGAAGGCGACGGCGGGCTAAGATCTGAAGGAGGAAGAGAAGCGGGAGAGTGTTCCAGCGGAGGCAACAGCACGTGCCGTGGTTCAAAGCAAGAAAAAAATGGGCCGGAAACACCTTCCCAAGGTCTGGTGCACAGGGTGCTGGGGGTGAGGAAGATGCCAGAGAGTTATGCCAGGAAGATCAGAGACCCTGGAAGGCCTTGGAAGGGCTTTAAATCATTGGTAAAATTCCCACTTTGTAGCAATGTGAGGCTGAGCGAACCATGATCCTGGAGGATGCGTCGGGAACTCCCTTGTAAAACAGATGCTAACATGACCATCCCACTGCCTGGGTTTTGGCTTGCCTCATTTGACAACTCTCCGCTCCCTTTCCTCCTATGCATGCACACCCACACATACACACACGCACCACACACACTCTAACAACATGCACACATGTGTGATCTGCTGGAACTCAGGTCTTTGGCTACGGAGCTAAAACAGGGCCCCACACTTCCCTCACTCTATCAAACCAGCAGGCAGATCTTTCTATCTTGCCCAGTCCTAGCTTCCTGCCCTTCCCACTGGCCCATGCTCTCCTCCTGGGTTAGACACATCTGTTCTTCCTGCCTGGACTGCCCTTCTGCACATAGCTAACTGCTACTCTTCCTTTAAGATGCAGCTCAGATGTCCCCTCTCTGGGACACCTTGTATGACCCTCGTCCAGCTTCAAGGCAGGTTCTGCACTTCCTGCACTTACCTGGCAGACAACATCTGTCACTACTTTCTGGAGATGCTGGCTGTCTGGCTTGACTCCCTGCCTTGGCCATTTCTGTGCCCTCAGCTCCAACCTATCGTCAGGAGAGAGGTGGTGCCCAGCAGGAACGTGTGGCTGGGATGAACACTCCATCCCGCAGTGCCCTGCACCAATATGCACATGCTGTGGACTCCAAGAGGAAGCCACCTGTGGCTGAGGACAGGAGGTCTCTGGGTCCTCACTCTCTCCTTCACTGCAACCGCATCTACACCTTCCCTGTGTGTCATCCCAATCCCATCTGACCCTTGCTTAAAAGAGTCCTTTCTTTTAAGATCTCTTGAAGCTGTGCAATATGCAGAGAAGGAGGCTGACCTGTGGGAGAGCTTGCTTTTCCAGGCATGGCCTTAGGGGCTTTTTGTTTTATGTAACATTCCAACAATCTATAGACCTACAGCTCAGCACCTGCAGAAGGTCATGGGCCTGGTTCCAAATCTTCTTTCTCAATCGATTGGGAACAGTTTACACCAAGAAAAAAGTGTTTCGACAAGCAGGACTGTTGCCAGGGGCCCCGCAAACCACACTCTTCCGCAAGTTCGCAAATCCTGATCCTCACGTGTGAATCTCTCCCTCCCCGCCCTCCTCCTGCTAGTGTGGCTGTCCTGGGTTAAGGTGCCTGGGGAACGGGGACTCAAAAGCCACTGGGCTCCAACAGGGCATGACTGTCTAATTTGTCTAATTCATTTAGGGGGTCCCCAAGCCCTTGCACAGATGCAGCACATAGCGTGTGTTCAATGAGAGCTCGTTAACATCAAATGCACTGCCTGATCCCAAAAGAGGGGAATTTCTGACAAAATGGCATTTTTCATTGAAAGGAGACCTAGACCAAGGAGATGTGTTCTTTCTCCTCAAACACTCTCAACATCCCACGGGACCTTAATGCTCACCTTAAACCAGTGCTCGAAGCCAGACGCTAACCCAGCTTGGATGATCCAATCAGCAATGGCTGCTCCTCTTCCCTCTTCTGGAAATCTGCCAGTTTCCCTGAGCAGTCATCTCCACAGGGGAGTTATCCACCAAAACAGGGCAAAATCGTCTTGCGACTTTAAATCAGCATTAGCCAGGGTGGCTCTGTGTGCCAGGCACACACTGGACCCACCATGTACATTTCTGCAAGGCTATTTGCAAATGACTGAACAGGCCCAGAAAGACCGGGCATGTGCCCACATAGTGCAGCCACAATTCGGAGCTGGTGGTGAACCTTAACAATGAATGCAGTGTCCATGAGCAGCTTTGAAAATGCCCGGTGCCAGGCTCCAGCTCAGACCAACTGCATCATTAATACAAAGTGAGGAGGCCTGGGCATGAGCATTTTTCAAATGCTCCTGGGAAGGTTATTCTCATAGACAGCTGGGTTGAGAACTCCAGCACTTGAGCAAAAGCTGTCTCTGGCAACGGGTCTTGTCTATTTTTGTTAAATGAGCACCTGCTATGCCCCTGGCACTCCACTGGCTGCTTGATGGGGAGTGGGGTGGGGGGGATCCATGGTCTTTCAGAAGCAGCTCCTGCTCTCAGGGAGCATCCAGGTAGCTTCAGGAATCAGGGACACACGCAGAACCTGAGGACAGACCCAACCCTTTAGAGCCATAAGGAGTGAGGGCGGCCCCTTCCCTGTTGGCCCCTGGTCACTTTTGATTCCACTTTGCGGCAAACTTTTCCTTCACAGGCCAGTCAGTATTCTTGGGTCTGCTGACAGCACTGCCCAGTCAGGTTGCTCCAGGTTCCTGCCTCCTGAAACCCTGGATTCCCATCCTGCAACCCTAACTTTCCCAGGCTGCCTCCCATGCTGCAAAAAGGAAGCTTCCTCTTTTCCAAGATCCCAGGTGGCCTCCCACCTCTCCCACTATCCCTGTCCCCAACTGCTTGGGTTTCCACTAGTCCTTGGCAGGGACCCTCACGAAACTCTCTGGAGAGTCCGTGTTCCCTCTCTCTGGTCTCCTCTAGTGAGAAAATTTTCCCATCCCATTGGCCATGGTCACTGCAGACTCAGTAGATCTAAAACTTGACGCGTCTTCAGAAATTCACTTGAAACTGCAACAGGTTTTCAGAGGGGCCACCTCCTTGCCCAAATCTACCACCTTTTCCTATAAGTGGCTCCCACTGGGGTTACATGGCCACCTATCCCTGCACCGCCAGACATATCGAGGTGCTGTCTTCAACCCTATTCTTCAATCAGGTCCTGCCACTTTGTCCTGAGGCATCTCCCAGATAATGAGAGCTGCGGGCATTTCAAGTCGTGCATGGTTTTAAAATGCATCATCTCATGGAACCCCACAGCTGCCCTGCAGGGTGCCCAGAGAGTGAAGACTTGCCCAGGGGAGCCTCACAGGGTCACAGCAATGTGGGACTAAAGCTGCAGAAACATGGCAGCTCCCATGAGCCTGAAATTGCTGGAGGGGAAATGGAGATGGCCAGGCATCCCTGCCCTAGAGACGCTTGTCATCTGGTGGGGAAAAAGAATCAGGCCAGCTCGAATGTCTAAGCTCCATGCCACTTCCCCAAACATAGCTTCCTCAGCCACCCTGAGGTCAAAATGATACCCTGACCCAGTAATGCACCAGGTGCTGCCAGGAGCCCTGAGGAAGGCGACACATCCAGCCGGAGGTGGCCCGGCTCCCCGGAACACACAATGTGCTCGCACTGCCACCCACTCACTGAGGCCACGCACTTGCAGCATCTCAGACAGATGCGAAAGCGGCACAACCCATCCACAGGCTGGCAGCAGCTGACTTCATGCCCCTCCTGGCAGAGGGACTCATGAGCACAGCCCCTACTGGAAGCATCTCATGGGCCTGAGCAGGGGATTGAGGAGAACCCAGGGATGGGAGAACACTGACCAGGCACAGAACCTTCTGGGTAAGAGCGTGGTCCACCAGGGGCCCCCTGGCAGCGTCTCAGTGTCATAGGGGACCTGTGTCCCCCCAAAAGATATGCTCAAGTCCTAACTGCTAGTACCTGTGACTTTGTTTGGAAATGGCATCTCTGCTGATGCAATCAAGTTAAAATCTGGTCACATGAGTCAGGGTGAGTAAACCCAATGACTAATGTCTTCATAGGAGAAAAAGAGAGGATTTGGACACAGACAAATAGATGCACAGGGAGAAGGTCATGTGAAGACAGGGGCAGAGGCTGGAGTGGTGCAGCTACAGGCAAGAATGCCAAGGATTGCGGGCAACCACCAGCAACCGGGAGGAGACAGGGATCCTGCTCTGGAGCCTTCCGATGGAGCACAGCCCTGCTGACACTTGGATTTCAGGCTTCCCATCTCCAGAACTACAAGGCCATACATTTCTGTTGTCTTAATCCACCCAGCTTTTGGTATTGTTATGGCAACCCTAGAAGACTAAGCACCCAGCTAGGACACGTAACAGACAACAGAGCCAAGATCAGGAACAGCCTCCCAACTGCATGTGTAGCGAGTGTATAGTAATAGGGAGATGAACTTGGCAGCAGAGACTCTGGTCCAATTCCTGCACCATCTCTCAGGAGCCGTGTGGCCCTGGGCAGGCTCCTGAGGGTGTCTGAGCCTTTTTCCTCATCTGCCATTTTGGGCCAGTAAGCCTTGCCCTATCCCAGACTTGCTAAATTTGACCTGTGCCCACGAAGGGGTTTTATAAACAGAACTTCTATGAATCGCAGGGCTCTTGTGGAGAGAGGGCGAAAATTATTCCAAAAGCCAGTGGTTTTCTCCAAAAAAGGAATCAACCGTCAAAGTTGACGTCATGAACACGACCGCTGGCAGCCTGTGTCTTCAGACTCGGAGGTGGGTGAGTGACAGGTTCCTCTCAAGCTCCAGGGAAAACCCCCGAGCAGGTGGGACCTTGGCTCTAGCTTCCGAATGGGGATGCACTTTCAGAAATCAGTCACTTTGAGTGTGTCTGCATATGCCAAACATTTGCTCTATTTAAAAGTGTTTGCCAACACAGATTTCTAATTTGCGAATGTTAGTTCAACCTCCACGTGGCCGAAGGGCTATCTTTCTAAATCACAGACTAGATCATGTCGCTTCCCGGCCCCCCAGCTTCAGCAGGCTCCAGACACGGGTCGATTCTTTTTGCTGCTGTCTGGGTTGTATTATTGTTGTTAAAAATGATCTCTGAGGACTCCGAGCGCTGTGGGTCCCGGTGTAAGCCCACAGACCCGTTCAGCTCTGTGACCAAAGTCTCAGCTGTCAGGGGTGAAATGGGAAAACCAAGAACAATACACTCTGATTAATTTAATTACATTTGATTAATTTGATTAATGAATAAATTTAAAATACTTTTACGATTCTAATATTAAGGTCTTCCTGTTTTCTAAATTATTTATCACATGCTGATTAGAGAGGGCAGATTAAAATTGGGCAATCTTATACCAATTTCTCAACTAAACAAATATCCTCTTCTGTGGACATCAAAAGGCTGGCAACCACCACCCTAAACCAGGAATTGGTTTTGAGGCAAAGGTGTAGCGAACGTGCTATTTCTCTCTTCCCTCTTGCACACCCTACCTGGGGAGCCTGTCCCAGTGACAGCCTCGAGGGACAGCTTTCCCTACCATGTGACACCACCTCCCAGCCACAGCTGTTTAGAGCAGAGGGCTCCTCACCAAGCCAGGCCACTCTACTTCTCTCCTGGGAAATTAGGCCCCGGGGAGATGGAGGGAGCTTTGAGGCCACACAAATGTAGGGTTGGGGCTGCCATACTGGGGTGACCATTGTTTGGCCATATGCTCAGAGGACGAGAAGAAAAACCCGAAGTTGGAGAGGAAGGTTAGAGACAAAGGGTACAAGATGGTGAGACCTGGGGTTCCAGACAGAGAGGAAGGAAAACATCCCGGTCACTGATGGCTTCATTTCTCCTTCACGAAGCCGGACTACACTTCTTGCTTCGATTTCCATGAAATGCCAATTTCTTATTTAAAAAAGTCTCCCATTGCTGGGAAGCTAAAAAAGGAGAAGTGCTTGAGCCTAGGAATTCAAGGGTGTAGTGTGCAATGATTGCGCCTGTGAATAGCCACTGCCTTCCAGCCTGGGCAACACAGTGAGACCCCACCCCTTGGGGAAAAAAATCTCCCATTGCTTAGAATCATTTGTCAGTTTTTTTTTGTTTTTTTTTTTTTTTGTCTTTGTGTCCCTCTAAATTCCAAGAGGAAGGAGACAAGGTAGGCCTCGTTAAATGCTCACCAGTAAAAAGCTGTTTCCTAAATGGTTGAGTGGAGGATTCATGGATGGATGGGCTGGCTGGGGTGTCAGACGCAGGAGCCAGGAGAGCAGCCATCTCTGCACTGCCACCACCCCTGCAGGTGCACAGGAAGGGAGGCCCTTCCGGTACTCTGCTATGAGAGACCAGCCAGAAGCCAGACAGGGGTGACGGCTCCGTGGGCTTACAGGGAAGATGAATCTCTGCTTAAGTTCCTCCTCACGAGGGAGGTCTACCCTTGGTGAAGGACCAGGAGACAGGAAAGCCAGAGTTACGGGGAACAGTCAGCTCCCAGTCACGGGGCTTGCCCAGGGTGCAGAGAACCTGAAAGTTCACAGCCTAGGAGAGGACAGCAGCCTGCTAAGTGGTGGCCAGGGCAGAAGAGTGAATAGTGGAGGCAGAAGAGGAGGAGGGGGAGGGAGAGGAGGGGGTGAGGAGTGGAGGGGGAAGGGCAAGCCAACTTCTCCTTCACATGCAGCAGGCACGGTGCCCAGGGCCCACAGAAATGTTCCAATTTAAAATCAGAAGGAAAACAATGAACTTCTGGGTAGAAGAAAATCTTTTAATATGTAACATTAATATGTTCATCTTTATATCAGCTCAGTCCTAAGAAATAATTTTTAATTTTTCTTTTTATGGTGGAAGAGGCCCATAATTGCCCAGGACCCAAGAAAGTGAGAATGTGGCTCCAGGTGAAGGGAAGGGAGGCCAGGGACAGCAGGGGAGGGGAGGGGAGGTGGTCTGCCCCAAGGGTTGGTATCAAGGCCTCTTTGAAGCTGAGAAGCAGCAGCTGGACTCGCACACAGCTCTGCTTCCTTCTTCAGAAAGGACATCTGAAGGGGAAACAGCTCACATGCTTACAGAGGTCCCGTTTCACGGGGCCCCTAGTGCTTCACACTTTACACTGCAGAGGGGTGACGGCCATGCTCGGGATCCGACACCCCACTCTGCTGCCTTGCAACGGTCTACCTTGTGTAAGTCACCTAAGCACTCCGTGGTGGCTTCAAACGTACTGGCATCCTTCGGCACTCCTCCCATCAAAGGATGGAGTCTAACTGCCCCCCGCATCCCCTCGAATATGGGCTGACCTTAGGGACTTGCTTCTAAGGACATGCCGGAAGTGATACTATGTGACTTCTGAGGCTCGATCACCAAAGAGGATAGAGACAGACACCCCCACGCACTACAACCTCTTGCTCTCTCTTGGGTCAATGGAGACCTAGACTACAGGTAGGCAGTACGGCTACCCAGCCACACGGAGCGTCCACAGAGCGATGGAGAGTCTCAGCTGTGCCAGCCTCCCCACTCCCACCCTCAGGCTGTGCGCCCCTTCTCACTCAGGGGCCAGACATGTGAGTGAGGAAGCCTCCCAGATGATTCCAGCCCCAGTCACAGTCTGACTGCAACCTCACATGAGGCCCGCAGCAAGGCCACCTAGCTGAGCAAAATAAATGATTATTCATGTTCAAAACCATTATCTGAGGTGTTTTTGTATGCACCAATACATACTCGAAGGCTTAGTATTTTCATCTGTAAAATGGGAATAATAAAATTAACTCCTTTATCAAGCTATTGTACACATTCAGTGAAAGAGTCCACGGAAAGGACTTATTGCACACGGTCCCTACCCCAGTAAGCACCCAGCAAATATTAATCAAAGCTGGGATTACCATTAATTGTTGTTATTATGCCCATTTCTCAGAAGAGAAAACAGGACTCATAAAGGCTGAAGCAAATTGTCCAAGAATCACACAGGAAATTAGAGGATAAGCTCAGATTTCAATCCAGGTCTGTCCAGTGCCTCACAATCTGACTTGAAGAACAGCTTCAAATAAAAGGTGCATGTCCCCCAAAGTGACTGTGACAGCCATCAAAATCCTGTTGAAGAACTGCCATTCCAATGGTGAGATTGTAGGCACAGAGTGCCGCCAGCCAAGTGCAGCAGAATCTGGGAGGTACTAGGTCCTTGCCCAGGAAAACAAAAGGAACTGAGGTCAGATGCTCAAAATGTCTTAATAATAATTACCCTGAATAACCACACAGAACTCATACATTCTCTACACTGTTTTGTCATCCATCATCCGGTCGGGTCCCCAACCCATGAGGATAGTTTTTATAGCTTTGCTCTCCTCTTTCATTAAAACGTGAGTCAATAAGGTGGTGAAACCTAAGAAATGTGCCAGCAGGTAGATTAGTACTGTCTGAAACTGCAATAATTTATGGACCTCCCAAGATTATTTATCCAATACATAGATTTACTAAGTTTGGGGGTAATAACCTGGGAAAGTTTGCAAACAGTTCCTTTATGTTGCACGGGGCTGTGACGGATGCATTTTATGAGCAGGAACTGTACTTACAGATCTGCCTAATAAAGCGCTGAAGGTTTGACTGTTTCGAAGTCAGCCAGCAGAGCTGTCATCAGCTTCTTATGCATTTAGGAGAACCTACTTGATAAGGTGAGAAACAGTCAGGAGCACCAGGCTGCCCCAAAAGCTCAGCCAGACTGACCGCTGCACAAGTCCCTTTGCACACTGCATCCCCCATCCAGTCACTAACAGGCCAGGAGTGACTTCCAGGTGCCAAGCAAGGTTCACCCCAGGTACTGAGGATCCAGGGAAGAGACAGTTGAAAGAAGGAGATGGAGCCAGCGATGATGATCTCATGAGATGGTTTGGCTTAAACTTATGTATGTACGTAAGTGTGCACTAGGGGCTCTGAGAACCAGGATGAAAGGCTTTCCCAGGACCTGATGGTGCATTTCAGGAGCCTTAGAGCTCCAAAGAGAGAACTCAGCCCCATCGATTTCCATTACCAGATCCTGACAACCATTCTAATCTGCTCTGATAACTTGCTACTAAATTCCTTTCTCTGCTTGCATTCAACTTCCACACAAGCTTCAGAAACCAAGAAGCAAACAAAAGGCCAGACATCTAGGGGTCATGCCCAGCCCCCTGGCTCAGGGCCTGGGTTCCAAGAGGGAAGACAGATGAACAAGGAGAAAGCCACATCCTCCATGCCTGGTGGGCAGCGAGGCAGTGTGAGGACAAACTGTCCATTTCCAGGTGGACTGCTGCCAGCAATGGGCACTGGGCATTGGCCGGCCTCAGGGATCATGACCGACTCCAGAGTGATTTCATGTGCTACTCGGCCACAATTCCACTTCTCTTCTCTTGGCCTCAATTTGTTGACCTGTAAATGGGACCCATGGAGGGTGGAATTGCATTCCCTTCCCAGGCCCATGTCCTGGGGCGGGGAACCCTCCAGAGGATGGCAATCTTCACTAGGAGGCTGACTGCCTGGGATGCCGTGCCCTTGGCACCATCTGGCAGTCAGCCAGTCGTGAAGAGGGCTCTCTGCCAGGCCCAGACTCCACAGAAAACAGCTAAGAATTTGCCCACTGGCTTGTGGAACATGCTTTTCTGTCTCTCCCTCTTCCTTAGCAATAGGAAGGTGAAGTTCAAGGGTAGTATAACCACCCGTGACCCTGAGACACTCTTCCCTTCTTCATGTTCCCTTTGTCCAGCCAGCTCTGCAAAAGTCACTGGCCCTGCTGAGCACATTGATTTCAAAGCAAATGGTCACTGAGTGGCACACGCCTTGATTCCAGACCGTGTCCCCCTCTCCTACCCACTGAGCCCACTGCTGGGGGAAGCTCAGGGAAGCTGGCGGGCAAATGTGTGCCCTGGATTCTCTCAGCTGTGGATGTAGGTCTGGGAGCATTGTTTTTAGGCCAGGAGCAGCCTGAATGCATTTGCAGAGGCACAGGGAGACCCATGGCTCGGTGAATCAGGCTGGGACACTGCCCGCTCCATTTCCTGTTGGCTAGAGTCCACGATGGCTGGGCAGCAAGTGCTGAAGCCAGCGGCTACCTTGCTTTCCTTCCGAGCCCCAGCAGGGCTGGTGGAGTTGGGGTCTGGGCAGCAGGGCCCAGAGGATCAGTCAACAGATACAGACAAGCAGAGACACTGCAATCAGAGAAACGGTGCCTGAGGTTACACCCGGGACAACCATGCTCATTCCCACACAGTATTTCTTCCTGAACGTTTTACACATCTTCACTATCCTATAATATAGAGGGTACGGGGGGCCATAAACAGGGCTACCAGCTATCTTTTTAATGCAAATCCTGAGTCAAACCCCTCCCACAGTTCCCTGTCACCTGTAAGACATGGAACCCTCCTTAATCTAGCATTCAAGACCCACTCCCATCTAAGCAGGAGTGACCCAGCCTTGTCCCTGCCTTGCAGCCTCAGCCTGACTCTACAGACCTATAACACAGTCCCCTCTCCCCAATAAACAGGCCTCTGTGCTTCTGCTCACACTTGCCCTCCTACCTAGAAGGCCTTTCCCGCTCAACTCTGCTCAAGAAATTCCTTCTCGTCTCTCAGGGCTCAAGTCAAACGCCTCCACCCTCCCCCGGCCAAACCCATCTTTCCTATCTCTGCCTTCTCAGAGCACGTCAGTCACTCTAATTAGCTATAGGTAGTTACGTAACACGTTTCCCCAACTGTCTCTGAATCCATAAAAGGCAGGGAACATCTCTACTTTAATCCTCCACCCCACTTTGCTAATGGCCTCTCAGTGAAGGCTTGGTCAATGTGTCCAGAGAAAGCATCCCAAAGAAGGTTGATGCTGAGCGTGAAAATGCTTCCCTCCTTACGATTCAAGGTAAGGCATCTGCAATGTCAGACCCAAAAGCATCTGAAGTTTTCCTGGCCTTTTTCACTCATTTGCACTGCCGGGCAGGCTGGCTTTCAGAAAACCGAGCCCTGGCCCCACGCGCTGAGCACGCATCCCATCTGAGAGACCCCAGAGATCTTCCAGTTACGCACTCAGCTCGCCTTGGAGGCTAATCTCACAACATGGTCCATCTTTCCCTCCTACTTGCCAAGGGATTGATCCTTTCGAGTGCAGTTTGCTTAACCTAGGCCCCAAGAGGGCTGCTGTTGATACACAGGCCAGAGCAACTATTTCTCAGTAGGAGGGGGAAAAAAAGGCCAGAGAAATACTTTCCAGACCACATTGTTTCATCTGTAAGCAAGAGCGGCAGTCGGAGATACAACCACGCAGACACAGATTGTGGGGACCGCAGTGTTTGGACGTAGCAGGTGTCTTGTGAATACTTGTGGAAAGAAGAGAAGGAGGGATGACAGGGCCCTGGGATCAAAAGTGGCTGAGTTAATAGTCCAGCCCAAGAGGGCTGCAGTCTATATCCAGAAACTTCCTCAGAAAAAAAGTTCTAGAGCCACTTTGACAATGCAGTCCCATGATGAGTCACCCTGTAACACGGTGCCTAGACTTAAAGAGCTGCTCCTAAATTTACTTTTACTATGGTGGTGGGCAGGCCCAGAAACAGATTTGCCCAAGTGGGTTTACAAGTGTCAGTCTGCAGGGGTTTTCAGCATAGTGGCAAGACAGAAAACAGAGCTTCACAGGGTTGTGCCCCACCTACCGGGGCTGGCACCCTGCCTTGCCAGTCTCCAGGTCCTGTGGCTCCTTGGAGTGAATGCCTGGCAGCTGGGTGGGTTCTAGGGCTGTGACATGAAGAGGGAAGCAAGGGGGCAGGTGGTGGGAGAGGAGGTGAGATGGAGGGCCAGATCGTGCAGGGCCCTGAGGGTCACCTTAAGGTCCCTGACTATTGGGCACAGGGGGCACTGAAGCTCTCCCAGCCGAGGAGAAATGAGATCCTTTAAAAGGCTCACTCTGGCTACCATACGGGAAACAAACTGTAGTGCACAGAGGAGGAGCGGGAAGCGTGGTGAAGAGAGAGTCGATTGGCTTGGACAGCATGGCGGTGGGTGAAGGTGGGAAGAGTGGCCAGCATGGGGGTGAGTGCCACATTCTGAGTCCTTTAGAGCAGGGAGGGGCATTACTGATTCAACACCCATGAGAACCAGTGCTTCTTGAACACCACTGTGCTCAAGGTGAGAGTGACCTGGAAGCATGTTAAAAATATGGATTCTGGGCACCCCCATCCCCAGGAGTTCTAATTTGGCAAGTCTGCAGCAAGGTCCACCCATATGCATTTTAATAAGCTCACCTGGTGTTTCCATGGAAGTGGTCCCTGGATCACACTTGGAAAAAACCTGCAGTGACCCAATCTTTGCACTTGAAACCAGTGAAGGGTCAGAGTGGCGGCGGGGGGGCGGGGGTGGCTTGGCCCTAGGCACCCAGGTGAGAGGAGAGAGAAGGCCCCCTGCCTCCCAGCCTGGGCTCTCCCCACCAGCCCCAGCGTGCCTCCAAGTCTGCAACAGCTAAATCTTCCAGATTCTGAACAGACCCCTTAAAAAGGGCAGAGGGTGACGCCCCAGGCCTACTGAAACAGTAGCAGCCTATGACACACTACAGCTGTCTGTGTCCACCACTGCAGCCTCAATGCCTAGCAGTGCCTGGACCAGAGCTAGTGCTCCATAACTGTTTGTTAAACTGTTGTCCCTGACATCTGTCTGAGGAAAGGATGATGGTGTGTGTTGGGGGGGGGTAGATCCTAGTAACCAGACAGGACCAGAGAGAGGCATGCTCTGTGGAAGAGACAGCTCCATGCCTGCACAGATGGACAGAGCCACTCTCAACTGCCACAGGGATGTCCTCGAGCAGACTGGAGGACAACCAGCCCTGCTGTAGAAGATGCATCTACAGAGAATTTTCAGACCGAAGCAATGTTATCTTGTCAGTAAAACTGAGAGAGGAACAGTCTCAACATTCCCTTTTAGAAGTCGGGTGTATTTTTCCACTCCTCCTTTTCAGATGAAGAACACAGGATGTGGTTTTCACGTCTACCTTTAGACTTGAACACTGCAAAACTGGACGTACTGTTTTAGAAGTATTCAATAAAGCCCTCTGAACAAATTAAAGGATAATAGACGTACTGTTTTAGAAGTATTCAATAAAGCCCTCTGAACAAGTTAAAGGATACTGTATCCATTCATAAATCATTTTAAACTTGCACATGATGCTCTCAGGGGCATTCACTTTATTTAAAAATATAAGACTTATCAATATTGATCATTTAAAAAATGACTGTCATTATCATCCATTTTCTGAATTAAAAGAATCAAGAAGTGGATCAGGATCCCCAGACCATATTAGCAGATAGAGGCGGAGAAATGTGGCAGGTTGGGAAAAATGCCCTGGGCATTCTCTGTTTGCTCTTTTGCTCGGTGATGCTAAATGAGGTACATACAGCAGCTCATCATAGATTATTAAGAAACAGAAGCACCTGGAAATACACTGACCCTCACCAAGGCCACCACCTGACCTTGGGAGTCAGGTTTCAAAAACATGGGTCCACCAAGGCATTTAGCCTAGCCTCTCTCAGCCACCACGAAGGACTTAGGAAGGCGAAGGTTTTTAACTACATGAAGTGCCATCTGCACTTGTCATAAGCCACATACAAAAACAACAAGAAACACAGCTAAATTTCTTAGTGAATTTATTCTGTGCTTCTCGTTGCTGGAAACGGGTGTGAAATCGTTTCTACTACCACGCCCTGAATAAGTGTTCGCAGTAATCACGTATCAGAGGCCATGAACTTCTCTGTCTTCTTATCTTATCCTCTCTAGTGACTCTGCAAAGCTACTCTTGCATTTTCTACTTTTTAGTAACTACACATATTAGAAATCTAGCCCAGAGCTGAAGCCCTGGGGCACCTGTTCTCTCAAAGTTTGGGGGCAGAAGATGCAGATTCCATGGGCCGCACCGAGGACACGCAATGTTATTCCTCATTTACCAAATCAAAAACTTGTGCTGACTGCTGAGATGTGGTATTTTAAAGATTGTAGATGAAGCATAGTCAAGCTTTCTAACTCATTCTGTCTGCTTTTTCTCATTCATCACCTATCAACAAACTTGAAGCTTTTGGCATATAAGCAGCTCAGTGATCCAAGGGAGACGGAAGGAGGGGTCTGTTGGTGAAGACGTCACTCACATGACACAGGCAAGGCCAGCGTCAGAGACAGAAGCATTTTCAACTGCTGGTGAAGAAACCCAGCCTGAGTATCGTTAGCAGAATGTAAAGCCACGCAATGGGGCGACAGAGTATTTCAGGGATTTTCCTTTGCTCTTTGTAAATTGAGTGTTACCGACAGGACTCTGGAATCTCCGGTCCTGGGAATGGTGGATGCTTGGCCAGCTCTGCACACTTACAGCGAAGAACAGCAGCAGCTATACTCACATGGGTGACCTTCCGAAGGCCGTCCCCAACGTCAGCTACGACGGCATCTCTACTCGGTAACGTGAAAAGTTCCTTGAGACCTACCTTTCCTCCCGAGTCCCAGAAACTCCTAAGAGCTGTAGGTGAACCGTGAAGGTCTTACATGTGTTCCTCTGAATACCTTCTCTAGTCTGTTGTTTGGGGGAGGGTTAACTCATGGGCATCCTGGAGGAGGAGAAACAGTTCTTTTGAAAGCTGTTACGTAACTTTTATTGTGTCCCTTTTTCAGGAGGAGCAGCCTAGCGACAACTCCTCAGACTGACGTCGCATACATCAGTTTGTGTTCACCTCCCACAAAACCCCAGGGGGATGAATGTGGGACCCAGGAGAATTCTTTTAGCTTTTCCCAAAGAATCACCAGCACTAACCCTGTTAGGGTTACACTTGGCTTATTTAGGAATCTTTTTAGAAATCGACACGTTTGACTTCGTGTAGTTAAAAGAAATCTAATGCATTAACAAAAATCCTGGTGAATTTAGAGATTTTATTGACAGCAAAATCACCTCCATATGCTACTTACGTCAAATCATCTGCATGCTTTTTTTAGTGCCATGGTTATCTAGAAATTGGGGAGGAAGGACACAATTTGGTTGCCAGACAGACACACTGCAGCAGCAGTGGAAATGAGGTCCAGCACGGGTTGATTTAAACCCCAGCAGAGTCCATTTAAAACATTGCATGGTTCTGCCATTCGATAATTATTAGAGACTAAGAAAGACACTTCAGCTCTCTGAGCCTGGGTTCCTCATCTAGAACACAGGGTTCACAATGTCTACTTTGCAGAGTTGCAAGGACAAAGTGTTTAAGGGCTGGTGGTTCCTTTCTCATGCCCTCTCTATCTGAAAATGACTGCAGCTTCACCAGGGAGCCTGACCTCAGACAACACACTTCCTTAGATGTTACAAGGGAAGCCTGCACACAAAACCTGGCAAAAAATACCACTGCCAAACTGACAAGCTTCTTCCTCACCATTTCCCAGCTTCAGCTGAGTTCAAGTCTCTAACTAAAGTACTCTCCATTTTCAAATTACATACTTCCCCCTCCTTACCTTCCAGGAACAGCCTGAGATTGAGGCGGAATCTCCAAGTCCCCTGAACCCTAAAGCTACACAGATAGAATGTCATAGTCTTCTTACCCCATTGACCCAAATTACATAATGGTTCTTGCATCTTCTGCCACATGGATCCTAGAGAGGGTCATGGCTCATTCTAGTGCTCTCAGATTTGTGCTGAGCCTCTACCGTGCAAGGGGACTCTGATAGGGAAGCCGGCATAATCACCTTTAAGATCAAAGCTCCATCCTCCTTCACACACTCAGGGTACGGAGTCTCCACTTAGGGTAATAAACAGCATATTTTCTATAATCACCAATTTCTTATTGTTTATAGGAATGTCTAATTGGAACGTTACGTAACCTTAAAGTACAGAGCATTCTGGAGGTATTAATAACCAGCTATACCCAAATTTTGAGGATTCTTCAAACTTAGAGTTTGGAGGGCGATATCTGGTACCAATACACACACATATACATGCAAACGTACACACCCATTGCATATATGTAAACCCAGACCCAGCAAATGGAAATAATTTGCCCAAGGCCACAAAGCCAATGAACAACTGAGTCGGGAATAAACCCCAGGTTTCCTGGCCTATGGAAGCTGTTGTTTTCCTCCACACTCCGATCAGTCCAGGTGTGCATCCTCACTGATGCAGAAACGCCACAGCACTCAGGCTGTGTCCCCATGATGCTAAGTGTGGCAGCTGCAATCATGAGGGCATGGTCTCAAGCCCTGACTTAGAAGAGTAAGCAAACAAGGCAAATGTCTCATCACTGTTATTTACTTATGATACATAAACCTCTTGTTCTCCCAAAAGAAATCCAAGGCACTTAAAACATATTTTAACATGAGGCCATTATATGTATGGTGTGGAAGAGTTCAGCTTAGAGATCTTACAGAAAAAAAAAAAAACTGGATTTAAGACAAAGAAAAACTGAAAAGGAAGAATTTATTCTTGATGGCTTATTTTCACACGGGGAGAAAAAAAGCAAAAAATATGAGAAAACTAATGAATTAAAAAATAAATATCAGTAACAAGAGTAATGTTTTGTGATGTAATCCAGCTTTGGCTATAAGTAGTATGATCTATGACACAAAAATCGTTATTTCATAATTACCTCAGCATTTTCAAAAGCAACTTAATGAAGATTGTTTCTCTGCATTCATTTTTATTCAAAACCTTACCAGTTAATCATGAGAAGCTAAAACACACAATGCTGGGAGATTAATATCCCTACATAAGATGCATTATTTTTCCTTTGCAGACCCCTATGAGCCTGTCAAAAATGAAAGCTTTGCTCTGGTTTTGTGAATTTCAAACAGTCACAAGACCCGCTGAGAGCCGAGTTTCTGGGAAAAAGGTGGGACATGCCCGTTTCATTTGGGATTCGGCAACACTTTAAGAGGTTCATTAATCCACATCTTAAAAAGACCAATGACAACCCCATTAACGACCCATAGGTCAAAGTGATGGATTTAGCTCTAATCCACAGCCAAAAACTAACTCAGGGTCTGAACATCCTTCAGCCCATCTTCCCTGTCCCAGCCCCTCTGCAGCCAAGCTAAGGCCGGCTCCACGCATCGCTAATATACTCAGCAAACAATGCAGTTGGAAGAGTCTAAAAAAAAATCACTTTATTTATTTGCAGTAATTGTTTGTGCTGGGAATGTTTTACCCATGCAAATATGATTGATTATTTTTGGAGGGGCAGGAAAAGCTCACCAGCTTGCTGCTTTCTAGCCTGCTGGGCATCTTCTTAATGCATTGTATGTCATCAGTTCTTAGGAGCTAATGTCATCTCTCCTACTGAAAGGCCTAACCTATCCCACAACCCCAGTCTGGTAGCTTGGAACATTTTATAGCCACTATGTGTTAGCCCAGTAAATAATCTATTAAGCACAGCTCGAGCTTCACCTCTTTTGGGCTGAACCTGAATCTCACAGCTCCCCGGAAACCAAGTCCTCTTCTTGGAAATCAACAACCCATTCAGTGTAGAATGTTCGTCCAAATGACTGGACTAAGACACCCTAGCTCAAGCCTGTAACTTACTAGTTTTGTCACTCATAGAATCATTTAGCTGAAGGGGGTCTGAAGGGCTGGTCAGTCCACTCTTGCTCTTTACTAACAGAGACACAGAGGCCCCTACTGCTAAGGGACTTTCTCTGCACCAACACAAATGTACGTGTAGACAACTGAGCTCAATACTGTGACTTCACCAATGGAACAAGCCCCTCAGACCAGGATCAATTGATTCCAGGTGGCTTGCCCCTTCAGGAACTAAATGCACTTAAGCAAACAGTTAACTAAATGCACTTAAGCAAACAGTTAACTAAATGCACTTAAGCAAACAGCTAACAGCGGCAAGCCAGAGAACTGGGGGAATGCATCAGGCATCGTATCTGCATTAAAACTCCTTTTCTTTGGGGCTCAGAAGTGTTTGGGGCTCAGAAGTTCTGCTGACACTGAGGGCTGGCAAATATGAGCCAACACTGGGCCAGCCCCTGCACAGTGGCCATCTGGGATCAGCCCCCGCTCCGGTTAAGTAATCATCTCCAAGATTTACAAAACCAGGGGCAGGTAACCTTGATGAGCCCTGCCCCCAGGGAAAGGTTTAGGATGCAGTTCTGAGGCCTAGCATGTGCTGGGCACACAGGAGGAACCACTGTCCTTTCCATCCTTCAGGAGGACTGGGAAAACAGAACCCCAGGAAAGAGAACACCTAGGAAAACATATTATCCTCTCACCTGAACTAAAAAGTAGCTTTACACTTGGAGTACACATTAGGGGTTGGCAGCAGCGTGATGGCAGGATGGACAAAAAGTGCTTGCTACAGGCAATTTATTTCATCAGAACACATACTCATTGGAGCAAGTATTTTCACACACATGCAATGACTCTTGAGACGGAAGCAGTTAGTAGAAGAAATGAGACAGGTGTGTTTGTTACAAAGGGAACAGTCTGGCAGGGAAGTAGGGTACCCTGGTTTCCAATCCTGGTCTCCCACTTCCTAACCTTGTGACCTTGATTAAGTCATTCAACCTCTCTAAGCCTCAGTTTCCTCATCTGGGCCAAGGAGAAACGGGGACCTATTTCCCAGAGCGGCTTTGAGGCACACTGCCCGGCACGACCTGGACACCCACTAAATAAGAGTTGTTGCCCCCAAATGCTAAGTCTGAACCCAGCTGCATACACATGCCGTTATCTAGACCAGACAGGTCCCCCGCCTGCATGTCAAACCCACATCTTTCTCCAGAAGGCAGAAGAAAGCACCAGGTCTGCCCGGGCAGTTCAGCCTCCAGGCGGAGCTTCGGGGCAGGGGAAACTGAACGATTCAATCGGAAGCCCCGAATGTTTCCAGGCTGTAAGTGGGGAAGGAGGGTAGGACAGGGGCCCTGAGGCGGCCTCCGGGCCCTGCGAAGGGAGCTTTGTTCGCGAGGCGGAGGGCCTGGCTTACCGAGAAGCGCATCCGGAGGCGGTTGAGGGGCGCGCGGGGCACGCAGCAGAGCCACAGCCCGGCCCGGACCCGGAGCGCCGGAGCCGCAGGAAGGCGAGGAGGAGGAAAAAAAGGAGGCTGCCGCCGGCTCCTGCCTCATTCTCCCGGGCAGCGTTGACCCGCTGGCCGCCGCCGGATAGGGCTGGCCGCCCGGCGCGGGACCCCGTGCGCGCTGCTCATGTCCCCGTCTGCCGCTGGCTAGGTGTGCGCGCAGCCTGCTGGTCTCTGGGCGGCACCCGGGGGCTCCTCATGCCCCGCGCCGGGGCTCGGCGGGAGGACCTCGGAGAGGCAGCGCGGAGGGAAAGAGAGAGAGACAGCATGAGAACGCGCAGAGCTGCACCCCGCGGGGGCCGGGCGCCAGCAGCACCGCGCTGCCCCACCCACGGCGCCTCTGCTCCCCGCGCTGCGCGCCCAGCGGGGCGCCGAGCCCCAGAAACTTTAGCACATGGCCGGTCCGGCGGCCGCGGTGGCCGTAGCTGCCCTGCTCTTCGAGCGCCCCCCACTGTTTCCTGCCCCAGCCCCAGAGCGCAGCTTACCAGCGGCGACCGCGACCGCAGCGGCGGGGCGCCCACCCGGCCGCAAGCAGAGCAGTGCGCACCTGCGGGAAAGGAGGAAGGGGCTGGCGGCGTCGGGGTCCCTGCAGGGGAGGGGCACCTCGGCGGCAGCAATCGGCGCAGGTTAAGGCATTCTGGGCCGGGGCTGCGCGCGAGCCAGGTGGTGGCAGGCCGGGATTGGGGAGGGTCTCTGCGCCCCCCGCCCCGCGGCGCCGCTGCTGACGACGCGCGCGGGCTTCCCCGGCCCCGCGTCTGCGGAGCCAGCCCCGTTACCTAGCGACTCGCTCCGGGGAGCCCACGCTGACGCGCGCTGCGAGCCGGGCTGCGGCAGCCGAGGGGCGGGGAGGGAGGGGAGGGGGAGCTCCAGTGCGGGGAGGGCCGGCGGCTGCGGGCCGAGCTCCTCCCTCCGCCTCCCTTTCCGCGTTGGGGAGGGGGCCCGGGAAAGACGTGGCCTCCGCCTGGCCCTGGAGGATGGGAGGCCTTCGCGGGGCGGGGGGGACGGAGGGAGGCACTGAGTGCCCCTGTCCCCGCAGTGGGGATGCAGCAGCAGGTGGCGGCTATGTGGCCTGTGGAGGCTCGGCACCCAGAGGCGCGCGGTGAGCCCGCCCCGGCGGGAGCGTGGCGAATGTGGCTGTGGGCGCGCGGGTGTGTGGGACACGCTCCCACCCACGTGGCGTACATGGGGACCTGGGGACGCGGGTGAAAGAGGCGCCTCCTCCTTCCTCTGGTCTCTCTCCCTCCTTCCTGGACATTTTGCTCCTGCGCTGTCTCTTTCTTCATCATGGAAGCCCAGGTTGCTCCGTTCCCCACTCCCAGCTCCTTATATCTTCCAGGGAACAGGCGGATGGCCTGGCAGCTGAAGGTAGTTAAGTCGTGGTCAAATCACTATACCCCCAATCCCTGCCGCCCTTTGGCGCCTCCCCAACCCATCCCCATGTCCAGTTGCCCGCCTTGTAGGCCCTATAACCTGCCTCGGGGCGCCTTCCACTTTCTTGGAAGACTTGGGACCTCTGACACAGACTGGGGTTCAAATCCAGGCCCCTCCAATTGCTTTCAGTACGCAGGACATTTTAACGTCTTCAAGAAGATGGAGTCCTTGTCTCCAAAGGTCATAGCTAAGTACTAGTACCTAAGGCCTTCCATGAATGTGAACATGATTTTCTAGAAGATAAGCAGCCTGTCTCCTGGTCTCTGGGACCTCACCAAAATCCACCCCAACATCCAGGGAAGTAAGGCAAGTGCCGGGAAACATGGTCAGAGCAAGCAGCGACCATGGTCTCTATCGACGAGGAGGCAAATTGCCCAGGTCCGCTGGGTGCCTCAGAAGCAGAGCTGGGGGAAGAACCCAGACATCCTGGTTAGCAGGTTCCCAGGGCCCACCGCTGTGCCCCTTCCCCAGTTGGATGGTGCAAGGAACCTTCTGCCCCTACTTCTCAGAAGATCCTCCTGCCTACCAAAAGGCTGCTTCCCTCCCATCCCTGCTACAGAATAGGAATCACCTACCACCTCGTCCACAACACCAACCCATACCCTCCCTAGCTGGCCTTTCTGTCTTCCTCTCTGGTATGGATGTGGGGAGAAAGATGCAGAGGAGAGACTCAGCAGAGATTTAGGGGAATCAGGCCTGCCCAGGAACACCCACACCCCAGCCCTGCAGCTCTACAGGACAGAGTCCCTCCATGAGGGGCTTTGGGAAACAGCAGAGTCTGAGTGGTTTTTGTTGGCTTAGTGACAAGACATTTCCTCCAATTATTATTATTATTGAGATGCCAGTAACTCCTATTGAAAAACCCTGCAAGTCCATGGAAACAGAAACCTGTGTCTTAAGAAACCAGGGTCCAAAGGCCACACTTTTCTGAGAAAAGCACTTTGCATCCCAGCCTGTGTGTAACAGTTGCATTCCAACATTTTCCGGCGAAATTGGGAGCAATATCTCTGAATTTCCCAACCAGTTATTATGGGTAGTTGCAGACAGGGAGCTGGTCCCCAGAAACTCCAGAAGGACTATTTCTATGTGCCAAATTGGCTGCCGGCTCTTTCTTCAGCCCCAATTTCCCAATCTGCAGGTAGAGTTTGACACCTAATTTGGTCAGGGAACCCAGTGCTTACAATAAATGAAACCTCAGAGCTTGGATTCCATGCGTCCCACTATTCCAGGAAACAAAGCAGCCTGTAAGGAAGTGCGATTTGACGGCACAAGTGTCTCATTCATGGTTTGCAGAGATTTGAAAAATGTTGTTTAAGCATAGCAAAAGCTGGCACATACATCTTTTATTGGTGTGTGCATGCATGGGGAAAAAGGCAGCAGGGAAGACTCCTACATTGCATATTCATTCTTCATGTTTTTCTCAAATAATAGGAAGTGGGGAGTGCACAGGAAAGCCAGGATTGAGGAAGCCCATGATCCCTGTGGCCACACAGGGATTGTTCCTCAGCAATGCAGTGGAAGAACATCACCCTAAATTCGTAAGGAGTATCTACTGAAGTCAGGCACAGTGTTAGACACCAGGGATGCAAAAATGACTTAGATAAGTCCTCTGTCTTCTGGGTCCTCATAGGGGCTTTTACTGAGGGCTTAACCCATGCCAGGAACTCCAGGTACCAAGAGTTTTATCTAGGAAAGCTCATTTTAACCTCACCAAACCCTGTAAAGTGGGTCCATTATCTTTGCTTGGGAAGGGAAGCTCAAAAAGGTTATGTAAGTTCCCTAAAGTCATGAAGCTGGCAAATGATGGACTTGGGGATTTGTAACCCAGTCTTCCTAACCCCAAGCCCAAGTTCCTAACTTCCTATACTGTCTGCCAGGCTAAAGGAAAAAAAGAACAATAGTAACATAGGTAGTGGCTGCTTGAGACTTAGGACTGCCAATGAGATGTGTGCGTGGAGTCTCCAGCATAGTTCCTGGAACAGAGTGAGCTATTGATAAAAAGATAGTTATTATCATCGCTAGACCCTCATAGTTGTTGTGTGAATTTTTATGCCCTATGTTATAGAGGTTACCAAATACTATTCTTGGAGGCATAGAGGAAAGTGACTATACCTATCTGCAGGGACTGCAGCTGGCTGCCCAGAGGAGGTGGCATCTGAATTGGGTCCCCCAAGGATCCGTAAATATTGGCCAGGTGATAAGGCAGAAGCCAGAATAAGCTAATCAGGAGGAATATGCAGGGGAAATCCCAGAGCTGTTAACAAGCAGCTAGTGTGTGCAGGAGCTCAGAGAGACCCAAGGCAAGTAGACAAGAAGTTGAAGACATGGAGGAAGTCCTAGGGATGCTGAAAGACACAGGTAGAAGAAAAGTCTCAAAACTGCAGGGACTGCCCTTCTTTTGAGCTCTCAGGGAGGCAAGTAGAGAGGGAGCTAGGGGAGCCCATGCCTCCTGTTAGTGCTGGTTTCCTCCCTGAAGAAGCAGGCAAGGCCATCTGCTGAGTCTGGCCTATGGGGTGGTGAGTGTGAGACAGTGGAGCAGGTAGCTGTAAGAGGATCCAGCCTCCAGACAGTTACCCAAGCCAAGACTTAGTGGCTGTGCTTGACTGAGTCTCCTCCCATCATTCGTAAGGACGATGGGGTCCTGATCCCTACCAGCCTCCACACTTTGCAGGGACGTGGCAAGGCACACAGTACACTTCACCAGTCCCTCTGTGTGAGAGGGCTTGGCAATCGGTAGTGAGTGTAATGTTTTCATGAGACACATAAATAGTACATCTGTTTCCAGCTTTTTGCAGATATTAGCCTGTTGCATCCACAATCTATTCATTCATTTGTGCAGTCATTCATTTAATAAGTGTTAATTGAGCACTTATTAGGTCATGTGGTTGCACAAAAGAGAGGCCCTTCCTTGGATCTAGGAGATTGAGGAAGTCTTCCTGGGGTGAGGGGGACTTCTAAAATGAGTCTGAAAGATAAGTGGGAGTCAGTCAAATGAAAGGGAAATGGTTTGGGGGTTGGGGAGCAGAAATATTTCAAGTCCAGGAGCAGCACTTGCAAAGACTTTCGAATACTGAAAAATTAGAGCCCACTGAGAAAGGTCAAACCTAATTGTTCCTTTTAGAGAAGAAACACTGTGTGAAGTGCAGTCAGACAGGTGTATGATATTGGGTTGGGGGTAGTAGGACCCAAGAGGGAGAAAGGACTTCCTTAGAAATAGCTCAGGAAAGATTGGAAGCATCCTTCCTTTCTAAAAATCAGTATCTCTACTATTCATGACTTTTTATTTTTTTACAGTGCTCTGAGGTTTTCAAAACCTCTCATTTCCCACATTTCATTGGCTCTTATCATATACATGGGGGTTTGGTCTGGAGGATTCCTCAGTCTCCAAGCTGATACCTGACAGACCCTGTGACTTGAACCTGGGACTTCCTCCTGGGTGGTCTGGTCCTGCTAATTTTTTTTTTTTTTTTTTTTGAGACGGAGTCTCGCTCTGTCGCACAGGCCGGAGTGCAGTGGCGCGATCTCGGCTCACTGCAAGCTCCGCCTCCCAGGTTCACGCCATTCGCCTGCCTCAGCCTCCCGAGTAGCTGGGACTACAGGCGCCCGCCACCACGCCCGGCTAATTTTTTGTATTTTTAGTAGAGACGGGGTTTCACCGCGTTAGCCAGGATGGTCTCCATCTCCTGACCTCGTGATCTGCCCGCCTCGGCCTCCTAAAGTGCTGGGATTACAGGCGTGAGCCACCGCGCCCAGCCTGGTCCTATTAATTTTTAATACTTGCATATGGCTCTTTACAGTTCACAATGCATGTCCATCTCCCTGAGCTCACTTGACTCTGTCAGCATCTCCAGCTTCAAAGGAAGAAAATGGTAGCCCAGGGAGGGGCAGCGTCTATCCAGCAGAGCTCCCTGGTTAGCAGGAAGCCAGAAGGGTGACTGGCTGGGCTTATCCAGACAGACTGCAGCCTCTGGGCTGAGCAGCAGTTTGACTCATATGCATTCACGTAAATAGGACAGCCTGTGTCAGTGGCAGGGCCTGACTGAAGAGTGACATAAAGCACAGGTGAAATGAAGTCAAGAGCACTCAAACATTTGTTTAGGATCAGCTTTCAGGTCGGAAATCTTGCTGTGCAACACCCATATCAAGAGGTTATCAGAATGAGATCCCCAACTGACCGCACCAAGGAGGTGGTGAAAGATTGAAATTGGGGCAGCTGGGAAGAGCAGGGAGAAGTGGCAGACACAAAAGAGATCATTTGGAAAGAGGATACCATCAATTTCAAATAGCTGCAGGGTTTTCTTATAGGCGAGAGCTTGATTAGCTCTTAGAGGTGGCCCCAAGAGGTTGAACTAGGCCACCAGGAAGACAATTGCTTTTTTTCAAGACGAGAAAGAGCACCTTCACCCTTAGAGCAGTGGGCAGCAAACCACAGCTCATGGGTCAAATCTAAGTCACTGACCACTTCGGTAAACAAGATTCGAGTGCCCACCCATTCGTTTTTGTCTTGTCTGTGCTGCAAGAACAGAGACGAGTACTTGCTACAGAGACCGAATGGCCCACTAAGCCTAAAGCATTTAGTGTCCAGCCCTTTACAGAAACAATTTTCCAACTCGTGACTCACAGCAACCCAAATAACAAATGGGCTCTCTTGGTAAGTAGTGAGTTCCCCATCACTCGCGGCATTCAAGCAAAAGCTGAAGGCTTGTTAAGCAGTGATGTTGAAAAGGATCTGAGTAACATGTAAGGTCCCTTTGAGATTGTAAGAGTCCAACAGTTAATGACAATTATTCAAATTTCTTTGCTGTCTACCTGTTACAATAGTCACAACTATAAATGAATAATCGGTGGAGCAGCCTCAGCAGGCTTTCAGGACTGTAGCTTTTCATGCCAGTATCCAATGCCCATCAAAGTGAGCAGTGGCTTTCTCTGCCTGTTTAATATGACAAGATAGATGAGGTACAAATTCAGGCAATCTCAAGGGTGAACATGTTGGAAATCTTTTTACACCCAAGCCTCTCCCACTGGGAAAGAGGCACTCATTGATGAATAAGCTCACTAATGAATAACTGCGTGGATCATTTCTGGGCCACCATTATACCCATGTGGCTCACACAGTACTATGTGTTTGAAAGGGATTAGGTATGGTATCAGCGAAATTAGTTTTGTTGGGCTTCTGTTGGTGTATCTGGGGACATCATTCAGCAAACTCGCTGCCAGACCTTGAGCTGGACAAAGCACCTGCCCTTGAGGAGCTGGTCACCTCGGCCCCACCTAGCTTGGCCAGAATGTGATGAGGACCTGGTAGATTCCAAAGGCAGGGAGGGATATACTCAGCCGGTGGTGTATCTATCTAGCAAAGCAACAATACTGCTCAATGTTATTAACTGAAATTTGCTTTCTTTCCAAGTAGGATCACACGCACAAAAATAAATAAATAAAAATCATCTCTTAGAAAAAAAAAAGCCTGTGGCCGTTTCATTATCTTTTTCTCAACCAGATTGAATACGAACAGGTTCCATTTTCCCATCTCAGATCGTCTTGCAAACACTGTGATGTGTTGGAAACAAAAGAAAATGTTCTTTTGCATAATCTACAGCCTGTGTGCTGAAGCAAAGATTTCCCAGCCAGAAACGAATAATGTCCCCTTATGAATAGCATCAGCAAAGGCCAAATTGATTAATTCCTGTTTCTACTGTCTTTGTGCAAAGACTGCTTCCCTCATTCTAAATGGCTCGATCCAGTCCACACCACGGTGAATTCCAGGCACTGATTTTTCTAAAGCCCTCATTGCTTTGAGTTTTCATTCCTTTCTCCCATCAAAGTAAGACAGCAGCAACAAACTCATTTTACATTTTTCCATTTTACATTTTTCTTGCTGCTGTTTTTGTTTGCAGGTGATAGTTAGATAATCAAGGTGGTTGTTTGCCATTGGCAGGATTCCCCAGCTGTGCGACAGATACCTCTAAGAGGTTTTCACCTGAGAAGCATTCAGATATTATTCAGGCCTTAACACATCCACTCTCAGTCACTTAATCATGCTCAAAACCTATTTGAACCAAACTCATGCTTGCTCTCCAGCTAGGAGAAGTCTTGGTGTCATGGCTGTGTTTATTTAGAATTTTAAAAGACCACAGAAAGTGTCGGGGATGTCCACCTGGTGAGACATGAAAGAAGCATCACATAAAAATGCCACAGATGTTTCATGCCTTCACAGGGATACCCTCAGCCCAATGCCCCTTCATCTTCTATTCCCATTTTTGCCTGTGACGTAGATTGTCTAATCTCAGTGCTGAGGTCTCCTCTCTAGCCCAACCTTCCCCTTTCACGTCCCCACCAGGCCACAGGACACACAAACCTTAGCCTTGTTTTATTTGTCTCCCCCAGCCATAGCTTGGACAGTGTTGAATTCCTAAATGAGAGGTGGTTCTTGTTTTTCTTTCTTTATGATAACTTACAATGCGGGGGCAAGGTAGTAATAGCCTTGTCCCCAGTTAATTACAAACAAAAGGATTCCTATATATTTTATTTATAATTAGTCGATGTCAGCATGCTTGGTTTCAGCTCCCAAGGTAAGATTGGAGAGCATTGTTAAATTAATTGCTCCGTGTACACTCGAGCACACATTACCTTATTCCAAGGATAAATATTAATGTAGTAATTCAGTTCTGCTGGGGAGATTGTCCATAAAATAAACATATCCATAAAATTACTAAAAATGTAAAGGTTGTTGAAGTCCCTCGTTCTTCCTCTTAGTCTCAACTCTCCATAATATTAATTGTTCTAAAAGCTGACAAATATTCTCCAGTGACAGGGAAGCCACGGTAATTAAGAGATGACATGCCACAGAGCTGAACTAGGATCAGAGACCATTTCTCGAACCACGCACCCCGCCCCCCACCCCCCCACCCAGTTAACCACATCATCTGCTAAGTTTGGAGCAAACCGTCATATGATTGCCTCCGTCACGCTGAAGGAGAGCCTCTTAATGGACAATGAGGAAGGCAAAGAGCTCCTCATCTTGTCTTTCCAATCTAGATCCTTCCTAAGACTTCTATTTATTCTCACAAACCAGCCATAGGCCAACTTGGCCTGTCTGAAGCTCTGCATAAAGCCAAATCCAGCTGGAGTTCCTTGCACTAGATTCCTCTAAATGAATAAGGAAGGAGGGGCTTTGGATGACTTACAAATATCTCATGAAACACAGGAATGTTGAATTGCTAGGGTGACCATATTAATAATCCATCTAGGAAAATGTCTAAAGCCATTTCATTGATTAAAGAAAGCTTATGCTTTCCATAGGAATAATCAGTATATTATACATTTCCGCTTAGTTTCATCATCATCATCATCCTCGCCAGCATTAATTGAGCCTCTATTCTGTGCCAGGCCCTTTCATGTATATTATTTCTACTTAAAATTCATACTACCACCACAAGCTCACATCATGATTCCCATTTTTCAGATGAAAAAGCAGTGACTGAAAAAGGCTATTTTTTCATCTTCAAAGATCCAAACTTAGCTAATGAATATTTCCAATTGTTAGAAGCCATTAATTAAAAGCTAACAGTAAGATATATGTATACATGACTAGGCAAAGGCTATTGCTAATAAAATGCAACACCTTCTGTCACATCAATGAACAAAAATGCAAAACTTTCAAGAAATAGTTTCTCACTTTTCAGACTAACAAAACAAGCAGTGGCTGACAGACTTACCTCTTTGCCTTCTTAATGGCTGGTGTGTCAAATTACTGTTATTTTCAGAGTTCACCCTCTAAACACACAGTCACTGTACCTACTTTGGACAAAGAAAAAAATGTTCTTTCATCTCTTACCTGTTTTTTCTAAACAGTTAAGATTTAGGTATCAGCAACCTTGTCAAAACATCATTGGAATCCATCACATTTTTAGAGATCACTGAAAATACAAGTCCAGAGGGTACCTCTCTGTTAGCTTCCAACCCACTTCAGTCTTCTTAATTCCTTTCTAAGTTCGGTCACTAACTGCATTTCATCACAGCCATTACATTTAAAGAGCAAAGTCCTGCTGTTGGCTTGAGTAGACCAGGAAAGGTAGATGAAAGTGAAATGGGTGGATATGAAGATGCTTTTATACACTCTCCATTTTCCAATCAAATTGTTGCCTTTTTAGAAGTGGATGGCATCCTCTGGGTGTGTGTGTGTGCATGTGTGTGTGTGCTTAATCAAATGGCTGGAGAAATTATAAAAGGGAAAGATGCAAGTGATAATATAAAAAGCAGGAAGCAGCGATGGGTCTCTCGTGATGACTTTGAGTTAATACTTCTCTAGGGAAGACAGAACAAAAAAAGAAAGCACAAATACAGCAAAATCTGTCCTACGGAGTTAAAATCTGTTGGATCAGCCAAGTTTTTCTGGCAAAGCAGTACTGAATATCTGTTTACCCTGTTAATCTTAACTCTTACAACTGGAGAGTGACTAATATCTGAAGGTTGTAATCTTTGTTGGAGGTTGAACATGATGGAGGAATGATAAAGAAAATGCAGACTTTTTTTCATTAACTTGGGAATGCTGCCTTAAAAAACTAGCACAATGTTGCCCTTCTCTTCCCTGACATAAGATCAGCTCATGAATGCATATTACAGATCCAGCCATCGTACTGAACCTGGGATTTCCTTGGTGCAGTGTGATCAAGAAGCATGCATGGTTAGGGCCAACCCTCAAAACTGAGGGGTTTAAAGCTTCTAGAGATATTTTGTATGTCTTTCACTCTTATTCCAGAGCTAGATTTCTGGGAGAGGTTCACGGGGCCATATTGGTTTTTCCAGTAAGTGACAGACATGCACAGATTGTGAAAATCTTCTGACGGTTATTTCTCCTTTATGCATGGTTGATGTTAGTGGTAGTGGTGGCTGTAGCTACTGCTTATTGAACATCTACAGCTAGCCCTACAGAATGCTGGCATTCCTTGTCTTGTTTTATGTAATCCCTCCACCAAACCTGAAAGGTGGTCCACATATTCCCCACACTTACAGAGTAGAAAGCTGAGGGTCAGGAATGTGAAGAACATGCCCAAAGTCACTACATCAGCTATCTTTTGCTGTGTAACACATTCACAACACTTAGTGACTTAAAACAACACACACTTATGATCTCACAGTTAGATGGGCACAGCTCAGTTGAGCTTTCTGCTCAGGGTCTCTCTCAAGGCTGAAATCAGTGTGTCAACCAGGGCTGGGAGCTCATCTGAAGGCTCAACAGGAGATGTATCTACCGCAGGCCTTTTCTCAGGATATTGTTGACACAATTTAGCTCCTTGAGGGTGCTGGACTGAGGGCCTCACTTCCTAGATGACTGTTGGCCAGGGGCCATCGGCAATTCTTTGCCACATGAGCCTCTCCAGTATTGCAACTTGCTTCATCAAAGTGTGCAAGGCAAGAAGACAAAAAAGAGAGCTGCAAGAAAGATGGAAACCAAGATCTCATGTAACCTAATGACAGAGGTGACATCCCATTACCATTGCTGTATTCTATTTGTTAAAAGCAGGTCTTGCTCACATTCAAGAAGAAGGGATTATACAAGGGTGTGAATCCCAGGAGACAAGGACCAGTGGGGACATCTTATAGCCTGCCCACCATACCACTCATCTAATTCCAGTAAGTGCCCTTGCCATCATCAGCTCTTCATAGAGCACTCCTATTGCTACTCCCTCCTTGGCACATCTTTCTTATCCTTGGAGGCTCAGCACCAGCCACCTTCCTCCAAGAAACCTTCTGTGGTAGCTCCTGCCTTCCTTTTCCTCTCTCCCCCCGGTGAATCCACCTAGTACTTATAGCAGCACATAAGAGCAACTGAGAGTCAGTTCCGCTTTTTGTGTAAGCTCAAGACACACTTTCAAGGGGCACATATTCTCAAACCATGCAACATGATACCCCAGGGTTCTGCAGATCTTCCTCCAGGCTGATATTTTGGAAAGAAAGAGAGGGCAGAGTTCTGAACTGAAAAACACCATGCTTACCCAACATCTCTCCTCGTTGACTTTATATTAGATTTCATTTGAAGAAAGATTCCATGCTCAATATATATTTAAAAGACACTTGTCAGAGAAGCCATATTACAAATGATAGGTTTCCCACATGGCCCACCACTGTAATATTCCTTTGGGAAAATGCATTTAAAAATCCAAATTTAACCCTAGGTAGAGAGGAATATCCCCAAGTGTTGCTAAGATGCCGGTGGGGGGGTGGGGGGCGGGTGTGCAGAAAAAAATGGTAATTTATTAAGTATTTTTGTCTACTTAAGAGAAAGTACTTTTTTATGTGCCTCCTAGGATCCACCCAGAGGTATCCTTGTCTCCATTCCCATTGCCTCAACTTTATTCCCAGCATTCGGGTTTCCTCACCTGAATGCCTCAACAGGTTTCCACCTGGCCTCCTTGCCTCCAATTCATCCTCCACCCTCTATGCCAAGTGAGCTTCCTAAACTATAAGAGGAAGCATGCCATTCCCTTACCCAAACCCCTTTGATGACATCCTCCGAGACAAAGGCAAAATTCTTGGTTGGCTCATGAAGCATTTCATGAGCAGCTGTCATTTATGGATGTCTTTATCTTTTGAGCAACCTCTCTACACTTTGACAGTTCCCATATATGATTCCCACATTCCCAGGATGCAATAAAATCAGCATCCGCAATAACACGTTCCAGCCTTCCTTGCAGCTCAGACGCAGGCAAGCGACCTGGCTTCTTCCAATCAGACCCCCACTGTGAGAGCTGGATGCCAAAGTGTTACCTGAGGCAGCAGACCCAGTGGTGAGCTGGGAGATAGTCTCCTACCAGGCAGAAGGGTGGGAAATCTAACTTCTCTGGGAGAGCTTTTGTTATCCAGTGTGGGATGACTGGTGCCAACGGTGGGGATGGGCAACCACGATGTTCTGGTGTACTGGGTCTCACCATGGCTGCAGAGTTTCTGACTGCATGGTGTCTTAACCCTGTGAGCCAACTAAGAATGGAGTCTGTGATATGTCACTAGGAATTCTGACTAATACAAGGTCTTTCATGTCCCAGCCCTGGAAAATTTCTTCAGCCTCTTTCTTGGCACTTCCCTAGCATACTCTCCACACTGTGATCTGAGTATATTAAAGATGTTTGGAATCAACCAGATACTTCATTTTTCTTCTCTAGTGCCTGGGCGTTTTTCACATGATGTCTTCCATGTCTGAGGCATTCTTAGTTGTCCTTTTTTTACCTGGATTACTCCTACTCAGTTTTCAGTTGCTATCTTAAGTGTCACTTTTCCTGGATATTTTTTCCTGACTCTCAGGTTTGTGTAAAAGTCCTTCTTCAAGATCTGTACTTCCCTTACTGCAGCGCAGAAACAACTGATTTTAATAGGCAATTAACTCACGTACACCTGCCTCTAGATCATGGGCAAAGAAAATGTACATTGTTCACCATTTGCGGTGGGCAACTACTGTTTGGCCTGACCATAATTGCACTTTTTCTCTTGTCATGGGAAATGTTCTATCCAATTCAATCAGCCAGAATAAAGGCTGCTGCCTCCTGCCAATTTCCACCTCCCTGGCCTCAGTGGTTAGTAGTGTGGATACCTGACACAAGCTGGGATGATCAAAGCTCTTCATTAGGAATTTTCAACAGGAAAGGAGAAAAACTTGTTTTCAGCTCTGCCCAGGTTCCAAAGCTTGAGATTCAGGTGCAGGGATTTTAGTGGCCATGCCCTTCATGTTATTTATCTATTATATAACAAATTACCACAGACTCAGTGGCTTAAAAAACATACATTTGCTATCTCACAGTTTCTGTGGGTCACAAATCTGAGTACAGCTTTGCTGGATCCTCTGCAGCAGGACCTCTTATGAAAGCTGTAATCAAGGTGGGAACTGATGCCCCTGCCTCATCTCAAGGCTCAGCTGGGGAAGGATCCCTTTCCAAGTTCACATGGCTGTTGACAGAACTGGATGCTGTTGCCCATGGGCCTGAAGGTCTGAGTTTGTTGTTGGCTGGTGTTGGCCAGAGGCTGCCTTCAGTTCCTACATGACTGTTGGCTAGAGGCTGCTGCCCCTAGTTCCTTGTCACTGGGGCCTCCCCAACAGGCCCACTGGCTTCATCCAAGCCATCAAGAAAAAACACATTAGCAAGAAATATGTTACAGTCTTAGGTAACGTAATCACAGAAGTGACGTCATTTTACCTTTGCCATATTTATTGGTGAGAGGTAACTCTCAAGTCATGCCCATACTTAAGGATAGGGAATTGTATAAGGTTGTGAGTGCTAAGAGGCTGGGATAATTGGGGGGCACCTGAAACTCTGTCTGCCACACACCTTCTGGGTAAAAGTCATTTTGGAATAAAGGAATAAAGTAGAAAAAATAAAGATTTGAGGGTGTTGCAGGTTCTCTTTCCAATTGTACCTGACTCCCAGCTGGAATCCTACAAGTTTGGTTCATGACCTAGTAAATTACCCGACGTTATTACCTTTTTTCTCCCACATAAGCCAGTATGTTTTGTGTCCATTTCAACCAAAAAGTTTCTAACTAATATGTAATCGTACTTTTAGTACCTAGCATAGTACATGAAATATGAGAGATGACCCTAATTATACTTCGTTAAATCAAATTGAGAACCCTGCCAGTTGTTCAAATATTTTAGCAGTATCTTTTTTTGTTGTTGTTGGAGACAGGGTTTCACTGTGTCACCCAGGCTGGAGTGCAGTGGCACAATCATGGCTCACTGCAGCCTCAACCTACCTGGGCCTCAGGTGATCCTCCCTCCTCAGCCTTCTCAGTAGCTGAGACCACAGGAGCACACCACCATACCTAGCTAATTTTTGCATTTTTTTTTTGGAAACTGGGTTTTGCCATATTGCCCAGGCTGATCTCAAACTCCTGGCTTAAGCAATCCGCCTGCCACGGCCTCCCAAAGTGCTAGGATTACAGGCATGAGCCACCATGCCCACCCTACTTTGGCAATTTTAAGTCACCAAATCATAGGATGTTGGAGCATAGAGCCCTCTTTTTAATGTGCTCATTTTACATTCTGAAGAAATTGAGGATGAGAGAAAACAAGTGAATAATGTGACCTTGGCTACACAATTAGTTATGTAGTGATGGAGCTGGAACAGAGTTCTAAATCCTGACTCTGCATCTGGTCCTCTCAGCAGGAAAGAGACACAACTAGACCCTAACGCGAGAGGATGGGCAACTCAGTACCATGGAGAGAGACTTGCATGTGCCGGCTCCTCTATGCCCTTAGCCTTGAATGGCCAATGGCTTGAGTCCATGAATTAAGTATTGCAATAAGAATATCTGCTCTACCAAGTACAAACTTAGCTGAGTGAAACTATTTGTTTTGATATGATTAACAGTCTCAACAGTATAAGAACTCTATAGCACATTCCTCTTGTGGCTGTGAGTACTACATAATTTTCCTTAATGCTTGTCAAAACAGGAAATTTAGATAAGTTGCTATTCTTTTACAGAAGTTCAGTGATTCTTGATAATCAATTTGTTTTAGAAAGAAATCAGCATTCTTGCAGTACAATGATCTAAAAATATGCTCTAGGAAAAAATTATTTTATAGCCTTATGCAGAATGCATGTCTTTTTTGCTGAATAATGTTCTTTGCTTCTGCAGAGTCATGTGCATTCCCCACTGGCTTGGTTCACATAGTCCAAATAGTTGAAATGTTTTGCTTGCTCTTTTTAATATTTGAAGGATGTCAGCACGCATTTTGGCGTAGTTGGAAATGGCCCGCAAGGGGTTCTCTTTACAATATTTGTAAAACGTTAATAATGTCTCAGATTTGCTAGTTGTAGAAAATTGAACATAAATATTTTCAGCAGAAAAATATTACCTGACTCAAACTTCTCTAATTCTGCAGTTTTAAGGCACATTGAGTGTGACTGTGGTTTGTAAGCATTAAAGCATGATACAAATGTTAATTGTCCTTGTTAGCAATAATAGTATTGTTGCTGTGAAATGTATTATTAACAGACCTGGGAGCAGATGCACCTTTTCCATTTGACACACCCACAAAAGAGATGGCTGCAAAGATGGTTAAAAATGGTACTTCAGTACAAGAAGCTGGGAGAGGACTGTTATGGAACTCACTAAGTGGGGTTGGGTCCATCTTTGTCAGCAGATTTTGAACTCCTCAAAGTCTATTCATCTTATCATCTGCCCCTTCCCCATGCCAAACACTAGATTCACAACAAATGTTCCTTCCTTTGCAATGAATGCCTCTCAAAGCCAAGTCACTCAAACTGAGCAGTTATGCATGTTGTGGAAGGGCTGAGTTTACCTTCTCCATCAATCACATCTTGTGGCTCTCTTTTCCTTCGCTTTTGATTTCCTTTGAAATACCAGAAGTTGTACAACTTCAAAATGATGCCAATTAGAAATTGGTGTAACTCATAGAGAAAACTGAAAATCTTTAAAATGGCAGCAGTGAAGATAAAATATGACAAAGGAATGGACAAAATGGGTAGCTATTTTATTATGCTATGTAGCATTTAATTAAAATTTTAATGTAGGAATTACAGTGTGGGAAATCTCTTTTGAATACTTTAAATGAAGCCACATCTTTCAAAAGATGAGAGCCATTGTTAGCTTTTGTCATGGTGACTCAGTCACATGAAATTACTGACCTACATTGATGACTGTTATCTGATAAGGCAGGTTCAACATCACTTTGTTTTGGTGGGGGATGATGGCCCTTATGTGGCTAATACTGGTTTTTGATCCTCTCTTTCCTATCCTATTGTCAGCTCCATAGAATGGAAATTCAAGATGACCATGATTGATATTTCTGCCTTTTACTAATAGTGTGACCTTAGCAAGAGATTTATCTATGCCTCTGTTCTTTCATCTGTAAAATGGGGATCATGGACTTGCTTCAGAGGCTTCTTATGACAGATTAAATTAATCTACATAAAAGTACTTTGTAATCTTTTAAGGGGTTTCTTCTGCCCTCCCTCCCCCTTTTCCTCCCTCTCTTCCTCCCTCTTTCCTTCCTTCTTTCCTTTCTCCCCACCCCACTGCAAACAATAGTTGTAAGGGCATTTCTATTAGAAGAAGGCATGGGAATCAGCAGAAGCAAAGGTCTTCCAGGCAATGGGGATGGATCACGGTTAGGATATTACTTGTAAGTGATTAAATTTCCCATTGAATCTAGTAGGTTTGTTTTTAAGAAACATTCCAAATTTTATCCTTATTTTTGTCACATTTGTTGTTGATTGTTGAACACTTGGAAAATAAGCCTACTACTTGTCACATTACTGGAAAATATCTGTCTTCATTGTTAGCCTTCAAATCATTTGTGTCTTTTCCAATGAGCTTTGGAGATATAAACACACAGAGCTTGAGAACTTGGAAGGGCCTTAGAGAAAATGCATTCTACTTCCATCATATTGTGGAAATGTGAGCCAAGGCCCAGACAGACCAGCAAATCAGTAACAGAGTTGAAAAAATAATGCAGGTTCTTGTCTGAGGCTCTTATTGCTACTCTAAGCCACTCCCAGCTCTGAAATCTGTTCCCATCTTCCTGCTGTCAACACCTTCCTCCGAAGGCATCATCACTTGTTTTGTAATCCAGTCTTTCAGGATACAAGGTGAAACTAGCAATGCCCTGGATACCATTCTTCCAGAAAAGAAGCCACTGATGAGTGATTGAGTTTGGCATCATGGGCAGACATATTCTGGTTTGGTCACTTTGAGATGACTCCTACTTGCTTGGTGTGTTTTGTGGCATTCCAAAGACCTGGAAAAAATCCTAAAACGAGTGAAATCCCCAGCTTCTTATCTACACTGGGACATGTTGGAAAGAACAGAGAACTGGAAGCCTGATCACTGGGATCTGGCCCTAGCTCTTCCCCTAGCTCTCTGTATGACCATGGGCGTGTGTCACTGAGCTTTTTCATTCATGCATGTGGCCAGACAGCTTTTCAGTGCATTCAGTCATTAAAGCTCATGCCAGGCACCGGGAATCAACCCATATTCAAAAAAGTGTCTCTGTTCTTGGGTGGAACAGTCTAGTGGGGAAGGCAGATACAGAAAATATATACTGGGCTGCAGTCACTGGGATAAGGAAAGGCTTAATGAAATTGTACCAGACATATACTGGAGGTGATGTCCAGGAGAGACTTTACAATAGAGGTGAGGTTGAAGGTGAGGAAGCACTGAAGGAGTCTTGGAAAACAGGTGGATTCCAGAGGTGGAAAATAGTATTCATACATTCGTTTACTCATTCATCCTCCCATCCATCCATTTATTCCATTAACAGGTGTTGAGCATCCCCACAAACCAAGAAATATGGAGATGAAAAACACAGTCTCTGTTTCCACAGAACTCCTGTGAGCTTGAGCAAAGACTCCAGGGCCACAAAAGAGCAGATGGGTTCAGGGAACAGCAAGTGACTTGCTCTGGCTGGAGCAAAAGCCTCCCATGTAGCAACAACAGGAAAGACTAGAGAAATGGAGAGGGCCTTGTACACCATGAAAGGCCTTAAGAACGGTCATAGGAAGTTTATGATTTACCTGGAGGAATGGGACGGGGCAGGGATGACATCATAGAGAGGAGGCAGGGATGACATCACCCAATTTGAGTTTCTGGAAGACCTTGCTGGTTGAAGCGTGAAGAACGAATGAGAATGAGAAAGGACAGAGCAAAGAAAAGGCAACCAAGTGGGAGGGTGTTGCTGCTGTCAGGGGAGATCTCATGGTGACCTGGACAAGAGCGTGGTAGAGGAGATAAAGAAGATCTTACTGAGAAGTAATTACAAAATCTTATTTTAGATGCTCATTTTCCAAAAGAGAAAGTTGACAGATGATATGTCTTGCCCACAGGCATTACCGTGCTCAGAATTCTCCTACATGACATTTGATGCTCACTCTTGGGAAAACTGAACCCTGCATTGGTTCCACCAGTGGTCAGGGACGGAGGTTCCCCTAAGTTGGGCCTCAGTTTCTTCATCAGCCAGTCTGAGACTTGAGCTCATGTTCCTCTGGCCTCAGCTCTGTGACTGTCTATGCCTGCTTCCTGGGAGCTGACACCTGATATTTGCAGCATCTGCTATTTCCAAGGATGTTTAGGGTCTTGCAACTTGGGTGATTTTAATAGATACGGACCTCTAGGAAGACAGAGGCCAGTTGAGGAAAAGTGGCAATGGCAGGGGTAATTAGGGAAGCCATCTTAGGAAGTAGTGGGCCTGGACAGGGTACAGAAATAAGGAGGGCATCTAGCTGGAAGAAAGGAAACCTTCCTGGGTGCAGAACAGGACTGTATGGTGGCCCTGGCTCTTTATGGTCAACAGCTGTCCTGATTGGCCATAGCCTCCCAGGCTGGAGGGTGAATATGATAAACATCATCCTGAGCCTAAGCCAGTAAGGCAATTACCTCCCTCTCTAGGATGCATTTGCTGAGTGGGAGGAGAGGAAGGAGAAGGAGTTGGAAAGAGAAGGAAGGGGTGTCCCAGGAGTCAGATAGAGGTTGATGATGGAGGTCTTGCACACCAAACAGAAAACATGTGCAGACAGGTCTCCACCCACCTTCTCCCTGCTCTCTGAAACCATGATGCTGACAGCCTAGGCTTGTGCTTCAGAATGCTGGCTCCCTCTCCAATCCCACATGCTCATCCTCTCTATGCCTTGGTTTACCCACGTGCAATAAGGGATTAATAATAATAGGACTAGCATATTGTGTCTGTTGAAATGGTGAAAGGAAATAATACATGCAGGTCCCTAGCACAGAGCTTGGCATACAGTAAGAGCTCAGTGCAGACTGGCTATTACTTCCATTTCAGAGGGACTCACTGGGTCCTGAATATTCTGGCCTGGGTGGTACGTTTCACAATGAATGTCTTTGCGTGGATCCTTCACCCTCACTCTCCGAACCCTGAGCTACCCCACGACCAGCAATGTGATTCTTTTTTTCCTAAAAGACTCCTGTCAATTTCATACATTTTCCATGATCCCCTTCTCTTTAGAAAGTGGGTTTTCAAAAATAAACGCAATTTAGGATGACATACTTTCCCCCTGCCTGTTACATTTCCACAAGCCCTGTTTGGCTGGAAGGAAAATCAGCCAGGGGTTCTCAGTGAGTATGCTCAGCTGTGGAAATCCTTGGGCTATAAATAGTGAGTGTGTTTGGGTATTTTTTAAATAATATGATGGACTCATTTTCCCTGATCATAAAATCCATGGCTTCTATTTATAGCTACAATGTTGCTCACTAGTACTGAGGGATTTTAAAATAGGTTCCAGGAAATAAGATGTGCTTGGCTAACTCTCTCAGTATGGAGGCAGCAGAAGGGGCCTGGAGATTTGATACTGGGATTTAGGGTCTTTGCGTTAACCCCATGCTGCCTCTGAGTTGTCTTTGGTTCCAGGTTCCCTTGGGTCTTGTGCTTTCAATTTGCATTACATTGCTTGGGTGAAGAGATTTATCTATTCACTCACTGAGAACTTGCTCTGAGCCAGCCATGCTGCTATGCTTACTGGGGAAATAAACAGAAAGTTCATAGTACCAAGGCACTCACAGCTCAGTGGGCAGACCTGTAAATACATACAGGATTCCAGGATGTAAATGTGATAAGTGCCATTGCACAGGTATGAAGAAAGGCCTGGGAAGCACCAAGAAGGTCCACGTAATTATGCCCATGGCAGCAGGAGAGCCACCTGTGGTTGATGGAACAATGTCCCCCAAAGATGTCCAGGTCCTAATCCCTGGAACCTGTGAATGTCATATGGCAAAAGAAACTTCACAGATGGGTTAGAGTTCCGGATCTTGAATGGGAGATGGGAGATGATCCTGGATTGCCGTGTGGGCTCAATGTGGACACAAGGGCCTCATTACAGGGCAGCAGGAGGGTCCGAGGAGAGAGAGAGAGAGAAGATGACGTGACCACAGAAGCAGAGAGAGATTGGAAGGTGCCACACTGCTGGCTTTGACGATGAAGGAAGGGGCCATGAGCCGAGGGACACAGCCCTAGGATCTGGAAAAGGCCAGGACACAGCTTCGCTCCTAGAGCCTCCGCGGGGGAGCACAGCCCTGCCAACACCTTGGTTTCAACCCTGTGAAAGTGATTTTGGACCTCTGGCTTCCAGAACTGTAATAGAATTAATTTGTGTTTTTTTAAGCCACCAAGGTTATGGTAATTTCTTTCAACAGAAGCCATCAGAAACTAATATACCACCCAAGGTACCAATTGGTATTGGTACCAATATACCAACAAAGGGCCGTTGTAAGGCCCGTCTGGTGATCAGAACCACCCAATACCCATTCTTCTCTGATGGCACCTGCACCCCAGTTGTTTAGCTGAACCCCTTCCTTAGTGGAGCTTGTGTTTCAGTGAGGCAGGCTCACCTCTGGTTCTAGGGGAGGGCACAGGGTTTAGGCCTAAACTAATTAGTACAGTTATTCTTCAGGCTCAGGACTGAGCATGTGTCATACATGGATCCAGTTAGGTGAGAGCCCAGGGTTTTGTTTGTTTGTTGTAGAGACAGGGTCTCGCTCTGTTGTTCAGGCTGGAGTGCAGCGGCGTGATCATAACTCACTAGAACCTTGAATTCTTGGGCTCAAGCGATCCTCCCACCTCAGCCTCCCCAGTAGCTGAGACTATAGGTATACATCACCATACCCAGTTAATTTGTTAATTTTTTATCAGGACGAAGTCTTGCTCTGTTGACCAGGCTGGATGGAGTGCAGTGGTGCGATCACAACTCACTGCAACCTTGACCTCCTGGGCCCAAGCAATCCTCCTGCTTCAGCCTACCAAAGTGTTGGGATTACAGGAATGAGCTACCATGCCCAGCCAAAAGCCCAGGGTTTTGTTGGATGGTAGTACAAGGAGATGCTTTCTCACTGCACCCCCACCTCCCATCTTTGAGGATAAACAAGGAAGCACGTCTTCCCAAGAGGCAGGGGCTATCTTGAAACCATGAAGAAAGACTCATCCTGAGAAGAACACAAACACCAAACAAGCGGAACGTGGAGATACTGAGAGAAACAGGGTCCTGGTTGTGTCCCCTGAGCTGCTGAACTTTTCAGAATGCACAAACCCATTACATTTTTTTATTAAAAATGGTTTGAGTCCGGTTTTCTCTTACTTGCTCCTAAAGTATCAAAATAAAGACTACAGAGCCTCTGCTATGAGCAGAGTGGGGGGAAAATGGGAAAGAAGATGACAGGCAGGTATTGTGATTGGAATCTGCATGTGGTAGAGAGCCCGGAAGGCCAACCTCCCTCCCACTGTGGGTAAGCATGACGTGGGATCAGGTCCCAGTACTGTGGGTTGCCGGAGCTGAAAGAAGCTTGGCCAGGATTGATTATAAACCCTTAGTTTTGCAGATAAGGAGACGGAGACACACAGAAAGAGAGGGGCTTGTTCAAGGTCACGCAGTGAGTTAGTGGCTGACACAAAACTGAAGCCACCTCTTCATTTTCCTGGCCTGGTCCACCGGGCTCTGCTTAGGCCCAGCTCTGCTGTATGGCGATTGGTCAGCCAAGGGCCAGGTCAGCCACATACACACAGGTGCCCAGAACCCCACCTGGGCAGTCCACATCCAGGGATTCTAGGTGGCCCAGGCTCAAATGAAAAATGCTTTTATGCTTGCTGTCTGTGGCTCACTGAGGAAACAAAGATAGTTGCACAGGACTTTGAATTTTTTTTTTCTGTAGCCACAGCAGCCTGGAGTGGGGACAGATCATGAGAGTCGGAGTCCTGGAGCTGGGTTGTGGCAAAAGCTGCCTCTTACTCTGTCTATGCCCATGAATAGATTGTTCAACCCACTGTTACCTCACATGACCTTTCTACCTTTCAAGGGAAGCAAAACAACAGAGATATTGGAGGCAAGGTGTTCTCTGAATTGTAAAGTGCTGGACATCCACCACGACGGGCATCACTCAGCTGATTCCCTCTCCCCTGAAGGTGCTCTACAGAGACTGGGGGCTTTGACAGACATCTTTGAACTAAAATGCTCCAGCCTTCCTTAGTTGGATATTTTCACCGGCCAGAAAACACGTGGGATCAGCATGTCAAATAAGACAATGATATTTATTTGTTAAGCTTTGGAGACATGTGAAAATCTTTGTGGGAGGTTTGACAGTATGCAAGATATTTCTTTCTAGGAAACAGTATGAGATTGTAGCTAAGGAGTGCATTTTAACAAATATGAATGCTCTTTCCAAGCCGTTATTGTTCCTAGCTCTAAGTTCAGAAGGAATGTCTCCTTTTCCTCCGCAACAACCACAACACAATACAAGTCAATGTCTAGTCCGTGAAAGTGTGAAAGTGCAAGATGAGCTATCCTGGGTTCAATCAAATGGAGCTTTTTTTTTTTTTTTGGAGATGGAGTCTCACTCTGTCATCCAGGCTGGAGTACAGTGGCATGATCTCGGCTCACTGCAACCTCTGTCCTGGGTTCAAGCGATTCTTCTGCCTCAGCCTCCTGAGTAGCTGGGACTACAAGTGCATGCCACCACACCCAGCTAATTTTTGTATTTTTAGTAGAGATGGGGTTTCACCATATTGACCAGGCTGGTCTCGAACTCCTGACCTTGTGATCTGCTCACCTCGGCCTCCCAAAGTGTTGGGATTACAGGCGTGAGCCACTGTGCCCGGCCTCAAACAGAGCTTTGAAGTCAAATCTGGGTTTGTTTGCCAGCTCTGCCAAGTGCTCATTGTGTGACCTTGGCCGAGGGGCTAAACTTCTCTGGGAATCAGCTCCCTCTCAACTGTCACTGCCTCTCAGGTTTGTAGAAAGATTAGATAGAATGTGTGCTACCTAGTTTATAACTTGGTCCACGGTGGTCATTATTCTATTGGTGTTGCCATCCTAACCATCATCATGGGCAGAAACAACACTGGGAGACGCAGAGGGAATAGGCTTTCAATAGTCCACAGCGTCCTTAGGCAAGGACCTAACTCCACAAGAAGACTCCATTTATTTAGGCAGTATTAATAAGGATCCACAAGATGCCCACGGAAGGGATGCTGCTGGGATGAAGGAACGAAGATCATTGGTCTCAAACAGCCCACAGTATGGTGTGGATGCAAACGTGAAAATTATCACACAAGACAGAAATAAAGAAATGCTGAGAGACGAACAGACAAAGAAGCCTATAAGAGGAAACCGTGAATGCCAACACTGAGGATCACACAACTGAAAACCCAGCAGGAACTTCAGCGATCAAATGATGCAACTTCTATTTTGGTGGAGAGGCTGGTTCAATTCCATAAATAGCCAAAATGGAAGGTTAAAGATAAATCTCCAAGTGTCAGGGCCAGAGGAGATCTTTGATGGTGCAATCCAGCAGGGGTTTTTTCAATTATTGATTTCTGTGCAGTGAGAAAGATTTTTTTTCCCAGCTAAAACACTTTCAAAATTTTGTACTTCCTGCCAAACTCAGGGATACATGAACTTTCCCTCCACCACAGTGGAGTGTGCAGTGCAGAAAAGTCTGCACATTGGGGAAGACAAACTAATTTGTGCTTTTATCATTGAGTGCATCTGTGTAGTATTAAATCACGAAATATGAGCCGCAAATAGGGAAGACTCTCTTCCTGAATTGTGACCTTTGAGCAATTACAGATGGAGAGAAACACTCTCCATAGTGTCATAAGAAGGTCCTATGATGCTGCTAGTTGCCCACTGATATCCACTATCCCTGAATTCTTTACTTAAAAAACTCAATTTTTAGAAGATAGCAAGGAACCCAGCTTACAAATAACCACCGCATTCCCCAGCTACTCTTTCGTAGAGTTCCAGTCAGTGAGATGTAGGTAGAAGTTTTGGGGTGGGTTCCAAGAAAGCTCCTCAAAGGGAACAAATTCTTCTCCTTTGCAACTTTTCTCTTCTTCCATCCTCCTGCCCAAAACACAGATGTGTTGGCTGGAATTACTGCACCATATTGCAACCATACAAACAAGACTAGACTAAGAACATCAGGATGTCACTGGCCCTGAACTAATGCTGGCCACTGTCTACTTCTGAACTTACCTTTTTATGAGAACAATAAACCTATATTGCTTATGTCATTGATATTTGGGTTTTCTGCCATATCACTCAAATGCAAATCCCTAAGTGATAAATGCTAATAATATGAGTATAATCCAACAAGAATTTCCATTTTTAGTTTAATTTAGTTTGTTTTTAACAGTTTTATTGAGGTATAACTAACATACAAAAACTGTTCATATGGAATGTATATAATTGGATGAGTTAGGACATATGCTTGCACCCCTGAGGCCATTACCGTAATCGGGCAATAAACATATCCATCTTACCCAAAATTTCCTCATGCCCTGTTGTCTTTGTTTTCTATGGTAACAACACTTAACATGAGATCTACTCTCTTAAATTTTTTTTTTTTTTTTTGAGACAGAGTCTTGGTCTGTCACCCAGGCTGGAGTGCAGTGGCGCGATCTCGGCTCACTGCAGGCTCCACCTCCTGGGTTCATGCCATTCTCCTGCCTCAGCCTCCCGAGTAGCTGGGACTACAGGTGCCCACCGCCATGCCCAGCTAATTTTTTCTATTTTTCAGTAGAGATGGGGTTTCACCGTGTTAGCCAGGATGGTCTCGATCTCCTGACTTTGTGATCTGCCCGCCTCAGCCTCCATCTTAATTTTTTTAAGTACACAATACAGTATTGTTAACTATAGGCACTATATCCAATCTCCAGAACTTATTCATCTTACGTAACTGCATCTTTATACCCATTGATCATCAAATCCCCATTTCTCCCTGACAATCATCATTTTTTACGCTCTGCTTCTATGAGTTTGACTACTTAGATATCTCATATAAGTGGAATCATGCAGTATTTGTCCTTCTGTGGCTGACTTATTTCCCTTAGCATAATGTCCTCCAGGTTCATCTATTTGGTCACACACGGCAAGATTTTCTTCTTTTTAAAGGCTGAATTATATTCCATTGTGTGGATATACCACATTTCCTTTATCCATTTATCCATCAATGGATATGTAGTTTGTTTCCAAATCTTGGCTATTGTGAATATGCTGCAATGAACATGGGAGTGCAGATATCTCTTAGAGATCCTGATGTCAATGAATTTTGACATATGTATGTATATATATATGTGTGTGTGTATGTGTGTGTGTGTGTATATATATATATACATATATATACACATATACTCAGAAATGGAATTGCTGTAGTTTTAACCATTATAAAATATCCCTAAATTCATTAATATTTGTTTTTTAAGTAGCACTGTTAAATGTACATTAAAGAAAATTTAGATGACAATGTCACCCATTTATGCCACCTTCTCCTCTAGTTTCTTAATTCAAGTTTAAGCCCAGGGCTTACATAAGTCAGTGTCTGAAGTTTCACTCACCTTAGGCCATTGGCATTGATGCAGAGCAGTGTGGAGACATGCTGTTTTCCATAATTTCTGTTCATGACCTTCATTCCTTAATGCCTTAATTCAAGGCATATTGAAGAACATTGGCACTCTGTCTGAGTTTCCTATTTGGTTAAACTCAACATTGTGTTTTTTTCTTAATTGAGTTTCTATTGCTGGAAGGTAGAAAGCTTCTCTTGGAAATCAGCAAGACTCTGACTCATGACTCCTAAGTCACCGTCCTTCATTAGCATGGGCCAGTCACACTAACTCTCCCAGCTTTACCATTCTCTAATCCATTCTAAGGGATCAGTCGATTTCTCTTGCTGCCAGCTAACTGCATTGCCTGACCGGTGCCATCGTTTTATACGTGTCTCACAACAAGACAAAGGCTTCGCTATATAGGTTGTGAATTAGCATCCTTACCGCCCAGAGGAAAGGTTGTTGCTTTTCAAGACAATGAGAAAGTGCGGGACCCCTCTGGCCACAAATATTGGCTTTACTCTTAGTAAATTTACCTCCCGCAGATCTGTACTCAGGCCCTTCTGCCTGTAATAACTTCTGTTTTAACATTGCCCTAGAATGTAATCTTTTTGAAGACATTGCAAGTGACAATTAGGGATTCAGTTTAAGATAAAATCCAACTCTAGGTGGTGCTGCCAAGTCAAATAACTCAAATTAGTTGACAGCACCTGACAGGCAGAGGCAACATTTGCATAGAGGACAAGCTCTTTTAAAAATCAATTTTAAGCTGCAGCTTGATTTCAAGACCATTGACATTCGAAAAGACAAGATTCGAGGAAATACAATGTAATAACTTGTCACATGAAATTGGGCTAAGGTTAATTCTTCAGTAAACTCTATATTAAATAAATTCCATATCATGAGTTCAGCTCACATCAATAACTTTTCTATGGCATCTTTATAGCATTGAGAGATAAAAGAACTGTTTCAGGTGTTATTAGAGTCCTTACTAGACTTCAAGATCCACCAGGCAAAGATGAGGAGGTAGTCAGGTTCTATGGTCACCGCTACACCTAGCACTGTGTCTACCACACAACGGGTTCGAAAATACTTGATTGATTGCTGAATGACCTCCCCTGGCTAGTGACGTCAGGATTCTGCTGTCAACAATGATTGGAACATCTGTATCCTGAAACAGCAGCATTTGAGCTTGGCCTGCATGGAAAAATGGACAAGGAAGGGAGTGGAAGATGGCCAGTGGCAGAAGAAATATATTGGGAGGGACTAGAGTTCTAGCTAAAGGAACAACAGCAAGAACAAAGCACAGAGATAAAGATATGCCAGGAAGGCTGCCTGATGAGGTGGAGGCTTTCCGTGACAGGGGATTCAAGAGATAAGGAGCCATGACTGGAGAGGTTGAGCCAGGACAGCAGTAGGTAGAGCATTCAGCACCTTCCCTGTGTGCTATGGAATCACGAATCTTTCCAACCCCATTTGGCAGAAGTTTGAGCGTTATGAAGTATTTGACCTTTATCTTATGCTATTTAAAAATGCTTTTCAACAATCAGGTCAGCACTAGCACTTGAACCAAAATGATGAACCCTTTTTTATTTCAAATTAGTCAGCGAGGTTATCACTTCTAAACTTAAGTACAAATATGACATTTCCTGCTAAACAAACTCCAAGTCAAACTCTAATTATCCCAAGGCTGCCCTTTCCAGTATTTATGCCTCAGCGTGACACCGTACACCTAAAGAGTCCCACGTCTAGGTTTTTGAAAACCTCTCGCCCTCTGATTCTGACAGTCCTTAAGCATATTTTGTTGTAATTAGACCTAGGGACAAAATAGCCGGACTACTTGGCAGAATAGAACTCATCTGTTACATTAACACCTCTTCCAATATCCCCAATTAAGAATGGTACTGTGGGTTAAATAGCACCCCTCAAAAAATATGTTTGAGTCCTACTTTCCAGTATCTATAAATGTGACCTTATTTGAAAATAAGGGACATGCAGAAAAATGAACTAGATCCCTATGTCTCGCCACATACAAAAATCAAACCAAAGTGGATTAAAGACTTAAATTAAAGACTTAAATTAAAGACTTAAAGAATTAAAGACCTCAAACTATGAAACCACTACAAGAAAACATTAGAGAAAATCTCTAGGACATTGTCTGGGCAAAAATTTCTTGAGCAATACTCCACAAGCACAAGGAACCAAAGCGAAAATGGACAAATGGGATCACAAGTTAAAAGCTTCTGCACAGCAAAGGGAACAATCAACAAAGTAAAGAGACAACCCACAGAATGGGAGACAATACCTGCAAACTACTCATCTCACAAGGGATTAATAACCAGAATATATAAGGAGCTCAAACAACTCTATAGGAAAAGACAATCTAATAATCTGATCTTTAAAATGAGCAAAAAAAAGTAAATAGACATTTCTCAAAAGAAGACACACAAATGGCAAACAGGCACATGTAAAGGTGCACAACATCACTGATCATCAGAAAAATGCAAATCAAAGCTATGAGATGTCATCTCACTCCAGTTGAAATGGCTTTTTTCCAAAAGATAGGCAAAAACAAATGCTGATGAGGATGTGGAAAAAAGGGAACCCTCACTCACTGTTGGTGGGAATGCAAATTAGTACAAGCACTATGAAGAACAGTTTGGAGGTTCCTCAAAAAACTAAAAATAGAGCTACCATATGATCCAGCAATCCCACTGCTGGGTATATACCCCTAAAAAAGAAGACTAGTGTATCGACGTGATATCTACACTCCCATGTTTGTTGCAGCACTGTTCACAGTAGCTGAGATTTGGAAGCAATCTAAATGTCCATCAACTGATGAATGGATGAAGAAAATGTGGTACATATACACAATGGAGTACTATTCACTCATAAAAAAGAATGAGATCCTGTCATTTGCAACAACATGGATGGAACTGGAGCTCATTATGTTAAGTGAAATAAGCCAGGCACAGAAAGACAAACATCACATGTTCTCACTTACTTGTGGGATCTAAAACTCAAAACAGTTGAACTCATGGGCATAGAGAGCAGAGGATGGCTACCAGAGCCTGGGAAGGGTAGTGGAGGAATTGCAGAGGGAGGTGGGGACAATTAATGGGTACAAAAAAAAGTTAGAATGAATAAGTCCTACTATTTTATAGCACAACAGAGGGACCACAGTCAATCATAACTTAAGTGTACATTTTAAAATAACTTAAAGGTTATAATTGGATTGTTTGTAAATCAAAGGACAAATGCTTGAGGGGATGGATACCCCATTCTCCATGATGTGCTTATTTCACATTGCATGCCTGTATCAAAGCATATCATGTACCCCCATAAATATATACTCCTACCATGTACCAACAAAAATTAAAAATTAAAAAAATTTTTAAAAAGAAAATAGGATCTTTGTGGATGTGTAATTCATTTAAAATGAAGTCATATCGAATGAGAGTAGGCCCTAATCCAATGACTGGTGTTATTAGAAGAAGAGGGAAATCTGGACACAGAGACCCAGACACAGGGGAGAAGCCCATGTGAAAATGGAGGCAGAGATTGGAGTGATGGATGGTCAGCAGCCACTGAAAGCCAGGAGAGACACGTGGAGCAGCTCCCCCCTCACAATCCTTGGAAGGAACAAACCCCGCCCACACCTTGATCTTGGAGTTCTAGACTCCAGAACCATGAGAGAATAAATTTCTGCTGTTTCAAGCCATCTAGCTTTTGGGAATTTGCTACAGCAGCCCCAGGAAACTGATAAGGATGGGGACACTGAGACGGGGTGGCTTGCCTAATGTGCTGGAGCAAGTTTTTCACAAAGCAGTCACAGGATCATGTTCTGATGACTTGGGCACACACCCAGCACAAATGGAAACGTGTTGACCTCTCAGCCTGCATGTCACTAGACTTTGTATGAAGGGAGGGAACAGGAGAGAGCAAAGGAGTTATTGTTAGTTGGTGCTGGCCCTCCAGAGCAAGACAGCTTTCTTCCCACTCAAATCACTGTGTTCTGCTTAGTTGCCTAATGAATTTCTGTCGCATACTAAGAATATTCCCAAAACTGTAAACTTGACTATGTCTCATGAGCCCAGAGACAGGTTGGAGTGTTCCATTTGTCATTCATCTGTTCAGTTCCCATTTAGCCAGAGTCCTTAAAAGAATGATAAGAAGAAAATCAATGTGCATTTTAGTTCCATTAAAAAAATGAATTAATAAGAGAAAATCCTATCATACATACAACTCCTTATAAGATCCATTATCTGACTTTATTTATAATTCGAAGTCTTTTCTAATGAGTGAATTTTTCAATTAGAGGATTCGATTTTACTTCTCAAGGATTTCACTGACTAGTTATATTTGGGGTAAGCGCCTTTGATCAAATTTCCCTGGACTTTTTCAGAAGATCAAAACATCTGATCCAGATAACACCAATATAAAGAACAAGACCCACACCATGTTTACAGAATTCTCATGCCCAGAAATCCCAAGCCATTAGCTTGTGTCCCTTTACTACATGTGATGCCATAAGTGATGGGGGCAGGGGAGGTAGGGGCAGAAAACTGGAAAAACTGGAAAATGCTGACTTTTAGATCAAGTGTCAGATCTGTACACTTGAATTCTGCTATTTATCTGGCAAGCAACCCTGGTAATTGAATTAACCTCTCTGAGCCTCATTTTTCCCTCTGTATCTTGCAAAGTGACTCATGGTTGTAAGAGTTCAAAAAAAAGCAATATACACATTTTGGGTAGGAAACCTACTTCCTGAGCAGGAAGGAAAACTACTGCATCAGAAAAACTAAATGCAGTAGGTTCAAGTTCTGAACCCAAGTTCAGCTGCTCACTGCTCAATAGCCAAACACCAGAGACAAGAGTTGATGAGAGGAAATGCAGGTTTATTCAACAGCTGGCAACTTAAGGAGATAGTGGACTGGTGTTGCAAAGAACATCTCAAGTGAGTACAAATTTCAGCCTCTTCTTATGTTAAGTGCAGGGGGAAGAGTAGAGGACTGGGATCAAGAGGTGACCAACAAATGCAGGCATCTGGGGACCGGCAAGCTTCTGAAGAGTCTAAGAACTTTTTTGTCTTTGGTCAATTCACAGTGCTCCTATAAATCTTTGAACAAGACATAGTTGTTTACATACTTCCCCTTTAACCCTAAAGTTAGTTTTAAAAACCACATGATTGCTGTTGTTGCATATTATCTCAGTGCTCTAAAATTATCCTTGCCTATGTGCAGTAATGGGTAAAGAACCCTTAAACAAAAAGTGGAGTCAGTTATGTCACTTCTTTGCTGTTTCACTGCTACAAAAGCCTATGAAAAGTAGTAGAAAGTTTGTGAAATTATGGGATGTGCACACTTGGAAACACTTCTTCTGTTGTGGCAGTAGGAAGATAAAGTACTAAATTAGGGATAAGGCAATGTCATGGTCAGTAAGATATAAGAAAATACAGGTAAGATAAGGGAGAGGAGGAGGCTGCGAAGTGCTGGCCTTCTTGTGACCTCAGACATGATGTTAGCCAGGACTTTAAGTTAATGTCAACCAAAGATACAGGAAAATCTGCTTAAGACCAAGGTGTGCAGGCATCCACCCTGCTTTCCCTGCATAGGGGGTCCTCCTCACACAGGTGATGTAAACAGTGATGGGGACAGAGCAATTGCTCCTCCTTGGAAAAGGCACTGGAGTGGGACTTGGGTAGCATTTGATGGAAGATGAAAAGGGAAATTGTATGGAGACAGGAGAACATATTTGGAAGGACTTGAGTACATCATAGAAGTATGTGTGTGTGTGTGTGTGTGTGTGTGAGAGAGAGAGAGAGAGAGTTGGGCTGCATGCCTGAGGGCATCTCAGGAATGCCTGTTGGTTCCCCCATGGGTTGGTTGTGAACTGGAAAGAAGCTACCTGCTTCTAAACCTACATTGCCTCAAATGCCCTGCTTACTGTATTGCCACAGTGGGGCCTGGGCTGGGGGAGGCAGATTTCATAGTCTTGGTGGCCTATGTGAGTTTGTGTAACTATTGTGGTTTTGGGCAACTGTAGTGGGTTGCCACCTCAATTACTCTCCTACCCCTTTTCACAGCCAAAAAAGTTTAGCCAGCCCAAGGGGAAAAGGTCATTGATACATATATAAAGTATCATGCTTATAATAGGCACTCAATAAATATCAACTTTATCTACTCCTACAGGTGTATCAGAAAAGATAAGAATTGCTTGTCATAGACATGCACAGACACTTCAGACACTTTGCACAGATACACAGAAATTGGAGCTGCATTTGTTTTCTAAAGAATTATTAAAACAATCCAATGATGTACAGCTCAGATGTACTGCTCTGCCACCAGGGGCTAGGGGTGGAAGGAGGGACAAGAGGGAGTTATTAGTTATAGGGTCCAAAGTTTCAGTTAGACAGTAGGAATAAGTTTTTGCGATCTAGTGCACAACACGGTGACTATAGTTAATAATAACTCATTGTATATTTCAAAATTGCTAAAAATAAGTAAAATTCAAATGTTCTCATCACAAAAGATGATAAATATGTGAGATGACAGACATGTTAATTAGCATGATTTAATCATTCCACAATGTATACATAGGTCAAAATGTCACACTGGACTCCCTAAGTATATGCAATTATTATTTGTCAATTAAATTTTTTAAATACACAAAGCAAACAAAATTGAACTTAACTAACCCTATAAATAAGCGGGAAAAACCTTGGGCCAAGATGCAAAAGGCTGGGACCGTGGATTTAACTATGGCCTTACTTGGGTATTACCTGCGGAAGCCCAGTTAACTCCCTCCTTCTCACTGGTCAGCTCTGACGATGGATCACTCTTCTCCTATTGTTCTGAGTTCAGCGGATCATTCTACAATTTGCTCTGTATTTTGTGGAAAGATCTAGTGGACAGAAGCCAAAAATCCTGTCTAAGTAAAGTGGAAATAAAAATATTCTGCTTTCTTAAATTAGAAAAAAAAATTGTTTTAAACTAATATTTTCTTCATCTACACTAGCCAAATATTAAAAACAGATTCCTAAAGGTGATCAGACAAAAACATTGTTAGAAGAGCATCAAAGAACATAGAGAGCTCAGAAATAGACATGTGAATTTAGAATATGAAGAAGAGAATGTTTCACATCAGTGGAGAAAAAAGGACTATTTGATGAATGATTATGTTGGATAATTGACAAAATATTTGAATAAAAAATTCCCTGCATCCTTCCTTATACCAAAATGAAATCCAGATGGAAAAAGATGGAAATGTAGGAAATAGAATCACAAAATAATAATGCTAGTTATTAATAATTAGAAAAGACTAGATAGTCTCTGTGTTGGCCACAGTGCCTGACACATTCAAGGCACTCAATAAACATTTGTAATATCAATTAATGCAGTGCTTTTTATGTGCTGGATTCTCCATAGAGGAGTGCTTTACCTGTTTTTTTCTCATTTAATCCTCAAAACAGGGATATGACACATGATATAATAGTTTCCATATTTTATGTATGAGAAACAGAAATACAAAGAGGTTAGATAACTCCATTGAGGGCCACCAGCTAGCAAGTGTGGGGATGACGTTCAAACCCTGAAATTTGGGCTCCAGGGTGCTCTCTTGTTTTCGTGTGTGTGTGTGTGTGTGTTGTGTGTGTGTACATGTGTTTGTGTGTGTGTGTTTCTGGTAGATTATAGTTTTTATCTTTTTATTATGGAAAACCTTAAATATATACAGAGATGGAGAACATGGTACTATGAGCCCCTGTGGATGTATGTACCACCCTCCATTTAAAACACCCATCATGGCCAGTCCACTTCATCCGTATCCCCACACACTTGGGCCCACTTCGGGTGACTTTGGAACAGATCCCAGACTTATTCATGTGAAAATGTCCCTGCATGTGGCGCCAAAATACACAGGCGTCTTTCTTTGAACATAATCTCAGTTCCATCATCATTCTAACAAATAACTATATTTTTATAGCAAATATTCAGTCGGTTTTCAAACTTCCCTTCTTGTTTCACTTTTCTGGAGGGAGGGATCCATTTACTGAAGTTATCTGACATGGTTCTCGAGTCCCTTCTACCCCACGACTCCCCTTTTTTCCCTTTATCCTTGTGAATTATCTGTTGAAGAAGCCAGGTCACTGGTGTGCAGTTTCCTATTGTCTGGGTTCCACTGACTATGTCCAGTGGTGTCACCGAGCCTGTGCCTCCACCCCTGCATTTTTGCAGACTGGCCATCCAATTCGGCTGAGCCCATATGGTTTAGTTCATACTTACAAGATAATATTTTTTTTGAGATGGAGTCTCACTTTGTCACTCAGGCTGGAGTGCAGTGGCATGATCTCAGCTCCATGCAACCTCCGCCTCCCAGGTTCAATCAATCCTCCTGCCTCAACCTCCTGAGTAACTGGGACTACAGGCACAAGCCACCACACCTAGCTAATTTTTATATTTTTAGTAGAGACTGAGTTTCACCATATTGGTCAGGCTGGTCTCAAACTCCTGACCTCAGGTGATCTACCTGCCTCGGCCTCCCAAAGTGCTGGGATTACAGGTGTGAGCCACCGGCGCCCAGCCAAGAATAATTTTTTTAAACTGTGAGGGGAAAGAAGAGCCTTCCTTGACATGACGAAAGGAAAGGAGGAGGAGGAGGAGGAGGAGGAGGAGAAGGAGAAGAAGAAAGAGAAACAGAAAGAGAAAGAGAGGAAAAGGAAGGAGGGAAGAATTGGCTGGGTGCAGTGGCTCATACTTGTAATCTCAGTACTTTGGGAGGCCAAGCTGGGCAGATCACTTGAAGTGAGGAGTTCAAGACCAGCCTGACCAACATGGTGAAACCCTGTCTCTACTAAAAACACAAGAATTAACTGGGTGTGGTGGGTGGTGCCTGTAATCCCAGCTACTCGGGAGGCTGAAGCAGGAGAATCATTTGAACCCAGGAGGTGGAAGTTGCAGTGAGCCGAAATCACGCCACTGTACTCCAGCCTGGGTGACAGAGCGAGACTCTATCTCAAAAAAAATAATAGGAAGGAAGGAAGGAAGGAAGGAAGGAAGGAAAGAAGGAAAGAAGGAAGGGAATAAAATCCAAAAAATATTTAGAAAACAGTTAGCTTTTCTTGTCTAAATATTTAGAATTCCCTTCCTTTATGACAATCTTTCCCTCTCTCTCCAACTAGGTCAGAGGACATGCGATAAACTGGGGAAAACAATTGCAATGCTTCTATTAGTTAATATCCATAATCTATAAAGAACTCCAACAAATTAGTAAGAATAAAACAAACAGCCCTTGGCTGCCGTGAGAACATGCACTGAGCACTCAGCTCTCCTACTGTGGGGGCACCATTGATGGGCAGCTTCAACTTGACTGGAATTCAACACCACATTTGTCCCAAGGCCATGCTTCCCAGGGCTGCTCACAGCCAAGAACAGGAATGCAGGTCTCTTCCTGGGACAAGACACTCCTCTGAGGGTGACTTGGATGGAGTCCAAGTTGGCCTGGCTGAAAGTTTCTTGGAACTGCAGGGCAGTCTGATGCTCTGTCTACTCACCCCTCTTTTACTGAGGCTGCATTTTATGGCCCTTCCCACCTTCTCCAGCCCCTCCCCTTCCTCACTAACTCTCTCCATGTCTAATCCCATCGCAACATCTGCTTCTCAGAAGGACTCAACCAACAAACCCTCCATGTTGCACCTGTCAGATGGAAATGATGAAAATAACTGATGATTATCACAGTGTGCTGAAGTTGGTATGCTTATCTACCATGATGGGGGGTATGAGTGGTTAAGATCATTCTAAAGGACAGTTTAGCAACATGTTTCCAACATTGCGAGTGGCTAACCTCTTTAACCCCAAATTCCATATCTAAGATTTTAGTTTAAATGGTACATATTAAAAAAGAAAATACATATTCATCTCAATTGATGAGAAAAAACCTTTCATAAAATTCATAGCCTTTCATGATTAAAAAATAAAAACCTCTTAGCAAAATAGAAATAGAAGAGGACTTCCTTAACACAAAGAAGAGATGTATTCAAGAAAAATACCCGAGGGCAAGAACTGTGTCTGCTATATACCAGAGCCTATCCCTGGCTCAAGGTCAGTACCTAAAAAGTCTGTATGGAATGAATACAGGAAAAAGGGAATGGTCCCTGGCCGTGTTTTCAGCCCCATCTTCCGATTCCCCTTTACACATCTCTACTTCAGCTGAACAAAATGACCAGCACTTGCAGCAGTGGTCTTAGAACTCCACTTTATTGGGCTGGGAGCAGTGGCTCATGCCTGTAGTCCCAGCACTTTGGGAGGCCAAGGTGGGCAGATCATCTGAGGTCAGGAGTTGGAAACCAACCTGGCCAACATAGTGAAACCGTGTCTCTACTAAAAATACAAAAAAATTAGCCGAGGAGGGTGGTGTGCGCCTGTAGTATTTGGGAGGCTGAGGCAGGAGAATCACTTAAACCCAGGAAGTGGAGGTTGCAGCAAGCTGAGTTCACACCACTGCACTCTAGCCTGGGCAACAGAGCGAGACTTCGTCTCAAAAAAACAAAACAAAACAAATATTGAGCATCTTTGTCCTGAGTTGAGAGCTGAGCATTCAACTAACGTCATTTCTAATTGTTGCTACAACCCTGAAAGTTGGAGAGAGTTCCCCATTTTATAGAATAGGAAAGTGAGGCTCACAGATGCCAATAGCCCACTCATGGACACACAGCTAATGAGAGGCAGCACTTGGATTTAAGTCCATGTGACTGCCGTGAGGGCCTGTGCTCGCTCCGCCCTATCACATGGCCTTTCTGGGGCAGCACTAGGATATATGAAGACCTTGTCCTTAACATTGAATGATCTGATACCTTGTCACTTGATCTGAAAAATGACACTGTCCAGCTCACTTCTCCTGGCTCTGCGTGTGCATTATTCTCCTCTGTGTCTCCTGTGCACTGAAAACCCCGTTGGCCAGCATCACCCTGCCCCGTGTGAGAGACCCTCCAGCCACCCTTGAGATTCTAACCAGTGTTAGTGCCAGAAGTTGGAGCTGGGGACAGGATGGAAGGGACACACTGTGAAAATGGAACATGTGCATTTTCAACAGGCTCCTCCAAGGTCATGGCCTCAGGCCTCTCTTCCCTACACCCTCCTGGAAATGGTTTAATCACAGGCTGTAGCCACAGAACCCCCATCTTCATTATATCCCCAGGAAACAAGGTGTCAGGCCCTCCAGAGCAGCCTGCTCAGAGCACAGCCTGCCTTCTGCTGATGTCGATTTCAGACATTAAGCCTCAGCCACCTTGACAGTACCAGTAATAATTTGCAGGGGGTGGGGAAGATCTAGTTTGCAGAATTGTAGAGGCTGGAGAGCCCTCTGGCTTTGCTAGTCATCTTCTAATCCAAGTGCCTTTAAAAATATTAGTAGGTTAATGAAAACCAGCAAGAACAACAAAACCACATTGTTACTCAAAGGGCCACGTGCTTTGCCAAGGTGACATACTTGGCCAGGGGCATAGTTTTGGATGGAAGTCATGGGTTCTGTCTCCTGTCTGATGCTCCTTAGACTCTGCCGAGACCCTTAGGGGCGTGACTGTCTCTTAGGGTCCCTTCCCATCCTAAGGGTGCAGGTTGTGGTTAAGAGCATACGATGATCTTAGTCCACCTCTGCTGATTGCCAGACATGTGGTCCTAAGCAAGCTAAGAATCTCTTTGTGCCTCAGTTTTCTCATCTGCAAAATAAAGATGATAAAAAATGATACCAATCTAGTGGAGTTTTTGTGAGGGTTAAATACATTAACATATATAAAGTTTTTAATACAGTGCCCAGTAAATAATAAGCATTCCATAAATATCAGCTATTACTATATTAATTGGTAACCTTGGGTCAATAAGCCATTGTGGAACCTTTCTCAGGAGTGAAGTTAAAATGATTTGTACCCAGTTTATAGAAACGCTTGAATGGGTGAATACATGAATAAATAAACAGATGAATGATGAGTGAGTCAAAATATTTCTGAATGATAGTTAATGGCTTTGATATTTTTCCATATGACACGTCCATTGAACAGAGAATTTCCTCACTGTAAGTTACTAACAGTGCCCTGAGACACCATGGCTTCCCAATGTGGTGGATATTTAGGAGCAGGGGGCTTTGCTGGGTGACTGGATCTCCAAATTAAAATAATCTTAGCCACAAAGATATCATGCCCTTCCATGTTCCAACGCAGGCTCATGGAGGCTTTGTTTCAGGAGAAGAGGGAATCCCAGCTATGACTGACATTTATTTACGCTCACAAGATGGCTTGTCTGCTGACGAGGAGCTAGAGTGTAGGAGTGAAAGTCAATGACACAGAGAAACACAAATAGACAGGGAAGGTAAAATTATCTCTCGTTTTGGCATTTTCTGCTCTGCCAGGAGCACAGTTAAATTCATACCATCTTAAGATGCCAGAGATGAGGTTTGCCTTGGAAGGGCATTCATTCTGTCACCATCTAGAAAGCATTATATGCTAGATGCTGGGCCTGAGGGTGGCAATGCAATGGTGCCCCAGTGCAGCCCATCTCCTGCCCTGGGTCATGGAGAAGGGAGGGAGACAATGACACAGCATTTCAGAGTGCTCCAACGGACAGCTGTGAACTGGATTCTTATGGATATAAGAGGGGGAGACGGCTCTATTAGAACTTCCTTTTAGAGTCTGGGAGACTGTGAAGGGGAGGGGACACTTGAGCTGGGGCTTCAGTGGATGAAGAGAAGCTTGCCAACCAGAAAAGCTGGAAGGCCCCCTAACAGAGGCAGCAGCAGGTGCAAAGGCTGGGGGCTGTCCAGGGGACCTCCAACCTTTGTCATGGCTGCAGCAGCAGTGAAAGGGTGTCAGGGAGGGGTGGGAGATGAGAATGAGTGAGGCTACAAAGGAACTTAAACTCTATCCTGCCACCTTTGCAAAGTTGAGTAGGAGAGGTCACAATGGGACCAGCCCATCCCCTCATTTTCATAGAGGAAGAAAATGAGGCCCATGGACATGGACATGAGGTGACTCCCCCAGAACCACAAAGCAGGTCCATGCTGGTGCCAACACCCAGTTCTCCAAATGCCCCATTCTGATCCTTTTCACCCCACTCTATCGTCCCCTCTCAACCTAGGCATTGAACAAATATATAACATGAAACAAAATCTACTCAGAGAGAGGCCACATAAGGATAAAGATTTCTGGTTAAGGCTGTATGAAATTGAGTTCCTGTTCTACTTAAGAGCTCAGAAACTCAGTTCAGTCATTTGTAAAGTGGAGGTTGTATTTTCCCATGCAGGACTAAGTGAGATAGAGATTGTGAAGACACACAGCATAGTGCTTGGGGAGCAGGCAGAGGACAGCCAATAGCTGCCATAACCATTGATGGGCTGAGACCTTATTGGTGCCCATTGGTAAGTGGGAGTCCCAACTCAGCTCATAAAATAGAGCTGTAGACTGGTGGTATTTTCTTGGAGAATCTTCAAGGAAAGGCTCAGGTCTCTGAGATAACGGTTTCCTTTGACTTACCCATCCTCTCTTAGCCAAACTAGTACAGGGCCACCTGGGATTTCTTTCCTCATGCAAACCTGTCTGCCCAGCATTGGTATTCTAAGCAGCTTTGGTTCTCCAAAATGATTACCCAAAGTTATTTGGGGCACTAATTTGCATGTAGTGTTTATTGCATTTTGAAATGGTTCTTTTGTTTTCAGCCCAGCAGACATAGTGGAGGAGGAACATGGGGAGGAGTGTAATGTATCTTAATTTGGGAGTAGTTAACAGTCTTAAACCAAGCCCTGAGATGTATCTTTGAAGCTGAAGCTGGGAATACACTAGGGTGAGGGAAGTGGGAACCAGCCCCGCAAAGTATGGATTTCAATGGCACACTGCACCTTTTTTTTTTTTTTTTTTTTTTGAGATGGAGTCTTGCTCTGTAGCCCAGGCTGGAGTGCAGTGGCACAATCTTGACTCACTGCAACCTCCACCCCCCAACTCTCCTGCCTCAGCCTCCTGAGTAGCTGGGACTACAGGCACGTGCCACCATGACATGCTAATTTTTTGTATTTTTAGTAGAGACGGGGTTTCACCGTGTTAGCCAGGATGGTCTCGATCTCCTGACCTCGTGACCTGCCACCTCGGCCTCCCAAAGTGCTGGGATTACAGGCATGAGCCACCGCGCCGGGCCCACACTGCGTTTTTTAAGCAGAGTCTTGGATGGCATATGATTGTAAAGCCAAACAGGTAAAGGGGAGAAAAAGGCACTTAATTAAATTGCATAATTAAAGAGCAGTAGGCTATGCCTCATTTTATAACAACTAAGTGCTGGTGGTTGAGTCAACCTCACTCAACGGAGTAAAACGCAAAGCCTTTTCACCATGCTCTTCTTGTTTGCCTCTTAGAAGCAGGTGGCGTGGTTCTGTTCTAACTCTTTGACATGTCATTCTCTCCTACCCTGACTTCCAAAAGTCTCTACTCCCTTGGGTCTCCTGCTTCTGTCTGACCACTTTCTCCTGCATTGAAAGTCTGTGTGTCCCCAGGGTCAGTCCTAGGACCCTTCTCTTTGCGGTCTCTTCTTCCCTTCTTAGGAATCTGTCATTCCTTGCAGGCTGTCTCCAGGAGTGAGACCCTGTCTCAAAAAAAAAAAAAAAAAAAGAGGGCCAGGTGCGGTGGCTCACACCTGTAATCCCAGCACCTTGGGAGGCTGAGGCAGGCGGATCACCTGAGGTTGGGAGTTTGAGACCAGCCTGACCAACATGGAGAAACTCCATCTCTACTAACAATATAAAATTAGCCAGGTGTGGTGGCATATGCCTGTAATCCTAGCTACTCGGGAGGCTGAGGCAGGAGGATCCCTTGAACCCAGGAGACAGAGGCTATGGTGAGCCGAGATCATGCCATTGCACTCTAGCGTGGGCAACAAGAGTGAAACTCCATCTCAAAAAAAAAAAAGGAATAACCCAATTCATATGATCAGCTTTCACACCTGACTCATGGTAGGCTGTCCCAGGCAGAGCTCTCTTGGTTATCATGAAAACCAGTTGATATGGTTAGGCTTTGTGTCCCCACCCAAATCTCGTCTTGAATTGTAATCCCCATAATCCCCACGTGTCAAGGGAGATATCAGGTGGGAGTAACTGAATCACGGGGTGGTTTCCCCCATGCCGTTCTCGTGATAGTGAGTGAGTTCTCACGAGATCTAATGGTTTTATAGGGGGCTCCTCCCTCTTTGCTCGGCACTTCTTCCTGTGCTGAGCCTTGTGAAGAAATTGTCTTGCTTCTCCTTTGCCTTCTGCCATGATTGTAAGTTTTCTGAGGCCTCCCCAGCTATGCTGAACCGGGAGTCAATTAAACCTCTTTCCTTTATAAATTAACCAGTCTTGGACAGTTCTTTATAGCAGTATGAAAATGGACTAATACACCAGTTATCCAGCCCCAGTAAATGGAAGGGTCATTGAATGCATTTAGCCCCTTCCTTACTTATAGGACAGAGCTTCAGGAAACAGAGAGGAGTCTCTGGCTTTTTCAGCCCCTTCTCTCTAGGGCCTCGTGGCCTTCCAGCTTGGCATCTCTCACAGCCTGTATACCCTCTTGTTTCTGCAGACCACACTACTCCATCTCTCATGGTTCTGGCTTAGCAAGACACCACCCCCAACTACAGCTCTCCAGATCTTCTTGTTGAATAGCTACCACCTCTGACCTCTGTGACTCAGTTCCTCTCACTGAGCATTTCATTGACTCAGTCCAGCCCACAAACAAGCCAGTCTTGAGTCATGTGGTCGTGCTTGGTCCAATTGGCTGTGGTAGGGTTGAGGTCACATGACTGCTCTTTGCAGAGGAAGTGGAGCTGATTAAGTCAGAAGGGGAAGTTGGGTGTGGGAGGCAAACTGATTGATCTGTCTGCTATACAGGCTTTTGATGAATGTTCCATTCAGGAATGTTACTTTGAAAGCTGGGAAGAGGGACTGCCCTGTTCTTGGGATTGACATTTGCTTCTGAATCAGGAGTTTATGGCTGGATTTCCTTTCCTCTCTTCTGTTTTCTCGCATTTGAAATGCTAAGAGACTGGGAGTGGGAATAAGGGGCAGAGAATTATGACTTCGACTTTGGCTTTTGTGCATTTTCTGATGTAATTCTATGTGCTAGGAGCTTGAATACCTCCTCCTGTCCCTGCTGTGCCACTTCCCAGCTGGTGGGAGCCTGCCCTGGTCACCCTCCCTTCCTGATTAAACTGCATGGCAATGTATTGAATTAAATGATAAGGTCTGTTCTAGCCACCATGAATCCTGTCCTCACTCAGTCAACAGTCAATAAACACTTATTTTTATTACATGTGTGATAATGAAGGCTCTCTCCCTCCAGCAGGTGCAGAGAAGCAAAAGCAGGGTATGGCATTTGCTGATTTCTTAGGCTATTTCCAGCCCTCACATTGACTGTTTTTCAGCTATCACTGCCCCCTAACTGGATTAATGTCACTCTGCAAGAAAGAACTAAAGAACAAGAGGACAAGTGTGAGAGAACACATAAGACAAGGCTGCTTTCCAGGAGGGAAATGGAAATGCCAAGAATGCAATTGTCACCAGAGAGGAACAGGGCCTGCCCAAGAGGACAGGAGGCATAAATCTCTCCCACTTTGCAACTCTTCCTGGAGCTCTCTCTAGTAGGGAGAGGGAGAGAGAAGTTATGGGAAGAGGGTTGACAGAGCCCCATCTCTGAGCTGGCCTGTGCTTTCCTGACTAGGAAGCAGACACACTAAGTTCAAGGCTTGGCTCTATAACCCCAGGGCAAATTGTCTAAACTGCTCTTTCTGTTTTCTCAGCTGAAAATGAGAGATTAAATACTTTTCTCCAAGGGTCACTGTGTGAGGAATGTATGTTGCTATATACGGAGATAATGCCAACACAGTAGCTATTCAAGAGGCGTGAGCTTCCTCCCCTTCAAGCTGGGAGGCCCGTCAATCTCAGAGCCGATGGAGCACAGTGACCATCCATTTAATCTTTCAGAGAAGGAAACTGAGGCTCAGAAAGGGGATGACTCTTGCCTGAGCAATCGTTAGGGCCTTGCTGCTGACTGCACAACTGGGTTCCCCTAATCACAAGTCCTGTGGGCCAGGCTGGTGGGATCCTGTGCCTGTGGATGAATGCTAGCACCCTAAAATGGATCGTTAACAGAATCAGTGACCTAACCCTTACCCAAAGCTAGCAGACACTGCAGAAACCCTGAGCAGTTGCTCGAGGTTTGGGGATTCACGGTATTGAGCATGAACTTCTGGAGGTCCCCAGTGAGTAAGGACACCGTGGAGATCCCAAGCCAGAGCTGAGACAGGACCTGAAGGTACCCCCAGAAAACCTGCCAGGGTAACGGGGAGACCGAAGGATGAGCACCTAGTTCTGAGGATCCACTCCACACCAACTGCTTTCACTATGGCAAAGGCTCAACCACTGAGTAGATTCCTCTTTTATCTGCCTGCTCAGCATCCATTCCATTCATTTTAGTGACAGCACCCCAGATTTCCTTGGAGAACCACCCCTCCCCATTCTTAAATCCAAGATTAGTTTTCTGACTCTCACTCTGTTCTCCATTCTCCTCTCCTGGGATGGGCATAGCAACATGAATAGCTGGCCAATCAGAGCATGGCATTCTCCTCTAGCTACAGTGATTGGTTCAGAAATGGGCACATGACCCAGGCCAGACCAATTAGAGCTAATGAAATTTAACAGGAATGCAAATTACTGGCAAAGAAACCCTCTGCCTTTTCCCTGGTGAAAGGATAGAGTGTAAGTAAGCCTGGGACTGCCACGAAAAATAGGCAGCCTGTCAGTGATCACAGCCTCCACAGAAATGCAGGTTGGGAGGTCTGCGTGGGTATAGCGTGGAGCACCAAAGCTTCGGAGAGAAATACTTCCGATCTCCCAGCTCTTGGTGGCTCTGGGAATGGAACCGGACCCTGTCTTTGGGCTGACCCCAGCTTTGTTCCAGAAGGTACAATATTGTGGTCATTTTGGTGCTCCAGACAATTGTAAGGACAGTGTTTACCCAGTGTTCTTGGAGCAGCGCCGAATAATCCCAATGCAGTGACTGTTTTGTGTAAAAATGTCAAAGACTGTCTTTACTGTGGGCAAGGTGATCCCTGCAGACATAATTAAGGTGTGAGCAGTGATGGGCTGGGAGATGTACCGCCCGGAACCCTCTTCAGGGAAGGACCTGTCGCCCATTTGCTGGGCATGCTGTCAGCCCTTTCAGGGATGCCTCAGGCTAAACTTCTCTGGGACAGCTTCACAGGGAACCCAATTGCTGCCATGAACTAATGCTTCCTCTAGTAGGATCCAGTGACAGAATTAGAGAATTGGGGGGGGGGGTGTGGGGCACAAATGGCAAAGGGCAGGATGCTACAACCTGGTACAATTGGGGACTAAAAGGAGGAAATGTCCATGAGGCACTTCCTTCTTTCCCTCCAAATAGAGTCAAGACCAAGGAACATCAGGAGCAGCAAGATCCCATACTGATATTTAGATGCTTCTTTTAAAATAATTCCTGTATGTTGCACTCAAAACTCAGAAAAGTCTCTTAACCCAACAGCCTTAAGCCAACTGTGTTTGTGGTTCCTCTGGTCCATATTTGGACTGGAAATTGAAGGTGCAGCTCCCCGAAGGCCATTCAAAGCTGTCCAGAGATGATGGGAGGAAGTCAGAGCAGCAGCTGGAGTGAGAGGTGACAGCCTGCAGTCAGGACAGCTGGTACCCGGATCCCCTGGCTTGGGACTTGCTCCCATTGGTCTTACCCTGGAGGACCTCTGGCTAAGGAAGTGTGGCATTAAGGGAAGGAGTAACTTCCCTGAAAACTGAGATTTGAGGACATTAGCGTGACCCCAGACTAACCACATGTTTGCTGACTAGCCCACAGGGAAGATGGCAGAGGAAGGTGGGATAAAAACAACAACCCCTGCCTCAACCAGCCAGCCGGGGAGGAGGAGCACCCTGGGGGAGGGGCTTGCTGTGTGCTGCAGCCTGGGGAGAGGAGAGGAGAGGAGAAGGGAGGAGACCGGGAGGGGAAGCCATTCCCTGACCTGCTCCGGCACAATGCAGGGCCTAGAGGACCTCTTGATGGTGAGACTGAAGCTGGCTGTGCTGGGAGGTTCCCACCATGTACGCTGAAGGAAAGGGCAGGGCTGAGTTGTCATTCCTTTAGGCTGCAGGCCCAGGAGTGGGACCCAGAACCAAGGCTCCTGGCTCTCCACCTTTTCTGCAGCCCCAGGGGCCGGGGCAGCCTCTCAGTCACTCTCAGGACAAACGATCTTGCTGAATGCATAGAGTCTTCAAGGAATAAAATCAAGGGTTTTTCAAGCGAATGGTCAAAGCCTCACATTAATGCAGCAGAGTGAAGGGGGTTGCCCCATTTCCCAGATGGAAGTATTGAGGTGCAGAGACAGAAGGGAGGTGCCCATGATCACAGACATGGAAAGTAGCAGAGCTCCTTGAGCTCCCCCTCTGCCCCCAGGCTGTCCTAGAGCTCCTGCTTGCTTTATTTCTGTCCCAGTCTCCCATTAAGGATGTGAGTACAGTCTAAGCCCATTTGCTGAATGCAGCCGATGCCATGTGAATGATGGGAGCTCCAGCCCAGCCTTAATAGACATTTTCTTATTCAGTGACTGTTCCCTCTCCAGGGAGCCAGTGGGGCTGTCAGTGCTCTCATTGCAGCGTTTACAAGATGAAGGGGCCCAGCCAGGAGCTGCAGAGAAGCGGAAGGGAAAGAAGGGAAAGGCCTGAAACAGAAAGAGCAGGGCCAGAACTGAGGCATGGTAGGAAAGAGGTGGGTGGTGGGGTGGAGGGATGAGCTTCAGGAGCACCCCTGCTTTGCCAGCCTGGGACAGTGTCCTTGGCTCAGACTCTGTCTCAGGAGAGGACGGAGGGAATTGCAGTGCACCTGTTTGTGGGGGACACTGAGGATAGGGCCACCACAGAGAGCCTCTCTTCAGTTTTTGTCATCACAGCCACACAGGAAGACCCACATAATGATCTTTTTGGAGATGAGAAAGCTGAGGCTCAGAGAGGTTAAGCTACCTGTCCAAGGCCACACAGCGTGCCTGGAATAAGAACCCATGTTCTTCTGCTCACAGGGCTGAAAGCCAGCCTCTGCCCCTTTGGGTCCAGCATCTCCACCAGCAAGCAGGCAGAGCAGCTAGGAAGGCCCCTGTACTCATGGGGAAGACTTGCATTTTGACCTGGGGGCCAAGCCACTTTCAGTGTACCAAGAAGTGCTGTGCCCTACAAAGATAACAAAGCCGATATTTGCCTCTCTTGGTTCAGTGTCCTGTGTGCAGAATCCACTGGCAGGAACCCTGGAGGGAAAGGGGCTGAATGAGGGGGTGTAAGCAATCACTCCCACCCCAACCTCCAGTGGCAGGTGCTATTATTGTCCCCATGTTGCATCATCAAAGCGAGGGCTGTCACGGCAGAACCGTGTCCCCAGCCAGTGTGGCACCAGAGCCTGCTCTAACCACGGCCTCCCTTGGCCTCAGCTAGTGCAGTCCTCAGCACAGAGGAGGCTTGCCAGGCATGTTTGATGAATGACTGAATGATGCTTGGGTGATGCCTTATTGATCCATGAACTCCCCAAACAGGGAACAGAGTCCTCTGCACCTGTCTCCATGGCGAGCCTCACACACGAGTGTGCGTCTGAGTAGGCTGATGGACCACCCTCCTGGGATCTCTGCCAAAGCATGTGGCTTTGGTTTTCCTGCCTCTTCCCTTCTCTAGTGACAGGGTGGTCTGACCTGACCATTTGCTTCCATGAAGTTGGGGTTGGAATTGCAAAGACCAGATGGCCACAAGGCCACAACACCACAAGGTGTTTCTGATTACAGAGCTGGGGAATCTCTCTGGAGTCACTGGAATTGGATGAACAAAGGCTTAGCTCTCTGGGACAGGAAAGAGGAACCAGCCATAGCTCCCCTGAGAGCAGGCAGGGGCCCGCAGGGCTGGGAAGAGAGGGAAGAGCCTGATTTACTTTTGCTTCTGAAGCACCCATGGGTAAGATGGGCCCATCCTATAAGTCATTCTGCCTGAATGGGTGGAGCCGAGGCTGAGCCCTTTCCCCAGCTCCTCCAAGAAGGCTAAAATGTTGGTGGAATTTTCTTCCTTTAATGGACAAAGAGGGGTATATTAGTTTTCTGTGGTTGCTGTAACAATTCACTGCGAGCTGAGTGGCTTAAAACAAAAAAAATGTATTCTCTCAAATTCTGGAAGCCATGAGTCCAGAATCAAGAAAGAAACCATTTCTTGCTTCCCCCAGTTTCTCGTGGCTGCAGGCATTCCTTGGCTTGAGGTCACATGACTCCAATCTCCACCTTCCTCTTCACATCACCTCTTCGTGGTGTGTGCGTGTGTGTGTGCATTGTGTGTGTGTGTACATTTGTGGGGACACATGTGTGTGCATGTGTGCGTGTATGTGCCCACACTTTCAAGAGACTCAGAGTCCAGTGTGGAAGTCCAACCAGTACGTGCTCAATGACCGTCTTTTGTGTTATTCCATAAAGCCAATCACTACAAAGTTGTGTGATGCATTCCGTGGTCAGAATGCGTGACTGGTCGGGTGGCTGGTGGTAGTAAGGGGTGAATTCTACCTGGAGGATCAGGGCAGGCTGCTCCACAAAGAGGGCCTTTGAGCCTGGCCTCGGAAGAAGAAGGGGAGTCCAGGAGGGAGCATTGACCAATGGAAGACAGCAGGCCCAGGGTTGTCTCTGGAAGGTCAGCAGTCCTGCGTGGCTAGGCAGAGCACAGGCTCGTTGGATGAGAGGACGTATTTGGAGGCTGGGGGGCTGCAAAGGGTGGTCAGGGGGCATTGCAAAGGCCCTCCCTCCCCTGCTAGGAAGTGAAACCACCTTGCAACCTTGGCACAAAGTGTGATCTCTGCTGCATTAACCCGGATGCATCCTTTTCCTCTCAAACATGACTTCCTCAGAAAGACCTTTTCCAGACTACCCAGACTCCAGTACTCCCCTGTGATTTACACTCATGTTACCCCATGCTTGTCTTTCCCAGCATTTATCTCATTTGTACACACACAAGAGGCAGTTAAGCTTAATGCATAAGAGCAGGACACGGATCAAGACTGCCAGCGCACACCTGGCCCCACCACCTACCGGGCAGGTGATGTGCAGGGCTGCATCATTACCCTGGTTCCTCACTCATCTCTGCTTACCCTTAACATGCCAGTTTGCAGTACCCTCCCCAGTGGGCAGGGCTTGCTGCCTGCCTCTGTGTTTGGCCACTTGCTTTGCTTTAACCAGTGGAATTAGGGGGGAAATGACAGGATACCAGCTCTGAATCTACTGCTCACTCTCTTGTACTTCTGCCATCCCTATAAAAAGGACATGCCTGGACTGGCCTGATGTTTTCAGAAGAGGAGGAGAGGCATGTGGAGCAGAGTCAAGCCCCTACTGGCCACAGGCACATGGATGAGAACAGGAGAACCACCTAACTGAGCCCAGCCTGGATCAGAGCTGATACCCAGCCAACAACTTGTGAGAACCAATACATGGTTATTTTAAGGCACTAAATTTTGGAGCTGGTTTATTATGTGGTTATAGCTAACTGATACAGGTGACCTTGGGCAAGTTAATCCATCTATGCCCCCATTTTCTTTTTTGTAAAGTAGGGGAATGAATAGTATCTGCCTCGTGTGATTTTTATAAGGATCAGATGAGTTAACAATTGTATAGCGCTTAGGTGCCTAAATACACATTTGTTTAATAAACATCTTTGTGTTTATTTGAATAATACTGTTTCCCCAACAAGACTCAATAACTGTTTTCTCATAATGTCCCCAGTGACTAGTACAATGCTTGATCCATAGAAGGCATTCAATAAATGCCTGTTGAATAGATAGTGGATTTTCCTAACACACATATAAATTATAAGGCCAAATATGGAACTTCCTTTTTTAAAAAAATGCTATTTAATGAGTCCTTATTAATTGCCAGGCATGATGTGAAACAACTTAGGTAGAAGTAGGCAGAATTATTATGCTCATTGTAGAGACAAGAAAACTGAGGCTCGAGGTTAAGTAACTTGGCTGCAGTCACACAGTTAGGAAGTAGCAGAACTACGATTTGACCCCAATCTGAGTTCCTGCCTTCTTTTCTCCACCCCAGCATGCCTCCCTGTGCGCAGATGGCAAATCAAATCCAAGATTATTTCCCACTGTGGGAAAGGACTGCAGGTAATAAGGAAGGGGTCAAGTACCCAAAAGGGCAGGCTCAGCCTGCAATGGGAAGCGGGACCTCAGAAGGGACTCTTTACTTAGATGAATTCAGCATTTTTTTTCTTTTTTTTGTGGGAAGGTCTGATTGATGTTGTCACTGCAGGAGGAAGCCCAGTGTCAGCATATTCTCCAGGGGCAAGGGCTGGCCTCTCCTCCAGTCACCAGCTCCATTTTCTGAAGGTGGTTTATTGAAGTTTGCTCCCCGAGGGCCACTTCCTGAGCAGAACATGAAGGCAATAGCGAGATGCTTCTGTGGAGGTTTTCTTTCTTGGTCAGGCGTTGGAAGGGTTGGGAAGCCTATCTGAGTAAGCAGGTCTGGGCAGCCTGGGACTCCTGGGGCTCATATGCGCTGAGCTGCTGAGAGAGGATGTCAGCGCCTCCTTGGTAGACCCACTGTGGGGCCAAAACAAGAAAGGGCCGTCCTGTGACTTCCCTGCCTGCTGCTGCAGCCATCCCCCACCCGCTAGGAGCTTCACATTCTCCCCTGGGGCCCCCTGAAAGCGGGGGGAACTGGAGGACATGGATCACATCCCCAGGAGCCATGGATCTAGCAGTCTGGTGTCAGATGTGTTCTCCCAGCTGTGCAGACCACGAACAGTCACACAATGTCTCTGAGCCTCAGTTTCCCCATGTGGAAATTAAGAACTCTAACTGCTCTGGAAACCATAGTTCAGTACCCTAAAGAATAAAAATATCTATGCATTTATTCAACACCTTCTACATTCTAGGTCCAGGGCAATGCGCTTTATATATATGCTCTCATGCAATCATTTAAAAAACCCAATAAGAGATTATAGGGTTGATTTACTCTTTATTTTACAAATGATAAAACTAAATCTCAGGAGATTAAATAAAGGTTGCTTACAGTTTCAGCTGGTCAAACTTTGGAGCACCCACTCGGCCTCATTGCCACCTTTCTCCTTTCTAATAGAATCCCAATTTTATCCATGTAATTTTCTGTCCACGCAGGGAAAGGTGACCACATCCCTGGCTCCAGGACTCAGTCTCACTACCTCCAACAAGCAACATGTGTTGTTTGGTGGCTATGCCGCTTGCTTATGGGTGAGTATATGACTTGTGTGGGGTGAGGGTCTCCTGAGCTAATGATGTTGTTCTATGTATGACCTCGGTTTCTATGCAGCAATCTAGTAAGTATGAAGGGAGCCACCCTTAGGATGAAGCCAGTGTGAAGCAGAGATGGAAGAGGTCTCTGAACCATTGAACCAACCACTCCTGATGCTTGCCCTCCCTCTAGATTTCCTGGGTAGTCAGATAATCAATTTCTTTATTTTTCAGTCTAGTTTGAGTCTATTTAAATCATCCTGAAAGACACATGAGATGAACTTTCATCAGTTCAACTTTGAACCCACATCTTTCCAATTAGTACCTAAAATGATAAAGATTTCATATTTGTTCCATTAAAGAATTTAACAAGCATTTGCTGACTGACTACTAAGTATGTAAATATTTTACAAGCATTTCACTTTATTCTCATCGTAGCCTGAGAAGGCAGATCAAGTTAAGATAATTTTTCTCCCAAAGGAACAAAGATTCAGGGAGGTTAGATGACAGAAGTAAAAGACACACAGCTATTAGGTGGCAGAAAATAGCTTCAAACCTGGATCTCTCGGAGTCCAGAGCCCATGCTGTTTTCAACACTGCACACCACTTCTCAAAAACCTGTGAGCTCCAAGTTTTACCCCCTATCCAGTGAGATTATCAGCAATCATATCATCAGGCCAGTTCTAATCCTAGTTCTAACCACCCCCATATACACACTGGAAAGTTGCCTTTAAGATGCTGGGACCCATTATGAGCTCCTTGTCTTTTATCCTCAGATCAAGTGAGAAAGACCACCTGGAAATTTGGAGGGGAAGCAAGGCTACGTCTCCCATTTCTATAGAAAAGGAGGAAATTCTACCAATAGTTCCCTACCCAGTGGAAGTGCTAGGGTGGACTCTGCCTTTCTCTTACTTCTGATTCATTTCTTCCCCAGGAAATTACATTTAACACAAAATTGTTGAGCACCTACTATGTGGCAGGTATAATTCTCAGTGCTGAGGATAGACCAACAAAGAACTTAAGGTCCTATCAGGGGTGTGGACTGGAGCCTAGCATTTTTGGGGCCATGTTTTTAGTCCCTAATATTTAAGGGCTCATTGCTCATGCATCACTTCCTCTTGTTTTCTATTCTCTTATTATACCATTTTTATACCATCTTCCAGCAAGGCATCTCAGGGACCAAGAAGACTAGGAAACTTCTACATATTTTGGGGAACACATTAAAAAACTAGGAAATCCTATAACAGCTAGCAAAATTATGCTGTATTTTAAACACATACATTAACTAAACCGACACCTTGAATGTAAAAAATGCAATGACATATACTTATGATATTCACAAAACAAAATACATAATTTTTAAAGGTTCATTTATTCATTGTCTATATTCATTGTGCCTGTTTAAAGTTGTATTAGTCTTTAAGGCTGTGCTACTGGCACATGAACAGAAAAGCAGATCAATGTTACAGAAATAGGCCAAAATACATATAAGAATTTAGTATATGATCTCTGCAGAGTTTTGGCAAAGTAAAACTTTATCATTTTGATAAAGTTCAATTTATTAACTTTCCCTTTTATGAATTATGCTTTTGGTGTCAAGTCTAAGAACTCTTTCCCTAGTCCTATATCCTGAAGATATTCTCCTGTGTTTATTTCCTTAAAATTTTATAGCATAACATTTTGTATTTAAGTCCATTATGCATCTTGAGTTAACTTTTGTATAAGGTGTCAGATAGGTCAAGGTTTATTTATTTACCTGTGTATGTACAATTGCTTCAGCAGTATTTGTTGTAAAGGCTACTTTTCTTCTATTAAATGCTTGTGTGCCTTTTCAAGAATCATTTGAGAATATTTATGTAAACTATATCTGGGTTCTCTATTCTGTTCCTTTTATCTAGGTGTGTGTCCCTCTGCCAATAAAACAGTCTTGATTACTGTAGCTATATACTATGTTTTCAAATTGGGCAGATTGATTCTCTTTCAAAATTGTTTTGGCATTTTTAGTTTCTTAGTCTTTCCACATACATTTTAGCATAATTTTGTCTATAGTTACAAAATATTTTTCTGGAATCTTATGAGAATGGCCTTAAACCAGTACGTCAGTTTGGTGAGAATTGACATCTTTACTATTTCCGATTCATGAACATGGTATGTCTCTCCATTTATTTGGATCTTCTTTGATTTATTTCGTCAGTGGATTGTAGTTTTTAGCACAAATGTCTTTTACATGTTTTGTTAGATTTACACCTATTTCTTTTATTATGTGATTGTAAATGCTATTGTATTTTAAATTTCAGTTACCAGTTGTTCACCGCTAGTATGTAGAAAGGCAGTTGATTTTTCTATGTTTATTTTGCATCCTGTGACCTTGCTGAACTCTCTTATTATTTCTAGGAGGTTTTTTTGGCATATTTCTTCAGATTTTCTACATAGGCAATCATGTCATCTGTAATAAAAACAGTTTTATTCTTTCTTTCCAATCTGTATGCTTTTTTTATTTTTACTTCTTGTCTTATTGTACTGGCTAGAACTGCCAGCAATAGATTAAATAAAAGTGGTGAGAGTGAGCATACTCACCTTGTTCCTGATCTTAGGGAAAAATGATTCAGTTATTGATCATTAAATATAAGGTTAGTTGTAGTTTCTTCCTTCCTTTATTCCTATTTTCCTAATATTTTTAAATCAAAAATTGGGGTTGTATTTTATCATATTCCTCTCTCTGCATGGAATGGTATTATCATGTAGTATTTTTCTTTAGCCTATTAATATTGTATATTACATTGATTGACTTTTAAAAATTGAACCATCCCTACATACCTGGAATAAATCCCACTTTGTCCTACCATATGCTGCTGAATTTTTTTTTTTTTTTTGAGATGGAGTTTTGCTCTTGTCACCCAGGCTGGAGTGCAATGGTGCAATCTTGGCTCACTGCAACCTCTGCCTCCTGGGTTCAAGCGATTCTCCTGCCTCAGCCTCCTGAGTAATTGAGATTACAGGCATGTGCCACCACACTCAGCTAATTTTTGTATTTTTAGTAGAGATGGGGTTTCACCATGTTGGCCAGGCTGGTCGCAAACTCCTGACCTCAAGTAATCCACCCACCTCAGCCTCCCAAAGTGCTGAGATTACAGGTGTGAGCCACTGTGCCCAACTGCTGCATTCTATTTGCTATATAATGTTAAGGATTTTTGGCTTTGTATTCATGAAGGATATTGGTCTTAGCATTCTTTTTTTGTATTGACTTTGTCCAGTTTGAATAGAGAGTAATACTAACTTTGTAAAATGAATTGAGAAGTGTTCCCTTCTCTTCTGTTTTTAGGAAAAATTTATATAGAATTGGTGTTAATTCTTCTTTAAATGTTTGATAGCATTCTCCACTGAAACATCGGGATGTTTCATCTTCAGTGAAACATCTGGAGATTTGGGGGGTAGTTTTAAAATTACAAATATAATTTCTTTAATAGTTATAGGTATACCCAAATTATTTTCTTCATATTGAGTGAATAGTGGTTGTTTGCGGGTTTTTGAGGAATTGGTCTATTAAACCTAAGTTTTAAAATTTATGTGTGTAGAGTTCAAAGTATTTCCTTATTATCCTTTTGATGCCTGCAGGATCTATAGTGTTATTTTCTGTTGCATTCCTAATATTGCTAATTTGTGTCATCTTTATTTTTTGTTTTAGTTTTTTGTTTGTTTGTTTGGTCAGTCTTGCTACTGGTTTGTCAATTTTATGTAGCTTTTCAAAGAACCAACTCTTTGTTTTATTGACTTTTCTCTATTGCTCTCTGTTTTCAGTTTTATTGATTGCTGTTCTTGTCTTTATTATTTCATTCTTTTTCCTTACTTTGGGTTTCTTTTGCTCTTATTTTTCTAGTTTCTTGAGGTGGGAGCTTAGATAATTGATTTGAGACTTTTCTTCTTTTCTTGAGTATGAATTTACTGCTAAATTTGTCCCTCTCAACACTGCTTTAGCTGTGTCCAACAAATTTTTTAGGTCATATTTTCACTTCCATTCATTTCAATGTAATTTTTCATTTCCTTTAAGACTTCCTTTTTGAACCATGAATTGTTTAGAAGTATGCTGTTTAGTTTCCAAATGTTTAGAGATTTTATCTGTTATCTTTCTGTAATTTACTTCCAGTTTAATTCCATTATGGCTGAAGAACATACTCTGTATGTTTTCATTTCTTTTAAATTTGTTGAGGTTTATTTTATAGCCCAGGCTATGGTCTATCTTGGTATATTCTTTAAGCATGTGAAGAAGATGTATATTTTGCTTTTGTTGGGTGATGTGTTCTATAAATGCCAATTAGATTCTGTTGGTTGATTGTGTTGAGTTTTTGTATATTCTTGATGGTTTTCTTTCTTTTTTTTTTTTTTTTTTTTTTTTTTTTTAAAGATCAGATTTATTTGGAGAAAACAAAAAACCCACAACCCAAAGGATGGGATTTTACATCAAGACATCTCCCAGGTAATAAGTCTACAGATTACAAATCATTTTCATAGAAGATATTTTTGTACAAATTTTACATGTATTCAGGAGCGGGACATTAATCAATCCCTGTTTCTATTTTAATAGGGGGGACAAGGTAGGGGAGAGGGAAAAAGTTTTGGATATAACTATTTGGAAGGAGAGTAGACATGAAGAGGGCAAACCCTAGCTTTTCATTATCTACAATCAATAGTTTTTTTTTCTTTTTTAAAAAAGAAAAAAACACCCTTTCAATCTTCAATACTCTTTAAAAGCCCACTACTTAGCTACTGGCCAATCCACACCAATTATTTAAATTCACTTGGTACACACCTTTGTCCACTGGGTAAATTATATTCATTATGCCCACTGCTGCAGCACGCATAAACCAACACCCCTGCATGGCTGAACAGGGCCTAATCTAGGACTGATGGGAGAAGGGCTTGCAAACCAAGATCAAGGTGTTTCTCCGCTAATACTGTCTATCAAGCTGATCCCTACAAAAATGCATATAAAAGCAGGCAAGTTTAGCTACTGTGTTGCAAGAGAAACCAGGACCTTGTTAAATAGTTCTCTCCATTACCATTTATTCTCTCAAGGGAAGCTTAAAACAAAACAAAACAAAACAAAACAACACATTGGTCTGGCCACCTCATGAATCCAACAAGCACTAGTGTGGCATTTCAGTGGAGAAGGAAACCTGGGGGGAAAAATCCCATCAAGGTTGTAAGAAAGGCTCCCAATTTAACTGTCCCTGTCCCTATTTATCCATCATCCAAGACCATCCATTATTCTAGAGCACTCTGATCAATAAAAGGGGTCCAAGCATCAGGAGCAGGCAAGGAGAACCAAAAGACATCAAGAAACCGATTTGCTTGAGAAAAGCAGCGATTCTTCCTTTCAGAGTTCTCCATGGCTGAGAGAGAAAATGCCCAAGACATCATGTATGTGACTTAGATACTGCTTTTTGGGAGGTTAAGAGTAGCATGAAGAACTTAAGATGACGATAAGAGTCTAAATTTTTAGTTTCAAGGTTTCAATAGAATGTGGATATATTCAAAACTTTCAAAAAGGACAGTGTTTAGAAAGGGTAAAACTAGGACACAGAAAACACTGGGAATTACCACAACCCCCAAGTGCTTCCGGCTCCAGGAAATAACCATTCATGTGTTTGCTGGAGGTCACACAATTTTCCCCTATTACCTGGTGCAAAATGACTCATCACTTCCCAAAAGCTTCTTTTCAAACCACGATTTTCCCACTTATTTTGGTCCAATGCAGTCCCATTCTTTATGGCCTATAGTCTCACTCCCAACTACCCCCCTGGGGGGTAAAAAAAAAAAAAAAAAAAAAGGAATTCCCTCTAGGCTGGCCCCTAAAACTCAGAATTAAATAAGAGGAGGGGCTGGCAGCCTCCTGGAGACTAAAACAACTTGAGGCTAAATCTACCTTTCCAAGAGTGGAAAATTTATTCAGATAATGTTTGAGAATTCATATATGCCACAATAGGATAAAAACTAAAAGGTAGAAATCTCACACTTTTCCTTCTACCTCCCTCCCCTACTGCCCAACCAGGTTCCAGGCATTATATCACTGTCATTACCATTTCTGCTAAATGGAGACCCCTAGGCACTAATCACACTGGCAACTGCATGGTGACATAACACACCACAACTTTTCCTCTAAAAAGCTGTAGCCCCTTTCTCTCTGGCTGTATTGGCAATTCTCCAGTTACTTCAATACTTTAAAGGCTGCAGCAGCATGCAAAATAATTTCATTTTTTTTTAAAAAAGGTAAGAAAGGTCTTCAGGAGATGGTGAGTTTTATTTTGTCTTGTCTGGATAGAGGTTTTGATTTGCTCTCGAATGTTCCAGGGTGGAGAGAAACTAGGAGAAAAGCACAGGATGTAGAGGTCTATTCGGCATAATCTTCTCCCTCATTTTCATCTTCACCATCAACAGAGAGAGCAGCATACTTGCTTGCAGAACTGAACTTGGAAGCTGGATTTTCCTCAGGTTTCTTTGGCTCAGGTGCAGATCTGGAGTCTTGATCCTTCTTGCCATCTTTCCTATCTGACTCCTTCCAGTGGTCTCTGTTCCCTCCGTCTCCTGGACCACGGCTAGAGTTCCCAGTTTGGCCTTTTGGGGCATTCATCCCATCTACTTTTTCATCTTTCCTTCCTGGTCCTTCCTCAGATGGTTGAGCTGGAGCTACTTTTCCCCCACCACTTGTAGGGGACTGCTGCTCTGTGTCTGAGCTCTGAGATCGAGCAGGAGGGTTAGAACTTCGCTTCACCCAAGCATTCTCCTTTGGTGGAGGGGCTGGCATTACCTTTAGGGGCTGATCAGGTTTGGGAGGTTTAGAAGTTGGAGAGTGGCAATCTTCCTCCTTATTGAGTGTTTCATTTTCTAGAGACTTCTCACTCTCTCTCCTTCGTGCATTTCTGCTAGATGTGGTGGAGGTCCCAGTTTGTGATGACTCACTTCCTGTCCTCGACCGTTCCCGTTCCTGAGTTTCTTCACTTCGCCAGCTTGGGTGTCTCTCCCGAGGCCGTCGTTCTAGTTTTGGCTCATCCAGCTGACGCTGCAACTTCTCTTGTTCCTTCTGTAGCCGTTCTTCTACTTCTCTTTCTCTAGCAGCTGTGTCAACAGGCTTTGCCCCTCCAAAGATAGAAGCAGCTCGAGTGGACTGGGAGGTACTAGCAGAGGAATCATCTTCCTTAGGAGTACTCCGAGGCTTTAGATTCAGTTTGGGTTTTTGGGGGGGACCTCTATCATCACGCCTATAATCATCCCGAGAGTAATCATCTCTGGAGCTCCACGACCGATCATCCCGTCTGTCATATCGGTCTTCATAGCGGTCCCCGCCTCCTCTGTAGTCATCATCCCTGCGATACCCACTGCCAAATGCTCTTCTGCCACTGCCTATCCGGGAATCATAGCCTCTATCATAGTCTCTGCTGCCTTGGTCATCATAGCGATCCCGGCCACCATATCCATCCATATCCCGGCGTGGGCCATCCCGATACCCATCCCGATATCCATCCCGATACCGGTCTGAATCATAACGATCTCGATACTTGTCTCCAAAGCTATCATCACCTCTTCTAGGTGGGTAGTCATCAAAGGTGTCTGTAGCAGGACGAGCCCTCCAGTCTGTATCTGTTTTGTCAGAATCCCGATTTCTATCACGGCCAAAAGAACGATCATCCCTGTCTTTATCCTGTGCTTGATCAGCAACGTCCACTCGAATTCTCCTGTTACCTAGAGACTCTTCATTGAGACTCAGGGCACTGAGCAGGGAATCCAGGTCCTCAAATTCAGCATAACCAAAACCTTTCAACCTCTCTGGATTGCTGGGTTCACGTGGTAAACGCACTGCACTGATATTTAATCCTCGAAAGAATTCCTTAATTGACTCTTCTGTAACATCATAGGGTAGGTTTCCTAGAAAAGCAGTGTAGGGTGGCGATTTGGGAAGACGGCTCCGGTCGATATTGGGTTCCCGAGCAGCCCGTGGAGCAGTGGGAAGGATGGAACGGTCAATTGGAGGCGCCCTATACACATCGTCATCGTTACTGTGCCAAGTTGTCGAAACATCTCCTTCCAGGTCATCCGTTTCATCAGCCCAGCTGACTGGTTTGGAAACATAGGTGCTTCCTCCACCAGTACCCCCATCCTCAGCCAGAAAGTCTGTTAGGGAGATAGTCTTCCCCTTCTTATTCTTCTTTTTTGCTGAGGCCGCCATGTTGGGAGAGGGAAAGAGAACGCAAAAAGCGATGGTTTTCTTTCTAGTTCTATCGATTGTTCAGAAATATATGTTGAATTCTTCAACTATAACTATGAATTGTCTCTTTCTTATTTCAGCTCTATCAGTTTTTGCTTCACACATTTTACAGCTCTGTTGTTTGAGACATACACATTTAGAATTACTATTTCTTCTTGGTAAATTGACTTATCATTGTATGATATCCCTTGCTAGCTCAGATAATTATCTTTGAAGCCTACTTTGTCTTATATTAACATAGCGACTCCTGCTTTCCTTTGATTAATGTTTGCATGGATATATATTTTTTCTATCATTTTACTTTTAACCTGCCTGTATCATTAGCTTCAAGTGAATTTCTTGTAAGCAGAATATAGTTGAGTCATGTTACTAATCTCTGTTTTTCAATTGATGTGTTTGAGTGTGATTATTTACATGATAGGCCTTAAGTCTTATTTTTCTGTTTGTTCTCTGTTTTGTTCTTCCTTCTGGTGGGTTATGTGGACATTTTTAGATTTACAAAGATGTAGAGTTTTGATTTATCTATAGTGTTTTTTAGTGCATCTCTTTGTGTAGGGTATTTTTTTTAGGATTGCTCCAGATATTACTTTATATACATAATTTATTACAGTCTACTCTTATCATCATTTTTAGAGTTTGAGTAAAGGATGATACCTCACTTCCCTTAATGACCCTTAACTCTCCCCCATGTATAATATAATTGTATTAGTCCATTTTCACACTGCTATAAAGAAATACCTGAGACTAGGCAATTTATTTAAAAAAAGAGGTTTAACTTACTCATAGTTCTGCATGGCTGGGGAGGCCTCAGGAAACTCACAATCATGGCAGAAGGCAAAGGAGAAGCAGGCACATTCTTCACAAGGTGGCAGGAGAAAGAGAATGCAGAGGGGAAACTGCCACTTTTAAACTGTCAGGTCTTGTGAGAACTCCCTCCCTGTCACTATCACAAGGACAGCATGGGGGAAACTGCCCCCATGATCCAATTGCCTCCCACCATGTCCCTCCCTTATCAAGTGGGGATTACAATTACAGATAAGATTTGGGTGGGGACACAGAGCCAAACTAGATTAATAATTTTCTTAACTATTTCTTCTACATACATTTAGAACCACATCAGACAATGCTAGAGTTTTTGCTTCAAACATCAAACACAGTTTAGAAAACCAAAGAGGAGAAAGACCACCTATTTTATTACCCATATTTTCACTTAGCCATGTTCTTTCTTCCCTCCAGATGTTCCAAGATTCCTTCTTTTATTGTTTCCTTTCTGTTTAGAGAACTGTCTTTAGCCACTATTTAGGGCAGGTCTGCTGATGACAAATTCTCTTAATTTTCCTTCATCTGAAAATGTCTTCATTTCTCATATATTTTTAAAGGATATTTTCACTAGATGTAGGTTTCTGGATTAACAGTTCTTGCTCTCAGCACCTGAAAATATTGTGCTACTTCCTTCTGGCCTCCATATTTTCTAATGAGAAATTCACTGTTATTCTATTTGTTTTTCTTTTATAGGTAAGATATTGTCTTTCTCTGGCCATTTTTAAGATTTTTTTCATGTTTTTGGTTTTCAGAAATTTAAAATACGATGTGTCTTGGTGTGGATTTCTTTGGTTTATCCTGTTTGAGATTTGCTCAGCATTTTGACTTTGTAGGTTTGTATGTTTTCCCAACTTTGGGGAGTTTTAGCTATTATTATTTCTTTGACTACTTTTTCAGCACAATTCTTGTCTCTCCTTTTGGGACCACAGTGATACAAATTTTAGATTTTTGTTGAGTTTCTACTGGTCCATGAAGCTCTGTTTATGATTTCACATTCTGTTTCTCCTATGTTGTTCAGACTGAGTAATCCCTATTGTTCTATCTTCCAGTTCATTAATTATTCTCTTTATCCCCTCCATTTTGCTGTTCAGCCCATCCACTGAACACTGAACTTTTTATTTTGGTTACTGTATTTTTCAATTCTAAGTTTACCTTTTAATTCTTCTTTATATCTTTCAATTTTTGCCTTGTCTTTCTATCTCTTTGCTGAAACTTTCTATGTTTTCATTTGTTACAAGCCTGTTTATCATTGTTTGTTGAAGCATTTTTATCATGATACTTTAAAATCTTTGTCAGATTATTCTAATATCTCTGTCATTTCAGTGTTGGTATCTATTAAATGTCTTTCCTCATTCAGTCTGTGATCTTCTTGGCTTCTGATATGACAAGTGATTTTATTTTAAGATCTGGACATTTTAGTTTTATGCAATGAGGCTATGAATCTGAGTGTTTTAGCTATTTTTAATGACTGCTCTAGCAGGGGAAGTGGGGACACTGCCTTGTCATTTTTAGGCAGAAATAGAAGTCCTGAGTTCACATTTGGCTTTGTTGATACTTGAGAAGGGGGCTCTCCATTTTGCTGGATGAGAGTGAAAGTCCAGGCTCCCCACATGGTCTCTAGTGATATTGCTGGGAAGGAGGTCTCATTGTCAGCTGGTAGGAATGAAATTCTTGGCTTCCTAACTGGCCACCTCTGACATCAGTAGGAATATTGGAGTGCCTTGTTAAAACATCATGAGACTGAAAATCTAGGCTCTTCTTTTGCCCTTTTCTGTCATGAGTGAGGTTAGAGGTTTCAAGTTTTTGTGTGTAAAGTGTTTGGCTAATGTAGAGTAGTTATTGGGAGCAGATTCTGTTTGAGCTTCGATTTTGTCTGCTCCTGTTCATGTTTCTGGGAGTGCTGGCTTCTTCACATCCAATTCTGGGATATATGAGGCAAAAAGAAAACCCAAGGAACCTACCACCATGTTATTCCCTGGGTTCTGAGGTCTCTAGCCTTTTGCCTTCCCCTCTATCTTGCAGGAACTCCGTATGTTTGTCTTGCATACAATGCCTAGGCTTTTAGTTGCACTTAACAGGATGAATAGAGGAAAGTGCACCTGCTTTTTTTTCTTAGGCAAGTAAGTCCCCTCAAAGATACACTTTTAGTTGAAAAAGCAAGGTGCAGAACAGAGAGTGTGCTCTGTGTGAGTACACATATGTGCAAAGACTCTCTCTGGAGAGTCAAACACAAAACATAAATCACATGGCTTCTATGGGGACTGGGGTCAGGGAGGAAGGAAAATTATGCTTCTTTCTATAGTTTTTTGTAGCGTTTCAAATTTGTACCATGTGAATATGTCACATATTCAAAAGAATAAATGGTTTTTAAAAGAATGCTGCATGATGAACATTTTTATATTCTTCAGGAATATTTCCCTGACTGTCTGCCTAACCTTGTGTTCTGGGCTGAATTATGTCTCTTCCAAAATTCGTATGTGGAAGTGCTAGCTCCTAGTACCTCAGAATGTGACTGTATTTGGAGATAGAGCCTTTAAAGAGGCAATCAAGTTACAATGAGGTCATTAGAGTAGGCCCTAATCCAATATAACTGGTGTCCTTGTAAGAAAAGATTAGGACACAGACATTCGCAGAGAGAAGACCATGTGAGGACAACAGGGAAAGACAGCCATCTGCAAGCCAAAGGGTGAAGCCTGGGAAGAACCCCTGCCAACACCCTGATCTGGGACTCCCAGCCTCCAGGATTGTGAGTAAATAAATCTCTGTTGTTTAAGCCAGGCAATCTGTGTTACTTTGTTATGGGTGCCCTAGCAAACTAATATAACTTGTTCGGAGATAACACTGAAGGTATGAATTTGAGACCCTTGGCGAGTGAGAGACCTGAAAGAGATGGCTCTCTGGCCACACCTGCTGAAGTTCTGCCAATGTTCCTACTGTGGATTCTGTGAGGCCCAGGCTGCCTCTAGGATGACTCCCCAGCCAGCACTCCCCGAGAGGGGAAGCCTGCCTTGCTCCAGACTTTCTGTTATGGTGAATGCAGTTTGGGGAAGCTTGCCAATACAGCATCATCAATAACAACACTGATACTGAGCCTCGCCTGGCTCCTTGTGTACATTCTCAATCGGTTACACACTCAGAGGGGAGAGGGGCGATTAAATAGGTTCCCTCAGACTTCCAACAAGAGCAGCCCTGCAGTTTTTTGGTGCAAATGTTTTGAAGAGCATCATCCTATATGTCTCTTGTAAAAAGACCTGTGGGGTGCATCCCACTCTGATGTCAAAGTCAGAAGCATTTATTACCCACTTAACAGCCTGTGCTTCCTTTACAAACATCAGAGCCTGCCTTGCTCTTTGCCCAGATTCTTTCTACTGTGGTAGAAGGCAGGCTACTTGAAAATCAGCTACAGAAATAGCCTTTCAGTCATTTTTCTCTCGTCCCTCCTGTGCTTTTTGTGGTTTCTCAGGGTTTTGTTTTGCTTTGTTTTGTTTTTTAATCTGTCCCTTTTCTTCTGTTTCTCGTTTGAGTTGTTTTTAGTATTATTTTACCCATGTTTTTGTTGCAAGCTCTCAACTCTGAAGATGAGCTGATGTGCACATACAACCAGGTGGAGAGAGAGAACCCACATTCTCTTGTAACTGTAATATTTAGTAATAATGGTATCAATTATAAAAGCATTGAATGTTCATTGAACATTTTTTATACACTCATGACTCTATGGTGCACATTTCTTGTGTCATTTCACTTGATCTTATAACTGTCCAGGGGAAGATATTATTGTCCTCAGTTCATAGAGAGAAACAGAGGCTCTGAGATATTATAACATATGGCCACAGCTCACCTCGCTTATAAGTAACTGATTGTGTATTTGAAACCTGGCTCTTGAATTCCGTAGCCCAAGCTTTTAATCACTGAAATGGTACTTGGCAAAAGGTAGGGCAGGTGTCTTCCTTGTGCCTGGCACATGAAAGATACTCATCGCATAATTGTCAAATATTAGCTCTGTGAGACAGGGCTTTTGCTCTATTTTGTTTACAGCCTGGCACTGAATAGGTGCTCATTAAATATTTGCTGAAGGTATCAAATGAACGAGTGCATGAATGAATGAATACAAGAATCAACACGAGAATCAAGAGCTGTGGGAATTCAGAGAAGGGGAAGTTCCCCACTTCCCCACCCCCAATTTGGGTCAGGTGAAATACGAGAAGAATCTACAATAGCTCCTCTGATACTAGCAGTAAAAAATCCTAACAACATTCCAAACAGGCTCTGTTGCCCAGCCCACACCTCAGGAGATATCACTGGAGGCTTAGGAGTGTGGGGAGGGCAGAGATTCCACATCCACCACAGCAGAGAGAGGGCTCCAGAAGAAACCCCAGATCTTCAAGCTGCACACAGGGTTGCAGTCTGCACAACTTCTGCTGGGGGCCCTGCTTAGAGGTGTGGGCTGGAGTTGCGGCACCTCTGGGTGCTAAGTGGCTGGGTGCTGGGCATGGCTGTCCCAGGCATGGGTCATGTACATAATTTAGAATGTAAAAGTACAGAGAGGCTCTTCAAGTTGCTCCCAGTGGTGACATGCATTATCAGAGGGGAGGAACCATCCACAGAGAAGGCAGTGACTTCTTCAGGAGTGACTGGAGGATGGGATTTAGTCTCCCATAGCCTGATCAATTATTTGCCCCATTCTTCGTTATGGACAACTGATGGTTTCCAGTCCCACATAGAGGGCTATGGAAATACCCCAAACCCACATCCCTGCCCACAAGTCCCTCACCTGGTGGCACAGGTGCTGCTACAGGCAGAGTGTCCACCTCATGCTGGCCCCCCTGGCTCTGTGGCCCCATTCCTGCTGACCGCGTGCTCACAAAAGATGTGTTGAAGTGCTAACCCCAGTACCTCAGAGTGAGACTTTATTTGGGAATAGGATCATTGCTGATGTAATTAGTTAAGATGAGGTCATGTTGGAATGGGGCGGGCCCTTCATTCAATATGACCAGTGTCCATATAAGAAGAGAAGACACAGAGAGAGTGGAAGTCCGTGTGATGGCAGAGACACGCTGGAGAGGACCATGTGAAGCAGAGATAGGAGTGCTACAACTGCAAGCCAAGGAATGCCAAGCTTTGCCAGTAACTGCCAGGAACTGAGAGAGACACATGGAGCCGACTCTCCTTCCAATCCTTCCAGAGGGAGCCAACCCTGCCGGACACCTTGATTTCAGACTTCCAGCTTCCAGGATTGTGAGAAAATAAACTTCTGTTGTCTTAAGTCACCCAGTCTGTGGTGATGGGTTACAGCTGTTGCAGGAAATGAATACTCTCCGCCACGCTGCCTGAGTGTCAAGACACTTCTCAAACCATATCTTTCCCATTCGCAAGAACCTTTAGTGACTCCTCATTATCTTCAGGATAAAGTGCAACTATCTGGGATGATTCACAATCCAGCTCTGCCTGGTCCACCTCTCTGGCCTCCTCCCCTAGTCTCCCTGCTACTGTCCTTCCAACTCAGCCACAGCAATGCCTTCATGAACCCCTTCTTTGTCTGGAAAACTCTTCTTTATTCTTCAAAACCCAGCCCAAATGTTCTCTCCTCCAAAGAGGCTTCCAAGTCTATCCAAGCAGAGAGAGCTGGTTGCCTCCTCTTCAGTGCTTGAGAGGACCCTGAAATACTTTTGTGATGGCAGGTAACACAAGAACATAAGCTCCATGAGCATAGGCAGTTTATCTTGTTCACTATTGAGTCCTCGGAGCCTAGATAATAGTCATTCACTAGGTATTTGTTGAATAAATGTATGAATTAATGCAGGAAAGAATGAATGAATGCAATGTGCTATAATTACAGTCACTTGAGAGACTGAGCACCTTGGTGTAGGGACTATGTCTCATTTGTCCCAGGCACCTATGGATGACAGGGAGAAACAGGTTTCTTTTCAGCATCTGTGATTGGAAAGGATGAGGTTTGAGGGACACAGGCCTAATGGTATTAAGATGAAGCCAGGCATACTCCCCAAAATAATAAAAAGGCATTTGCAAGTCTTCACATCAGCTGACTATAACTGTTTTAAGAAAGCACAGAAAACAAAGAAGGTTCAACACAAGCAGTCCTGCAGTAGTGTGTCCCCAGGTTCCAGAAACAATAGACATTACATGTCATCAGAATTATAGGACTGCAGCTGGAGGTCATCTTATCCTACCTCTGTGCAGCAGGTGAGGAAACCGACTCAGGGAGGGAAGGAGTCTGCACTGGGTCACGCAGGAGGCAGCCGTGGAACTCTCACGCTATCACTTGCCTGCTGTTGCTAATGGAATGTTAATGCTTTGCGTTTGATCCCAGCCCATAGAAAGTGGAACGCCAAAGCAGGAAGGACCCTCAGAGACTGTTCAGCCCAAATGTGCTATCGCAGAGACGAAAAGCGAGACTCGCTTATCACAGGGGAAGGAAGAGGGATGAGATAATAAACAAAGAGATAGCAAGAAACAGAGTATGCCAAGGGCTACGTGGGGAATGTAAATGGCCACTTTACATCGCACAGTTAGGGAGGGCTTCTCTATGCTGGTGACATTTAAACAGAGATCTGACTGACAAGGAGTCAGCCGGCTGATGATCTGGGGGAAGAACATTCAGGGCAGAGTAAAGAACTGTGCAAAGATCTTAAAGTCAGATTAGTTAGTGTCACCTCTGAAAGAGGAAACACTGCAAGATGGAAAGACCAACCAGTGATTCTTGCATGGCCTCCTGGCTTAGGTCAGGTTCCCTAGAAATGGAGCCTAAGATAGAGATTCTTGTGTGAGCAATTTAAAGAGGAAGTGTTCTCAGGAGAAACCTGTGAAGGAGTCAGAAATGTGAAATATGGGAAGGGGACAAGCTAGGCAAATGTATGGTTTAGTGGGAGTCTGGCCTCCTGACGCCATGGGGAGCTCTGGAGCTTCAGATGCACCACAGAAGTTGTCTTGGCAGAGGCAGGAGGGCTGGGTGGTTACACCCATATCAATCCACCGCTGGCCACAGGTCACTCCTGGGGGTTTGGCTATACATCCCAGGCATCTCTGGGCAAAGTAGCTCCCATCAACCAAAGGCCACCCTCCAAAAGGATGCAAGCATGAGCTGCTGGCAGCCAACACCTACCGCATCTGGGAAATGAGAACACAGCCCCCGAGAGGAGTTGGGTGGAGACCAGCATGACTCAGTGCACCTATGGCACACCCTAAAGCGTTCCAGGTACTTTCTCACCCATTGCCCCGTGCGATATTTACATCACCCTGTGTGGAAGTCATCACTATTTTGCAGATTTAGAAACTGATGTTTAGAGAGGGTAAGGCACTCGCCAAACTTGCTCTGCTAGGAAGTTAGTGAGCTGGACCTCAGACCTAGGTTTTCTGATTCTCTTTAGGCTACTTCAGACTGCCTCTGATGCGTATATAAATACTCAGTCTGGAGGTGCAGACAGTAGGTGCCATTTGTTTTATGCCTTGCTGCATAGTATATATATTTCATAGCCAGAGATGTTAACACACTCCCTAGGGAGGAGTGATTCCTGAAAGCCAGTGATCTCATGGAATCCTCCTTTGAGCATCTGCTCAGAGCCTGGTCCACATCCCTGGTTAGTTCAGGTGACCTGTACCTAGCAGAAGAAGTCATTCTGCTTCTAGTCCAAGTTCCTGCAAGTCAGCTCAGCAGAGACCCTGTGGTCCTAAAGCTTGAGGTGAAAACCACAAAACTGATCTCATGCTGTTGTGGGTGCTCAGCTGCCTGCTTTGGGAATCCTCTGGAAAGGCAGCTTGTACCTTGCATTTGTGCCTGGTGAGCAGTGAGTTTGCATCAGTGAGCACCGAGCCCCATGTGTCTTCCACATTAGTCATTTTTTACAGAGATCTTTCTAAAATGATAAGATGCTGAACAAAATTTAAGTGTCTTCTTAATGACCCAGGGATCATCATTCTGAGTATGGGGCAAAATATAGTCTTTCTTTCAGAAAGTAGATATTGCTTGCCCCTAAACTAAATAATCCCAGATTTCTGCCTAGTATAGATTAAATTGCATCACCCTACGTATTCGTATGTTGAAGTCTTAACCTTCAGTATCTCAGAATGTGACCTTATTTGGGAATAGGGTCTTTGCAGATATAATGAGTTAATATTAAGTCATACTGGAGTAGAGAGAGACCCTAATCCAATATGACTGGTGTCCTTATAAAAAGGGGAAGCTTGGAGACAGACACACACACACAGGGAGAATGCCAGGTGGAGATGAAGGCAGAAATCAGGGTGATGCATCCATAAGCCAAGAAACACCTACTATGGCTTGAAAGACTGACAGCAAATCACCCTAAAAGTGGGAGAGGGGCATGAACTGATTCTCCCTCACAGCCCTCAGAAGGAACCAATCCTGCCTATCCCATAATTTCCAACTTGTAGCCTCCAGGACTGTGAGAATAAATTTCTGTTGGTTAAACCACTCGTTGTATAGCACTTTGTTACAGCAGTCCTGGGCTAACATACTGCCCTTGCTAGTCATATCTAGGGTTTACTTTTTTATATTTTTTCAAAATCTTTTCTTGGTAATCTTATGTATGAATATAATAGTTTCTCCTTTTATGAACCCAATTCTTTTTTTTTCCAAAGATGAAAGAGAGCTGAATATTAACCCAATTCTAATTCAATTTCTAATCAACTAGAAGCTAGAAAACTAAATCATGAAGTAGTTGGGCATATGGGTAAAATGGAAACCAGTAGGGCTGAGTAGGGCTCAGTGCTTGAGTTTTGTCACAACTTTTTTGTTTATTCTTGGACTCTCCCTTCTTGCTTGGAGATTTCTGTTCTGAGAAGCCTGGGTTCCCTGGAGCTGGACCTTTAGATAAACACGTTTTCAGTGGGAAAAAGGGAATTAACACGTCGGGTCCCAGGCTGAGCTCTTTTTTGTACATTATCTCATTTAATCATCATAACCAAATGGTAAGGCAAGAGTCGTCATCCTCATTTTATGCTCAAGGAATGAGAAAATTACAGAATGAAGAAAGTTGCCTCAAATCATGCAGCTGATGAGCAGTGCAGCCAAGAAGTGAACCCAAGACTTTAAGACTTCAAAGCCTGATCTCTTTCCACTAGAACATGGGATTTCTCGTAATTAAACCCAACAGCCCCATATGTTGGTATCACCTAATGATCATACTTATCATGATTCTTTGTGTGGACAGGACTGGGATATGATGATGGGAAAAGGATTCCAATAGGCATCAGCCTGTGTACTGAACTCCAGGGTGACTAATAACTTCTAAGTTTCCTAGCCATCAGCTCAATCCAAAGATAGATTCTTGGCCAAATTACACTGTAATTGCATTGAATCCAAGAAGTTCTTTCTTTTGTCCAACTAAATTCTCAAAGCTTCATTTTTTTCCATTTCTTTTGATGGGAAGCTCTCTAGAAAAGGAAAATAAATTTCTTCCATGTTTCTACTCCAGATATGTAATATTTCTGCAAGAATAAAATTTGTCACCTCTTCTTTGTAAAACAATTCAGTGCAATGATAGACTGTTTTGTTTTGTTTTGTTTTTGAGGCAATCTCACTCTGTCACCCAGGCTGCAGTGCAGTGGCACAATCTCAGCTCACTGCAACCTCCGCCTCCGTGGTGTAAGGTATTCTTTTTTCTCAGCCTCCCAAGTAGCTGGAATTACATGCATGTGCCATTACATCAGGCTAATTTTTGTATTTTTAGTAGAGACGGGGTTTCGCCACATTGGTCAGGCCAGTCTCAAACTCCTGACCTCAATGATCCACATGCCTTGGCCTCCCCAAATGCTGGGATTGCAGGCTGATAGACTCTTCTTTGATCACTTCTCCATAAAGAGAGTCACTCAGCTTGAACCAAATAATTTCAAAAGACAAACACCAACTCTTTTCATCTGTCATGTCCACAGACATCAGACAACTTGGCTTAGGCCCTGCTGTGTGCAGGGGTCTTCTTGCTTAGATTCTGCCATTTTTCCATGGATCAGGAAGCCCACATCATACCATTTTGTCATCATTGCGTGTTAAGTCTGAGTCAATAGGCCCTTAATAAAGACCCTTTCTATGTTTATGCCATTTTGATAATTTGATGAATGCTATGTCCTCCATCCCCAATTCACATAAAAAAGACACAAAAATTTAATATCAATTCAAATATTCTCTGTTTTTCAGAGTCAATCACTGTCCATGGCATCAGGTTAAAAACACCTGACTTAAAAAGAGACTAAGAAAGAAAAAAATCCCTGAAATGGTTTCTTGGAATATTGATGACTTTATCCCAAGGCCAGACCATTAAAGTGTGAAGCTGCATGTTGCAATCTGGTCAAGAAAAGAGATTATGGAAAAAGAAGGAAGAGAAGGAGCAGATAAAGAAGAAGGACAAGGAGCAGGGGAAGGATGAGAAGAAGAAGAGAAGAAAGAGACTTTGGCACCCACTGACAAGGGCTGGAGAGAAAGACCTATGTCCTGATTGACCATTTGGGCTGCCTTGGGAATCAGAAGCACAACTCTTGTTACAATAACATAGACTCAATTTACTGTTGAAGAAATCCTTCATCTCCAGCCACTCAGGGATGTTTGCCAGCCTGAGACATACCTGTGGGGCTGTGCTTTCTGCCTGGCCAGCCACCAAGGATACTCTGAAAAGACTCTAGTTTGTCTCCATGGAGAAAAACACGAACCTGAGAAAGAGGAGAGCTGTGTGACCCTGGGCAAATTCCTCTACTCAGCTTCAGTTTCCTTTTCTGAAAAATGAGAATAATTGCCCCTGCCCGGCCTATCTTCAGGGATGTGGTGATGTCCAGGTACTTTACAAATGGAAAACACTAAATTGACATCAGGAGGACCATTGGTCAGTGGGGTGATGGCTCAGGGGACACAGTGGCAATTTATTCTGAATCACTCCCAAGTGCAATTGATTCTCTATTTTCTATTCCCTTCCCGTTGTCCCAGAGTTGGGAAACAGCCTTGCTCTTCTCCCACCAGCCATCTCTTTTGCCTTCCATTAGCTCGCTTAGACCTGGCAGCAGCATGAGTTTCACAAGTACCTGGGACACAATGTCCTCTTAGAAGACTGTGTGGAGAAAACATGATACTGAGCACCTGTCGGACCTGATCTCTAGAAAGGGTGTCTGGGAATAGATAGGGCCATGTTTTCTCATCAGGCAAAGCCACTGCATTCAAACAACCTCTTATGAGCCCTTACTATGAGTATGGTGCTCACTGGGGATGCCAATGAAAGACAGATGCAGTCTCTGCCATTGGGGGTGGAAACCAGCTACTGTTGAGTAGCTCAGGTGGGCCAGATGCTCTATGGACGCTTTCTCTAACCCTTGAAGCAATCTATTGAAGTCACATCCTCCCTACTTACACACAGGGAGTGCCAGGCACAGAGAACCTTGGCTATTTGCTCTAGATGTGCGGGATGGAGTCAGACTTGGCCTTTCTGGGTCCAAACCCCATGTACTTTTCTCTGTGCTGAGTTAGCACACGCTCTGGAGGAAGAGGCAAAAAGTCTGTAATAACAACAATGACAATAACTCACAAGTCTTGAGCAGGTATTATCCACGAGACACTGTGCTAAGTGCTTTGCAGAGTTACTCTCTTCTGTTACAACACCACAACATGGTTTCTATTAATAACTGCATCTTGCTGGTGGGATAACTTAGACACAGAAGGTTAAACAAAGTGACCAACTTCACACAGAGAGAAAGTGATAAATCTAGGGCACAAATGCTGAGAGTGGCTCAGAATCCGCACCATTAATGTCTCTGCTACATTCTCCCCATCAAATGATGCATCACTCTGTCGGATGGTGAGACTCAGCACACAGAAACCAGTGGAAGATTCTCCCTGTGATGGCGAATTTTATGTGTCAACTTGGCTGGGCCACAGGGCACCCAGACATTTGGTCAAACATTACACTGGGTGTGTCTGTGAGGGCGTTTCTGGATGAGATTAACATTTGAGTTGGTAAACTGAGTAAAGCAGATTGCCCTCCTGAATGGAACAAAAAGACTGAGTCAGAAGGAGCTTCTTTTGCCTTCCCGCCTTTAAGCTGGGATGTCAGGTTTTTCCTGCTTCTGACTTGAACTGAAACATCAGCCCTTTCGGGGTCTTGAGTTTGCCTGCTTTAGGACTGGAACTACTCATCGGCTCTCCCAGGTCTCCAGCTTGCAGAGTGCAGATCTTGGGACTTGTCAGCCTCTGTAATCATGTTAGTCAATTGCTATATAAGTCATAAATCTCTCTCTCTCTCTCTCTCTCTCTCTCTCTCTTTCTGCACACACACACAGAGAGAGACAGAGAGAGAGAGAGAGAGCGAAACTATTAGTTCTGTTTCTCTGACACCACAGACAGCAGCATCTAGGCTGCATGCCTTATCCCTGGATCATTCCTGGTTCATTTCCAATAAGGGAAAGTTCCATCCCTCATTGGTTTGAAAAATGGAGGACCTTTCCATAACCTCTCTGATTTTGGGTCTTCGGAGCTCTTCTGGCCTCAGCCAATCGGTTGACATTTATTATGAGTTCCTGAGGCCAGGGACCACCTCTTTCATCTTGGTGCTTTGATGCCTGACACACAGCAAGGACCCTTGTGTATCTGCTGGTTTCAACTCAGTTTGCAGAGAAGCCAAGAGAAGGAGAAAATGTAGCTCCCTGCTCTTTGATTGGATAACATGAAAGAGGAGGAAGAACAACATGAATGAAGGCAGGGAAGGGTTGAGTGTGGATCAGGATGGAGTTTACCTGCCTCGAGCATCCAACTGGTGCCTGGTGTTAGTTATGATGAGGAAGGACCACTCTTGCTTTTTTCCCGTGGGGCAAGGCCACTAGGAGGGATTTTACCTGGGTGAGAGGCAGGAAATGCAACTCCATGGAAAGGCTAACTCCCCACAGCAAATGGCCCTGGTCCGAAGAGTAGGATCTGCTATGTCAGCAAGCATAGGCTAGCAGCCAACATGCAGGTAGGAAGCAAAAAGTTGAGGGGTTGACAGTGTCAAAGTAAAAAATGGTTCTAATTTCAGCTGAGCATAGAGTGTTCTCTGAAGATAAGCCATGTTCAGCCAAGGCCAGTCTTTGGCCATGTTTGGAACAAGACAGAGAGATCACCTTGCAGTGCCCAAGGTGTGGGTGTAATGAAGGCCTCCTTGAAGGAAGATGCAGCTCCTTCCAACCCTGGCTCTCTAGCCCCCTATCCTGCCAGGATGCTAAGCAGAGATTAGCAGCTTCTTCAGCCAACTGGCACCTCAGCAGACAAAGGGCCAGCCTGGTGCTGCTGAGAAGGACTGGTCCTCTGTGGAGGGAATATGCCCTGCCGCAGCCAGGCTGGACCCAGCCCCTCTCTCTGAGTCCTGGGAAGCTCTTAACTTGGGCTTTACAGGCCTGTTTTGGGTCCCTGTTTTCTTTGAATTCCATAGAATCTCAGAGATAAACCACCTTGAGCTCCCACTGTAGAGATGGAAAAACTGAGGTCCAGTTGACTTAGCCTCTGAGAGGTACAGCCCAGGTGAAGGTCTAATCAAATACTACATTTTTATTTCTAGGCAGGGCTACTACACGGACTCCCCATCCAAAGCATGATAGGCTGAGAGGGGTTAAGCTGTGGACTCGCACAGACATAGGTTCAAATCCTGCCCCCACCATTACCAGCTATATGGTATGGGAAATATTATATCACCTCTCTGAGCCTCTGTCATTTCATTTATGAAATGAGGACAGTAAAATTTCGTATTCAAGACTGGTGAAGCTTTAATGAAAAAATGTCGGGCACTCAGTAGATGTCAGTTGCTACTTCATCCTACCCAAAGGTGGTAAGCTGAGTAGCATTAAAGACGGCCCCAATTCACCCCTCCCTCTCACTCTGAATCCAAGCCTGGAGCCAATCCTAAGTGGTCAAATCCCTGCTTCTATTCTTTGAGACCTGAACTTACCACTGACATTCTACCAAGCCCCAGGTGCCTCCCTCCCAGATAGGGGAACTCAGAAAGCTCTTCCAAGTGATACCCTGAAATCACCCAAAATCATGGTGCAAATAGCTCTATAGACCAGTCCCTCCCCCAAAGCAAACATTAAGCTGAAAAGAGTAAGTGAAATAAACTCTTCTGGAACTCTGGAACTTGAGGACATTAATGACACCCAATAGAATTCTTGATAAAGGAAGAGGCTGCTGATCCTTCATAAGTGAGTAGCATGGGCAAACCGAGTACTTTCCTCCATTTCTCAGCCCCACTACACCTGTGGGCATAGAAGCTTATATTCTTGGCACAGCTGGCTGTGAGAGGGTGGGCAGTGAGACTTTTCCTCCAAAAGTTTGAAGTTGTACATTTTGGTTGCTTTGGTCATGGCTTGAGAGACTGGTACAGTCTCTTGTCATCAGTGACTTCCCTGGTGTCATCTATTGGAAGATTTAAAGAGACAGAACCCTTTACCCCATCATTTAGAAAAATCTTTGTTAGGTCACTAGTTGACTGCAAAGAAAATAGAACATAAAGTTCAGTGACCAGACACAACAAGGAATATGTACTTTGCAGAAATAAATTGGAAAAGTCACAAACAGATAAAGCTAGCCTTCAAAAAGCAAAAATCAGCAATCTTAGAAGAGGGGAAGAATCTGATTTCCAGAGTTGCCACATTATAATACTCAGAATGTCCAGTTCTCAAGGAAAAAAAAAACAAAACCTACAAAGAAACAGAAGAGTATGATCCAATCATAGGAAAAAAAGAAAACTTAACAGAAACCATCTCTGAGGAAGACCAGACATAACTAGGCAAAGATGTTAAATCAGCTGTATTAAATGTGTTCCATGAGCTGAAGAAAACCATGAACAAAGCACTAAATGAAATTAGGAAAGGAATGTGTGGACAAAATGAAAATATTAATAAAGAGATAGACATTATAAAAAGGAAGCAAACAGAAATTCTGGTTGAAAAGTACAATAGTTGAAATAAAAAATTCACTGGAGGACTTCAACAGTAGATTTAAGCAAGAAGAATAAAGGATCAGATAACTTGAAGATAAGGCCATTGATATGATCCAGTCTGGGGAATAGAAAGAAAACAAAATGAAGACAAATGAACAGAGCCTGAGGAACCTGTAGAACACCACCAATTGTACCAATATATGCATCACAGGAATCCCAGAAGGAGAATGGAGAGAAAATAGTGGCTAAAAGCTTCCCAAACCTCCAGCCTGCTCAACATAGCAAGACCTCATCTCTACTAAATTTTTTTTTAAATGAGCTGAGTGTGGTGGCATATGCCTATAGTCCCAGCTACTCAGGAGACTGAGGCAGGAGGATTGCTTGAACCCAGGAGTTCAAGGTTGCAGTGAGCTATGATTGTGCCACTGCACTCCAGTCTGGGTGACAGAGTGAGACTCAAAAAAAAAAAAGCCCCAATCTCACTTTTTTTTTGAGATGAGACCCCTCATCTCAAAAACAAAATAGGTCCAAACCTGATGATAGATATGAATCTACACACTCATAAAGTTCAATTAATTCCGAACAAGATAAATTCTAAGATTCACATCAAGACATATTATATTCAAATTGTGGAAACCCAAAGTCACAAAGGGAATTTTGAAAGCAACAAGAGAGAACCAACTCATTGTGTACAAAGAAACCTCAATATGATAACAGCTGATTTCTCATCAGAAACCAAAGAGGCCAGAAGGCAGTGGGATGACATATTTAAAGTCCTGAAAAAAAAAACCAAACAAACAAACAAAAAAAACCCTCTTAACCAATAATTTTATATCTAAAAAAACTATCCCTCAAGAATAAAGGAAAAATTAAGACATTCTCCCATTAAAAAAATGCTGAGGGAGAGGAAGCAGGAGAGGAAGGGAGGGGCTGGTCCCTACACTTCAGGGAAGGGTTATAGTCATGGTACTTTTTAAGTCACTCCCAAATAAGCTGGAATGAAAGAGACAAAGGCAGGTATGGTCAGCACAGAGCTTTAGTTATATGGTCTCCAAGGCCCCCCAAGCTTCACTTCTGTGAAGCCATAGAATTTTGAGGGTGTAACAGACATCAGGCTGGTGACAAGTGGGCATGAAATCAGTCTTCAGCACATCCCCTCAGACTACATAAAAGGCACAAGTCACCTAACAAAAGAATTTGATGCCTCTGAACCTATGAACTCTCCATGAGAGGAAGGAAGATCTGAATGTTGCATTGAGTCAGGCAGCAGAGGAAGTGGTCCTCAAATGCATCTGCACCAGAATTGAAGCAAGCTCCTTCACTGATTACAGTCACTCTCTGCCCCTCACCTTGGACTTCCAACCTCATTTTATCCTCCAAATAGCAGCCTGGCAATCACTGCAAATCAGATCCTGTCCTTCCTCACTTAAAGCTTTCCAGTGGCTCACATCATCCAAAGGTTAAAATGACAGCTATTGACTTGTCATTCATGGCCCCCTAGATTCAGCCCTGCCTCCTCTCTGGCATCATTATTCATCAGTGATGAACAACCTGGAGTCCTAACAATACACAGTTCTTTCTCACACCCCCAGGACTTGGCCCCACTATTCCATCTGCTAGTAAAGGCTTCTTTCCTCATTTGTCAAGTTTGAGTCTTCCTTGAATCCTGGCTAGATCAGGGGCCCTCCTCTGTGCTAAGTCCACTATACCACTCATTGTATTAGAGAGACCATGTACTTTTCCCATCCCTCAGTAGGTTCATTTTCTCTGACAATCTCTTACTTACCAGGCACTAGTATAAAGCCTGGCACAGAGCTGGCACTTAATAGACTATGTGTTCAATGAGTAAATGAAAAAAATGAATGAGTGGGTGAATGAATGTCTATATGCTAGGGGGCAGGGCATTCTGGGCTTGCACAGGTGAGGAAGGCCATGCCAGGAATACCAAACCATTTTAAAGCCATTATATTATTAATACTGGCTTGAATTTGGCTTGAATACTGGCTTGAATGCCAGAATAAATAAACTCTGGCTTTGCCCAGAGCATTTTGCTGCCTTCTGAATTGCCCAGGCATGAACAGCTCAGAAGTCAGATCTTCTGGTGATTTTCTTTGTTTCCTCTCCTGCACTTGCTGGAAATGTGTGTCCCTCCATGTCTTCACCCACTAAAGTTTTCTGATGACTTTACTGGTTTTAAAGGACCCAAAGTTCTACAGTTGCATCCCTGGGTATCAAAAAGTAACTGGCTACTAGAAGCTTTCTGACACTGCTTTTGAAAGAAATTTGGTATCCTGCCAGCCTATCTGCAAATGGACTCAGACATTGATTCACACAACAGACGTATTTGGAGGGCCAACCACATGCTCAGTATCATGCAGGCTGCTGAGGGTTCAGGGATCCAGACCTGGTCCTGAAGGAGCTCACTGTCCGGTGGGGCAACAGATAACCACTATGTGGTGAAATGTGTCTAGGATAGGGCTTGCAATGGGGCATATGAGAACCCAGTTAGAGGACAGCTGTCCAAGCCTGGGGAAGACAAAAGGCTGTGTCCAAAGGAAGACGCATTTATTTATTTATTTATTTATTTATTTGACAGAGTCTCGCTCTGTCACCCAGGCTGGAGTGCAACGTCATGATCTTGGCCCACTGCAACCTCTGCCTCCCGGGTTCAAAGAGCTCTCCAGCCTCAGATTCCCCAGTAGCTGGGATTAGAGGCATGCGCCATCACATCTGGCTAATTTTTGTATTTTTAGTAGAGATGGGGTTTTACCATGTTGGCCAGGCTGGTCTCAAACTCCTGACCTCAGGTGATTCACCCGCTTCAGCTTCCCAAAGTGCTGGGATTACAGGCATGAACCACTTGCCCGGCCTAGAGTAAGAGACATTTAAAGAACAAATGCAGGTTGTTTACCTAACAGATGAAGACACTGAAGACAGGGTACCAGAACAAAGAGATCAGCACATGCTGAGGCTTGAAGGCATGAGAGGAAGTCATTGGGAAATGGCAAGTGTGAGTTGTAGGTGCAGCCAGTGTATGACTACAGGGTGTAAGAAAGAAAAGTGGTGCAAGATAGGCAGGAACTGGAGCTGGGGAGTCTTCTGTATCATAAGAAGTGGTTTGGATCTCTATTTTACAGGTGTCAACATGCCTTCAAAGGGTTTTAAACAGAGAAGTGGTGAGAGCAGAATTATGCTTTAGAGGGATTACACTGTGATATTGAGCTTAAAAGGCTCAGAGTAGTGTCTGGTATGTAGAAGATTCTCAGAAAATCAGCTCCTCTGCCACCTTCCAGCTCCCCCACCCCACAAGCCTTCTGAGTCCTAGACTTACCCTCCCCTTTCCCTGGTGTCTTTTATGTTTACTCCGTAATTCTGCAATGCCTTTTCTGTTCTGCCTGCCCCAGCCTCACTGAGCCTTTCCAGGTGAGTGACAGGCAGTGAAAGTGGGGAAGCCATTAGAGGTTGTGTCCAAGGAAGAGTTAATAAGGCTGCAATCTAGACTAGCAGGATATGAGCTAACTATTTCAAGAGTCACGGACCCTCATACATGTGGTGATGTGCTCATCAATTTCCTTGAATCTACCCCCAGTGAATCACAAGCTCAGAAAATAAGGTCTATTTCGACACTTGTCCCAGTGGAATCATTGTGCACACAAAATCTTGCTGGTAGAAGAGTATCAATTGCTCTAATGAAACAGAAAATTCCCTAGTAAATGAAGGAGAAAAATCAAAGAGAACCGGCTTTGATTTTGTGCTGAATTCACAATCAGAATCTTCTCAGAATGGAGAAAGGCAACCACTGAGCCCATGGGGAGATGGCTTGAAATCGCCAGAAAAGCAGAAACTGTCAGAGAGGCTTGGCAGAGGCTGTGATGACATGGGAAGCTCAGATGTTCTGCCCCTCTCCAGGAGTGCAGATCACAGTATTGTCTTAGTCTTTTTTCTGTTGCTATGGCTGAATACGCAAGGATGGGTATTCATCCTAATTTATGAAGAAAAAAATACTTCTTATAGTTCTGGAGGCTGGGAAGTCCAAGGTTGAGGGGCTGCATCTGGTGAGCGCTTTCTTATCATGTCATAACATCACAAAAGGCATCACATGGTAAGACAGCAAGAGCATGCCAGCTCAGGTCCCTCTTCCTCTTCTTATACAGCTACCAGTTCCATCTTGGGGACCCCACCCTGATGACCTTATCTAATGGTAATTACCTCCCAAAGTTTCCACCTCCAAATGCCACCAACATATAAATTTGGGGATTAAGTATCGAATACATCAAATTTGGGGAACATATTTAAACCATAGCAAGTGTCCCAGAAATGCAATCTGTGTGGCTGCAGGGAGCGCACCAGATAAAGGACCACCCATTCTTTCCACCCAGGAGACTTTGGGGATTACTGCCCTGGTGCTCACCTATGTGACAAGGGCTCTCATGCTTCTGCTACGTTCGCTTCAGTGGCTGGCAATGCACCATCCCTGTGTTTCCCATCACAACACAAGATAATATATGTAGAGCCCCTGGTACACAGTAGGTGGTCAATGAACAAAAACCTTTGTCATATTCCCCAGGCTTTCTATAGCTGAAGGTTAAAGTAAAATGCTTTTAGCTGAAGGGCACATGAAGTTTATTGTCCTTCTTTTCTTGAAAAAGCCCTGGTTGAAAATAACTGTCCCCAATACAAGAGTTGTTATCAGAAAGGTCTCCCTTTGAATATGATAAACACACTGTCACACACATTCCCATCGGTCTCTGAGCCCACTGAGGCCCCCGCTTTAGGCAAAAGCATCACCATTTCATCTTGGGTGGCTATTCTTGCGGTCTTTAAGAACCCAAGGAGGCGTAGATGGTATCCAAGCTCCTCTGCTTGGGTGAACAAGGCATGTTTATGCCAGAGGGGTGGGTGGAATGTGGTCAGCAACAACTGAGCAGATGGCCCATCTGGCCAGGCAATCTGTCCTTTCAAAAATTACTGCAGAGATATGGTAGAGTGTAAAAATGAAGCAGGGAAATTTAGATTCATGCTCAGCCTGGCCACTAGCTGTTTGCCTTTGGGCGTGTGACTACCTCTCTCTGAGCCTATTTCTTATGTGGAAGATGGGGTAATGGTACCATTTTTACTGGGCTATTGTGAGAAGGAGCTCAGATAACGCACCTGAAAGGCCTAGTAGAGTGTTTGGGACACAGAAGCTGCTCAGCAGATACTAATTTCATTAGTTTATCTCTTCCCTTCTGTGCCTCCCTAATGTACCCACTCCCAAAGTAGAACCTCTTTGCATGGACCCAACCTCTCCTAAGTTTCCCACACCTTTAGGGTGGAAGGTTCCTTCCTCGTTGATATTCCCAACTGCCCCAAGTGACTTTTCCTTGTCTATATCTCACACATGGGCTCTAGGCTCATTGTGACTTCCAGGACAACCACTAATTGGCCCAACCTCTCCTCTAGGAAACTTGTGGGGAAACAGTGGCTCCCACTTTCGTTATCTTCATCTAGCCCTGAAAAATGGGGCCACCCACTGGAGCAGTATCTGAAACAAAGCCCCAGCTTGCCTCCCCGGCCTAATCCTATCATTCACCCCTGTGCTGCTCCCAAACTCAAACTCTCACTGCTCCCAAACCCACTTCATGCTCTCCTGTCTCCATGACTTTGTTCCTATAATATTCTGGCCCACAAATGTGCACATGACATGCACATACACACACACATGCACACACACACACAGAAACACACACACATACACCTGTGAAATCTTCCACCTCCATTTCAAAGACTCTTCTGGACCCTGTGACCCTCAGCAAGCACCCCTTGAAACTAAAATAAAAGTTGGAAAGAAAAAATAATAATTGCATTTGCTGAGGGTCACAGATTTTCTTCTAGGGTTCTTTATAGTTTTAGATTTTACATTTAAGTCTTTAATTCATCTTGAGTTGGTTTTTGTATATGGTGAATGGTAGGGATCCAGTTTCAATCTGCATATGGCTAGCAAGTTATCCTAGCAGCATTTATTGAATAGAGAGTCCTTTCCTCATTGCTTGTTTTTGTTAGCTTTGTCGAAGATTAGATGGGTGTAGGTGAGCAAGCACAATGTTTTCAAATCCCTTGAGCTCTTAGGTCACATTCCTTCTAGTCACCCACCATGGGCCCAGATTTTTGAAAGACTTAAGGAAGACCTTATTTCCCCTCCAGCCAGATGAATGTCTTTATCCTTGTAACCTGTGTCAGTTTGCTAGAGCTGCTGTACAATCATCACCACATTCAGTTTTAAAACATTTTCATCACTCAAAAGAAAACTTCATACCCATTAGTGGTCATGTTTTTCCCCAACCTCCATTCCAACTTTAGGCAACCACTAATCTATTTTCTGTCCTTATAGATTTGCCTGTTCCAGATACTTCATAAGTGGAATCTTATGTGGTCTTTTGTGTTGACTGGCTTCTTTCACTTAGCATAATGTTTTTAAGGTTCATCTATGTTATGGAATGTATCCACACTTTATTCTTTTTAGTGCCTAGTAATATTCCCATGTATGGATATACCACATGTTATTTAGTCATTCATCAGTTCATAGACATTTGGGTTTTTCCCACTTTTTGACTCTTATGAATACTTCTGCTATGAACATTCACGTACAGGTTTTTGATTGGATGTATGTTTTAATGTCTCTTGGGTATATCAGTGGGTTTTACCTACTATTTCCCTAAGAAAACAGTATAGAAGCAACAAGAAAAAAAAAACCTTCTTAATCTTCCCACCTCAAATCAACCAACCTATCTGCTTTCATTCTGTTACAATGGAAGAATTATTCCTGGTTGTCTTAGTCCATTCCTGCTGAGACTGGGTAATTTATAAAGAACAGAAATCTATGCTTACGGTTCTGGAGTCTGCGAAGTCAAAGATCAAGGTGCCAGTAGGTTTAGTATCTGGAGAGGCTCTGGTCCCTGCTTCCAAGATGGTGCCTTAAATGCTACTTCCTCCAGAGGGGTTGAATGCTGTGTCTTCACATGCTAGAAGGAAGGAAAAGGAAAACTTATTCCCTCAAGCCCTTTTATAAGGTCCTAATCTCACCGTTGAGGGAAGAGCCATCATGACTTAATCACCTTCTAAAAGGCCTCACTTTTTAATACTGTTGCACTGGGGATTAAGTTTCAACATGAATTTTGAAGTAGACACAAATGTTGAAACCATAGCACTGATCCCATCTAAGGCCGTCCTATCCAGCCCAAGCATGGGTTCTGAACACTGCTTTCTAGCCAAGAACTTTGTTTCTTCCAACATTCATTGTCTCTCCTGTGTCACCAATTTCTCCCTCCATTTCCACCAACTCTCAACTATGCCAAAATGTCTCCCAAATTAAGAACAATTCTCTAGACCCCCCACATCCCTTTCTAGCCACACCCCCATTTCTATGCTCCCATTTACAGCAAAATTACTCGAGAGATATCTGCTCCCACTGTCTCTATTTCTTCACCCCTTTTTTTTCCCTAATGCTATTTGAGTTGAGCTGCTATTCCCACCACTACAATACAATAGCCCCTTTTAGGGTCACAGATGCCTGCTATCTTGCCAAGCCCAAAGGCTGAATCTTATACCTCATTTATCTCTGCTTATCAACACCATCTGACATAACGGACACCACACTATCCTTTTCTCCTATCTTGCCAGTCACTCCACTCAATCTCCTTTGATGGTCCCCACTCTCTTCTACTCCTCTAAATGGTGAAATGCCCCAGGACTCAGTTATTTGTCATTTTTTCTTGTCTATGCTCCCACTTATTTCTTACTATTATCTACTTTCACAGTTTTAAATATTAACTATTACAGTGGCCAGTAAACTTTCCATAAAGGCCAGACTAGCAAATATTGTAGGTTTTTTGACTCAGATGGTCTTTCAACTCCTGCTGTTGTAGTGCAAAAGCAGCTACAGACAATATGTGAATGAATGTTGTTGTGTTCCAATAAAACTTTATTTACAAGAAACAGCCAGCAGATGGATTTGACCTGCAGGCTGTAGTTTGCTAAGCCCCAAACTATAAAAAATTTTTAAAAACTTTGTTTTTTAAGCCTAATGTCTTTTCTGAACTCCAGACCCATGTATCAATTGCCTACTTTTGTCTCCACTTGATTGTTGACTAAGTATTTCAAACTTAACACATCCAAATCAGAACTCATGTTTTCATCCACCTCCCCTACTCACATAAACATTTCTTCCACATATTTATTCACCTCAATAAGTGGCATTCCATTTATTCAATTAAAGAATGCAACTTTATCTCCTTTCTTTCCTTCATACCCTCATCCAATCCATTAGCAAGAATGTTAGCTCTGCACTCAAGATACACTCAGAATCTGAGCACACATCATGTTTCCAAGTTCACTACTGCCTCCATGGTCACCTGGACTGCTGCAAAACCTCCTTACCAAACCCCTTATATGAAAATCTCCTGGCAACAATTAGAGTGACTTTTAAAAACTGTTAATCAGATCATCTTAATCAATTACAAATAAAATCTAAATGCTTTATCATGAGCCACAAGATTCTATGTTAGAGATAGGCAGAGATGATCTGATTTTATTCTTCTGCACATGGATATCCAATTTTCCCAGCATCATTTATTGAAGAGACTCTTCTTTCCCAAATACATGTACTTCACACCTTTGTCAAAAATGTATTGCGTACTTCAAAATAGCTGGAAGAGAGGATTCAGAGTGTTCCCAACACAAAGAGATGATAAATGCTTGAGGCAATGTACATGCCAATTACCCTGATTTGATCGTGATACATTGTATATGTATCAAAATATCACTTGTGCTTAATAAATAAGTACAATTATTACAAGCTAATTTTTTAAAAGATTCTATTTTAGGAGATCTAGCCCATGCCTATTTCTGTAAACTCGTGTTCTAAGACTCTCATCTTATTCCTTCTACTAGAGTCACATGGATCTTCTTTCTATTCTTTGAGTACATCAAGCTAATTCTGACCTCAGGGCCTTTGCCTCCACTCTTCACCCTGCCTGGGGAGATCTTCAGATGACTTGCTTTATTATTTTGTCTCTGCTGAAAAGCCATCTCTACAGAGATGTGTTTCTTGGACAGTCTCGCCAAAGTACCTCCCTAGAACCATCACTCTCTCTCCTACTAAGTCCCTGTGTGGCTTTGTTTTTTAAATAGTACTTCTAAGTCTTTGATGTTATCTGTTTGCCTACTTATTTATTAGTTTATCAGTTCATCTCTCTCCCAAGAATAGAAGCTCATAAAAGAAAACCCTTTATCATGTTCATCACCCTGCTCCCAACAGCTTAGAACAGTGCCTCACATATGATAGGAATTTGATAAAGTGTGCTGAAAGAATGAATGTGTGGCTACGTTGTCCACACCAGAGCCTGATAAGCACTCTATCAGGTGTTGTTCAATTGAGAAGACAACAGGATGTGGCAAAATCAGCCCTCCAGGAGGAGCCAACAGTTCTAAGTCCTAGTTCTGGCTCTGTCATTAGCTGTGTGACCACAGGTGAGACACACCCCTGGTGGAAGCCTCTGTTTCTCATTTGTGCAATGACGATGCTAATTTAGGTATTTTCCCAGGTCCCTTCCAGCTTGGATGTCAATGAATGAAACTGAACTGAGACACTCTAATGAAATTTCAGGATCTGCAGGAGAGGGCCAAAGGAAGCAATTCAGTAATACCTTTCAAATGACCCCACATCTTCCAAGCAGTCTTAGAGCTTGTGGAGGCAAATCTCCTTAATGAGAACAGCACCTCAGGTGGGCAGCCTGAGCCCACATGGCAGTGAACCCTGTGTCAATGAGGGAGAATAATATGACTTCAGCCCTTCCAGATAGAAAGCCACATGCACCCAGCTTTTGCAGTGAATCTTGAAGATCATGAACTGATTCGCGTTGCTGCCAAGAAAGCTTTTGTCCTATAAATATGACTCAGGAGTACAGGTGAATCAGCTGTGTGCCACATCTTCAGGAAAATAAAATACAGTGCTTAGTTAGAGTTTAAAGCCTGCGACTGAAGTGAACATGTCACTTAAATTTATTTGCTGTGATATCACCACCAGATTGCTATAAAAATGGGGAAGGATCGTCAGTCAGTGCAGTGAGATCACCTTCAAGAAAAGCCACAGAAAAATGTCTTGGCTCTCCTTATTAAAACTGTAAGTCCTGGCCGGGCACAATGGCTCGTGCCTGTAATCCCAGCACTTTAGGAGGCCGAGGCGGGCAGATCACGAGGTCAAGAGATCGAGATCATCCTGGCCAACATGGTGAAACCCCATCCCTACTAAAAATACAAAAATTAGCTGGGTGTGGTGGTGTGTTCCTGTAGTCCCAGCTACTCGGGAGGCTGTGGCAGGAGAATCGCTTGAACCTGGGAGGCGGAGGTTGCAGTGAGCAAAGATCGCACCACCGCACTCCAGCCTGGTGACAGAGCAAAACTCCGTCTCAAAAAAAACTGAAAAACAAAAAACAACCTGTAAGTCCTGGCATTTCCAGGTTTCTGATGACTTCTCAGTCCTGCTGCTTGTCGAGGCAAACTTTCAAAATGATGGACTCAAGGAGTGGACTCAAGGCCTATCACATACATATGTAGACAGCTTTACAGTTTACTATGCATGTTTTCACTCATTATATCATGGGCTTTAACTTCTGATGTCTCAAGGAAATATCTGACCTTAAGTTTCAGTTTTTTATCTTCTTTGCTAAGTGGCCTTGGGGAAATCACTTCCCCACTCTGGGCTTCAGCTTCCCCATCTGCAGTCTGAAAATACTGAGTCCCAAGTGGGCCTTCCCAGACCCCCAGAGGTATTTGAAGGTCAAAACTGAAATCCAAGAGCTGTTTTCATATTTCAAAACACCCCCCGAGAATCCTACATATGCCCATGACCAGGTCAGACAAGTTAATTAAAATGTCAAGCTTCTTTGCTTTGGATGGAATGATATTGGCTCAGGTATTGTCTCAGATTATCTTGCAGTGATCAGAAGCTCTGATAGGCTATAAGTGATATCACAGGAAATCCTGGGATGTTGTTTTATTGCCTACTCTGCTGCTATGTGTCTGGTTCATAAAGTGGGGAGGGAGAGAAATTAGCCACTTGTGCAGACTTGTAGTCAAAACCTGCCAAGGAAAAGGTGTGTGAAGAAGAGTGGGTGGTGGCATATCATGGATGCTGAAAACATCCCCCCTCCACCCCGCTGATCCCTAGATAGTCTCTGATATTCCCTTTCCAGTGCTAAATTCTATGATTCCAACATTGTGTTCATTTGAGAATGCATTTTTATCCATCAGGGAAACATATTGAAGAGGACATTACTATCTGCTTTTTAAAATAGCCCTTTCTATGATAAAGTCACCCCCAGGTACAAGCAGAAAAAGAAAGCAATTCATTACAGTGTATAGGACAGAGGCAGCAAGGACAAGGTCCTGCAAAAATCAATATGGCACAGGTTTTAAAGAAAAATCTTGCAGCATGCCCTGAAGCTCAGCAGTTGTTGGCTCTACCGAGAAAGGACAAAGAAACAGATTCCACCAGCGACACCCTTTTGCTTCGAGGATCTGTGGATAAAAATAAGGGACTTGGTGACAGTAGAGCTCCAAACTCAGGAACTGAGCCACGTGACCCTCAGCAAGTCCTTTGTTCTCTCAAGACCTCAGTTTTCCCCTCCGTAGGGTACAAAGCAGTTGGGTGGTGATGGATGCTGTGTGCACTCCACCAAATCCCCTCTACTCTGCCATGCCTCCAGCTCCCACCTTCTCCAAGTATTAGCAGCTGGCAAATCACAGCTGTACCTTCTCTGGAGAACTGTTCTCAGCTGAAGGAAGCCACCTCCTCTGAAAGGGTAGCTCCCACCCCATTCCCCAGGAGGAGCAGCCTGCAGCCATTAACAGACTGATATGAGAGTACAGCAGTGCAACCCTTGCCTCGAGGTGGGACCAGCTCAGCAGAGCCAACAACTGCTGAATTTCAGGGCACGATGCAAGATAGCTCTTTAAAACAGATGCCATGTTCCTGAGTTCCACATGGGACCAGAAGAAGCTAGACTTCAGCAGAGGCTACATCCTTGCCTCTTTCCTCCCACCATGTCCTACTTATCCCAGTCCCTTGATCCCTCAGTGCATTCTGTCTCTGAGTCCCTGTCTCAGACTCCGCTCCTGACCTAAAGCACTAATGCTCGAAAAATACTTGTAGCTATATTGACTGACTCTTCAACTATTCTAGGCGAGGACATTCTGGAGCATGACTGGCCTCCCTGGAAGCATGTCATCACCATCCTTTCTCCATGCAAGGTTTTATCCCTTGGCCTAGCATAATTCTCTCACCCTGAATACTTCATTGTACTCTAACCAGCTGGTTAAAATCACTATGGCTGTCACCCCCTTAGGCTCTTCAGTATTTTCTTCCTACGTTTATGTAATTAAACTTCCAGATTAGTCCTCCAGAGAGGACACAACTTGCTCCTTGTCTCTCCAAAACCTGATTCTCCCAGGGATGACTTCCAGCTCACTCAGACCTGGTAAAGTGGAGAGAGACCTGCTGTAAAGTTAGAAGGCACCTCAACTCATGGCCTGGCCCCTCATGGATTGAACGGGCCTCAGCTTCATTATCTTTATGAAACAAAGAATAGATCAATATCTATTAGCCAATATTGATTGGATCAATATATATGGAAATATGTAAAGACCACATGCATTCAAGTCATCTGGGAAACATATTTTAAATTTAGATTCCCAAGTTCCATTTCAGATCTGCTGTGTTAGAATTTCCATGTGCATGTTGAGGGGAGCGTGGGGGGTGCATGTCTAACAAGTACCTCCAGGTGACTGCTAGGAACACTACTAGGAGACCACCAAACTACGTGACTTCCAAAGCTTGTTCCCACTCCTATGTCCTCTACCTTATCACAGCCATTTCTCAGATGGGTAGGGCAGATATTAGTGCTACATTCACAATAGTCTCCCTTTAAAGTGTTCAACCAGACACTTCCTTTCTAAGTAGATCCTTCTTTAAGCACAGAGTCTCCAGGCTACCTGACCCTCATGCATCCACCTATTCCCACCTATGGCACCATCCCCAGGATTGCAGCACAAGATCTCTTCTGCTTCGAGTTCATTTACTCTCACTGGAGGCTTTTGTGGTTGTGGAAATCCCATTCTGATACAATTAACTCAATTCTCCATGATCCTAGGACCTAATCACAGGTTATCCTGAAGGCTAGCATAAGGAATTTGGACTTCGTTCTTTAGGCCACATTTCCCCACACTGTGTTCAGTGGAATTCTACTTCCACAAAAGAGTGAGGAAGAAGGTGTTTCCAGTAAGCTAGAGAACAAGGAAATGGTGGCCCATTCTCCCCTTCTGGGAGTTTCACGGTACCGCCTGCATGGTAGGGGTGCTGAGAAGTCCATCTGTGTGGAAGCTTGCCTTTGTTGCTGTGCCCAGCAGTTCCAATACAATTTGGGCATGGAGCTTTTTTTCCAAGGAACACCATTAATATTTTGTAGGAACTAGTGTGACTCGGAAGATCATTTGGGAAACTGCTCTAGGCAGTGTCTGTGAGGAGACCAATTTGAAGGTTTACAAGCCAGGTAAAGACACACTGAGATGCGCCTTAACATGGCCCAGCTGAAAGCTGTTGGAAATGAATGGAGTAGTGGAGACTGCAGGCTGGGGGACAGTGACGGTGCTGTTGTAATGCTCCTGCATTAGGCCATTTTTGTTTACTATAAAGGAATATCTGAGATTGGGTAATTTATAAAGAAAAGAGGTTAAATTGGCTCACAACTGTGCATGTTGTACAGGAAGCATTGTGCCAGCATCTGCTTCTCAGGAGGGCCTCAGAAAGCTTCCAATCACAGCAGAAGGCAAAGGGGGAGCCAGTGCCTCACATGATGAGAGCAGGAGCAAGGGGCGCGGGAGGGGACACGCTCTTTAAACAACCCTCTTGCGTGAACTCGGAGAAAGCACTCACTCGTCACCAAGGGGATGGTGCTAAGCCATCCATGAGGGTCTCGCCCCCAAAATCCAAACACCTCCCACGAAGCCCCGCCTCCAACATGAGGAATAACATTTCAACATGAGATGTGGAGGGAACGCACATGCAAACCATATCAGGTTCATGGGAAATACGATGGGGCCTCAACTAGGGCAGACTGGGGTAGGAGGTCTGGGACAAATGGATGTGAGGGACACTGGAGAAGTAGGATGCTCAAAGCCTGGGAACCTTGTGCTTTGAACCTCGCTGCCTGCACAGTCTTCAGGCCTCTCCTGGGTGCTTATTCCAAATGCCATTTAGCCCACCTCCGCTTACCTTTTGGTGCAGCAGGAATAGCATCAAGCTGGTCCTCAGTGTCTATCCTCTGCAGGGATAACGGAAGCCATGAATCCTGGACCATTGGCTCTGCCCTGACACTGATATCTAGGGGCTCCCCCTCCCAGGCCCTCAGCCTCCTGATCTCTCCTCTCATCTTCTCTCTTAGCCCCTTCGTCTGGCTGCAGAGCTGAGCAAGACAGTGCACTGGGCTCGAGGTTAAGCCTGATGCCCTAAGTCCCCATCCACCATGCTGATGTCCAGCTGCTCCTGGACAAGCTTCTCAGTGTGCAGGACTTTCCATTCTGCCTAGCATCTTCATTTACCTTCTCTAAATTAACCCTCCCAGCAGCACTTGAGAGAGGATTGTTATTCCCATTTTATAAATTAGAGGGGAGGGGAGCAACTTCTCTCAAGGTCACACTGCCAATGAGTAGCGGAACCAGTCCCTAATCCCTACTTTACTTCTAGGTCCTATGCTCTTTTACTGCAACTCTAAAGTACAATGAAGTCAGTCAGTCTATCTTCTGACTCTATTGGCCCCTCTCTCTCCATTTCTCTCTTTCATTCTGAAGAGCTGCATAGGCCCTATGCCTCCCTTTACAACCTTGAAGGTGCCACAGGTGTGCGGAGACCCCAGCTCCTTCCATGAGTCTATCTCGCAGACGCTTTCAGATTGCGTCACTCCTCTAAGCAAGAGTCTACCCAGAACTCCTGCCTATGAGTTTCAATGAATTCTGAGTGTTGCACAACGTTTAAAAATTGCTTCTCCTAAGAGATCCTCACTGGGATGGGGATAGGAGCTGCCACCCCCCATGGGGAGAGAGGCGTAGTTTTTTCTAGGCTGGGCAGGCCTGGCTCCATGCCAGGGCCTGGAATCAGTAGGTGACCACTTCTCTTCATCAGGTAGCAAATGCTTTCTTGGTGCTGCAGTCTTGCATGGCACACTGAGGAGAGGGGAGTGGGAGAGAACTCTTTATGCAGGTGGAAATTTCTGCTGCTTGCAGTATGTACCACTGGACTCCACCAAGAGGGCAAGGCTGTTGGGCCGAAAGTACCCATGGAATATATTTGAAGAAAGACAGCATGCAGTTAAAGGGGAGCCTTGAAGGTCATGGCTGAGGAGATGGAGAGCAGGGCAGGACCGTGGCAGGCTGAGGGCTGCTGTGTGCTTGTGCAGGGCATGGGCAAGCAGGGGAGCCGGAGAGGGCAGGAGTGGAGCATGGGCATTCAGGCAATAGCAACGGGCTGGCTCCTCTCTCTCCACTTTGCTAATATCAAACCCACGCTAGCTTGACCATGGCTTCTGCTCCTATCAGCTGCTGCCTGGGAGAGGGAAACCACAGAAAAACAGTTCTCACCAACACGTCTGATTGGCATATTCAGGGATCCATAGTGAGTGCAGGAGGGTGGTCTGGGCTGGAGGGGGGTCTTGCCATAGAGGTCACAGTCAGGTCACAGCACAGCTGGGATCCCTGCTTGGGTCTCTGGACTCTTAATGAAATCTTTTCAGAGTGCAAGTGCTGTCTGCCATTCCAGAGATCCTGGAAGCCTGCAAACCCTCCCAAACCTGGCTGTTCTTCCACAGTTTTACAAAGTAGCAGAGTCTGTAGGAAGTGAATGGAATCCCTGTGGTGACAGACTGACAGAGTTTAGATGTGTGTCTCTGCCCAAATCTCATATTAAAATGTAATCCCTAATGTTGGGGGTGGGGCCTGGAGGGGGATGATTTGATCATGGGGGCTGATTTCTTGTGAATAGTTTAGCACCATCCCTCCCGGTACTGTCCTCGTGATAGTGAGTGAGTTCTTGCAGATCTGATCATTTAAAGAGTGCGGCACCTCCTCTCTTGCTCTCTTGCTCCTGCTCGAGCCATGAGACTAGACTAGCCTGCGCCCCCTTTGCCTTCTGCTATGATTAGAAGCTTCCTGAGGCCTCCCCAGAAGGAGAAGCCACTACTTCCTGTACAGCCTTCAGAGTCCTGAGTCGATTACACTTCTTTTCTTTGTAAATTACCCAGTCTCAGGTATTTCTTCATAGCAGTGCAAAAATGGACTAATACAAAGTTCATGCATTGCTATTTTATGGGAATGGTACTATACCTTCCCTGCTCCCAACCACCATCTTAACATCTCCCCTCTTACCTGCAGTTGGAATTTCTAACTATGCTGCCTTCCTCTGGCCCCTCCCAGAATGCTGTTGCCCAGTCCTCAGCAGCCCCTGGAAATGCCCACTTTTATGGCCAGTGGAGCCTGATAGGATTGTCCCTTTTGAAAGCCAGATCAACTGGACAAAGCCCCTGGTTTCTGAGCTCCAACTTTTAGCTGGATCTCCATCAGTCCGATCTTGAAAGCCAACACAATGTGGACTGACAGTAGAGGCAGCTCCAACCCAACATTTCAACAGGCACTTACTGCGCATCTATTATGCGACAGCTGCTGTGCTTGGGATAAAGGAATGAGGCATCCGCAGACACAAAATACTGTGAAATGCCACGTGATGATGTCAATAAGAGAAATAAGCGCAAAGTGTTTTTGAGAACCCAGAGGAAAGCAAAATGAACTCTGCCTGGAACTGAGAGGGTGTCGTAGTGACCTGGTGAAGAATCACTGGTAGTTTGAGCAGTCAAGGGGGCGGCAAACAGAGAAACAGGACATTTGAGAGTCATTAGAAACCTAGACTGGCTAGGCCTGGAAAATTCGTTGAATGAGGTGAAGGGTGCTTGGGTGACTGGGTAGGTGAGTGTCAGGGTCATTCCTTGCAACAGGAAACCCTGGAAGGGGGAAGATTAGAGGCAGCAAGAGGGTTTTCTGTCACTTGCTTTGTGAGAGCCACCATCAAACCAGAAGCATTTGAGACCTTTCATTAGAATAAAGTGCACACTATTTGAAATGACCTTAATACTTCCTTCTCAGGCTGTCAAAACCCCACTCTTTCCCAGCCCAGCTCAAATTTCACCTTCTCTGAGAAGCTTTCCTTAAATGCGGTGGACCCCTCATTCCTTGTTTGAGGTCATCCTGGTGCCGTCTTGTTCATCAGTGACAGCACTGTGGCCTTGCCTGCCTGGGGATACAGCAAGCTGCACACAGGTGTGTCTCCCTCTCCAGGGCCCTGGCCCTGTTTTTCTCACCCTTCATTCACATCTTCACGTGCCCAATGCCACACCCAGCACAAAAGAGGATGAGTGAATGAGCACTACATTAAGCCAAATTGCAGGGCTTCTGCTTAACTAGGACAAGGAGCAGTGGAAATTTCTGGAGCTCTCACCTGAAGCTTCAAAAGAAACCAACCTGCAAGATGCAACAGCCAGACAGCAACTCCTCCCTCTCATGCACAAATGAAACCAAGCCTGGAGAAGGGAGCCTGGCACCAGGTCAACCTCTCCAGATCGTCTGCCTTCCAGAGTTTTACTCTGTGAAGGGGGCTGGCCCCTAAGTGGAGGTGACAGTTGGCTGGCTCTGGCCACCCATGCACAGAGTCTTGGCCCCGTTTCTGTGGCAGGCAGAATTTCCAGTCTGAATCCAGGCACTGGGGGCAGCCCTGGGCCAATCTGAAGCAGTGAGGCTTGTCATCCTTCATTCTCAACTCGGCTTTCCCTGACCTTCAGTAAGTACCAGCTCTACCCCGTTCCCCGGTTTCTGAGGAGCCATCTGCCCCCATCAGTGTCCTGCTTCCAGTGCAGCTATCAAAGGATCTGTCCTCAGACCTTGCTATGAACCCTGTCCCTCACCTAGTGTTACCAGCCATCCCATTCAGCAAGGAGTCTCAAAGGATCCTTCATGAGGCCAAGCCCCAAGCCGGACACCCTGCAAGAGTGAGAGACCCCATCACACCCATAGAAGTGCAATGGCCATCATAGCATCTGACACATGCTATGCTCAATGGATGCATTGGATGCATGCCTGGTGCTCAATGGATGCATGTTGAATGAATGCTGGGTGCAAGAATAGACAGCCCTTGCCCTGCAGCAGCCCAGGATCTGGCAGAAGAGACACTAGACAGAGAGGCTGGCTTGGGATCTGGGGTCAAACCACGTGATCTAAATACACACTCTGCTATGGATGTGCTGGGTGGCTTTGATTTCTCTGTGCCTCCGTTTGCTCATCTGTGAAATGTGGATAACTTTGAAACCTGCCTCCCAGGTAGTTGAAGAGAGTAGGTTACATATGATAAGTGTATAGCACAGTGCCTGGCACTCAGCAAGTGCTCAAGAAACTCCCTGAGAGGATAGGTAGTAAATCAATGAGTGAGTGAGTGGGTGAGTGAAAACATGAATGAAGTATAGATGTAGTACAAAGTGCTGCTGGAACAGGCAGCATTTGGGGACCTTAGTAGAAGGTGGTGTTTGATGAGGAGGGTCTCCCTAGGTGGAGCTGGGGAAATGGCACTCCAGGTGGAGGGCACAGCCCCAGCAGAGGCAGAGGTGGGAATGGGCAGGGCAGTTTAGGGAACAGGTGGCTCAGGCTGGCTGGGCCATGAAGGGCAGGGACAGGAGCCATGGAAGATACTGCTGAAGGGGAAGGTTGGGCCCAGACACATGGGGCCCTGAATGCCAGGCTGGCAGCTTGGCAAAGGAGAACTTTGCCATAGGGGAGGGAAGAGCATGCCCAGGGCGGGAGGCAGATGATGCCTAGAGGGACACAGAAGGAGCTGAACATCGGTTCTGCCTCCTTCCTGCTGCTCACAGCCAAGTTCAAGCAGAGGTGCTCTGATGGGGATGAACCAGGGCATGGGGAGAAAGCCCTCAAAACCTTTACTGCTTGTCCATCAGTAAGCATTACTGGGTTTGCTGGATCCAAGAACATCCATAAGGCATAGGATTTCAATCTCCATCTCATCCGACTCTCCCAGTTCCATAGATGAGGAACCCAAAGGCCCAGGGCAGGGAAGGGACTTGCCTGAACCTAAGAGCTCCTGGGCCTCTGTCCCTAGGACCTATTTCCCTTTAACATGAACTCAACATCAGGAAGTTAAAAGGAAGAGACTTGCCTGAACCTAAGAGCTCCTGGGCCTCTGTCCCTGGGACCTATTTCCCTTTAACATGAACTCAACAACAGCAAGTTAAACCCATCTGAGGCAACAAAAATGAAAATAAATCTCTACCAGCCATCCCAACACCAATCCTAAAGAACTGGTATTTTACTCTTGAAAAACAGAGGCAAAGAAAAGTGACATTGCTTGTCCCAGATGCCAATGGAGCCTGTCTTTCAGTGCAGCATGGCATGAGACATTCATTCATTCATTCATTCACTCATTCACTCAACAAGTGTTAATCGAGTGCCTTTGCCATGTGGGGCTCCATGCTGGATACCGGGAGCCTAACTTTGGAAAGGCCACAGATTTGGCATCTGACCTCAGGCTAATTCTGGCCATGCCTGACCCATCTGTATGGCCTTGGGCAAGTCACATCATCTTTCTGAGCCTCAGCTTTGTCATCTGCAATGTAAGGATCCAGCACAGAGCTCCTGGCATTGCATTCAGCATTGAACAGAATCATGTGTGTAAAGTGCCCATTGCCGTCCCATAGAAGGAGGTCCTAAGGCAGGTTCCCAGCCCAGATGCCTTGCTCAGATACATTTTTTCACTACCCCCATGAGCTCCAAGGGAGATTCCAGGTTCTGGGGGACTTAATTGTTTCCTTCTGATAAATATCACAGGGCATAAAAGCTGACAGCTGCAATGGGTGCATCTTGCACCTTGAGATGTTGCATCTCCTTGCAGAAGCATCACTCACCACTCTGCGAGCCAGGGAGCCCAGCCCACGCTGTTGGCAGAGAGGAAGGAGCTCTGACAGCAGCTGGGACACAGTGACTGATAAGGTGCTGTCACTTTCCATCCACTGCTGTGTTCAAGTATCAAAGCACTTGGTTGAAAATGCCAGGCAATTTCTCTCCTCCAGAATTCATCAAAGGCTGTGGGGGTTTGGGGAATAAATAGAAGAGATGCTGAAAACAATTGGAAATGTTCTCGTGAAATGATGCATTGGGGACTCCTGTACATCACACTTTTGCCTTTTCTTCCACCCCTCATATGGTGGAGAGCTTTGGGTCTCAGGTCTCAGATGAGGAGCACTTACAGACTGGATGACCTGGGGTGAGGCACTCAACCCTCTGGGGCCACTGTTTCTTCATCTGGGAATAAGAAAATCTATTTGGGTTTATTGTGAGTGTTAAATTATGGGGGAGTCTTAAGTTTTTGTGCTGAAATGACCCTTGTTAGTCAGGGATTCTTAACCCTGGCTGTACATCATACCCACTTGGAAAGTTAGTTATTTAAAATATCTTTGTCTGGGGCCCACCTCTGGGTAGTTTTATTTAATTGGTATGGCCTGGGGTCTGGGCACTGTCTGTCTGGTTGGTTGGTTAAAGCTTCCCAAGGGATTGAAATCTGCAGCCAGGTTTGAGAATCCTGACATTGAATCTGCCTTCTCATTGCAGGTGTTAAGCATGGGAACAACATTGTCAGTTTTCTGCCTTGGAAAGATCCCTCTGGGGACAGTGAAGATAATGGGTTGTGTGGCAGGTGTAAGATTACATTCAGGGACACCGGTTAGAGCCTTTCTATTCACTGTGTGGTCCGTGGAACAGCAGTATTGGCCCTCCTTGTTAGGCAAGCAGAATCTCAGGACACATCCTGAGCAACTACTGATTGAGAGTCCGCATTTTAACAAGATCCCAGGTGATGTGTACCGTCATCCCTCGGTATCCACAAGGGATTGGTTCCAGGACCCTAGAGCATATCAAAATCCACAAATGCTCAAGCACTTTATATAAAATGGTATAGTATTTGCATACAGCCTATGCACATCCTCCAGTATACTTTAAATCGTCTCTAGATTGCTTATCAGACCTACCTGATACAATGCAAATGCTATGTAAATAGTTGTTCTACTGTGTTGGTTTTACATTTGTATCATTTGTATTGTTATGTTGTTACTTTTGTTGTTTTTTAAAATATTTTCGGTTTGCTGTTGGTTGAAATCACACATATGAACTCATAGATACAGAGGGCCAACTCTTCATGCATGAAAGCTTGGGAAGGTCTGGATTAGAAGACCATGCACTGCAGGAGTCCAGGCTGGAGATGGTGACAACCCCACTCAAAGCAGAGAGTGGGGTTTCAGAATAGAAGGAGACATATGGAAGAAGAATTGACATGATATAATGGTGGGGCTTGGTGTGGAGTTTGGGAAAGAGAAATTGAAAACAAGAACATATTTCTTATTTGGCCCTTGGGGGAAGATAGTGTCTCTGTCTGCAGGTTAGTAGGGAAAGGCTGATGAGTTATTTTCTTTAACTCAGCTATTTTTGCACAGCATCTTATACCAATAATTAGCTTGCAACTTTTGTGTCTTATATAGTAAGAAGCATCTACCCAAACATGCTCACTCTGGTGTAGATAGAAAAGGGCATTTTTTCATTGCAAGTTTTCACATTCGGAAACAGGCTTGTTATAGTTGGGTGCTTGCTCTTGGTCACGTACCTAGGAACTGGTGGAATGAAGCCTGAACTCAGACCTTCTTACTTCAGATCCTGTGCTCTTTTCCAAGCCTGGCGGTATTTCTTTTGTTTTGTTATTTTGTGTCCCATTGATCTCTGTTGTTGTTATTGTCCATTCACTGCTTAGTGTCCAACTAAGTCAACATAATTGATCCCTCATGGAATGCTTTTATAGAATCTCCTTTATTAATCACTGGTCCTTTAAAAAATCACTGCATATAAGAGGCACACAATCAACACATAACATCTCTGGTCACCAGAACATGTGAGATTTTTCCCACACTGACCTCACAAGACTGCCCTGACTTGAGATTCCACTCTTAAAAAGTCCAGGCCTCCAGTATTTCTGGCCAACCGGCTATAAATCGGGGATTCCCACGATCCCCTCCTCAGGTTTGAACACATGAGCATATGATGGGAATTGAGGGGAGAGGAGGGTGGAGAGGCAGGGAGATAGTCTATTTTGGGGGTCTCCGATGCCTTGGGAGAGGTTTGGACCTTGTCAAGGGCATAAGACTACTAAATTTGTGCCTTTAAAAGATTACTGTAGCAAAAAGATAGAAGAACAATTACATCAGGGCTAGAAAAACGTTTAAAAAACTTGGCTGAAGAAAAAGTCCATGACAGAAATGAAGTCAGCTGAACCAATGCTCCTGGCATAAAGAACAAAAGCAGTGGTGATCAAACGTTCAGGACCACGGACAGATCTCCTCTCAGTCCAATCCCCTTTTGCCAGAATATTGTATAAATATCTTGCCCAACTATTTTTAAGATAGCCACCATTTACTGAGGGCCAGGATCCTTGCATACATTATGTCTTTAATCCAAATAACAACCTTGAAAGGCAATGATTATTGGCCCCATCCTCCTGGGGAGCAAAAATTGAGTCTCACTGAGGAATCCCTTATCAAGAGCACACAGCAGACCAACACAGCAACTTCATTTTGCTATACTGACCATTACATCAAGCTACCACCACTAAACATGCTCTAATTTTGAAGTGGCAATTAATTCATTTTTCCATTTTACTTAATTAAAAGCACAGATCCAGCCAGGAATTTTAATTGGTCATCCAGAACTGCCATGTAGTACTGCTTGTACTTCTAGCTCCAACCAAAGGGATTTGGCATCCTTGTTCACTGTGCTGAATATTGTGAGTAACTGCAAGGATATCTATGTGGGTTTTTTTTTTTTTAATATTGGAATGGTTTCTAACACCCTTCAATCCTCCTTCAAGGATGCCTAGGGATGTGGGGAGCCAGAACATGGAAAGGTGAAGAAGGCAGAGCCTGGGAACCCTGGCACCCTTGTTAAGGTTTATAAATGGGTCTTCTCCAGGAAGCTGAGAAAATACTCAGCCCTACCAGCTCCTTTCTCCATCTTGGGAACATTTCCTTTCATTTTCACAGAGTCAGGCTTGTGATTATTTTCAGTTCCAATATGAGTTTGTCACTGTGTGGAGTGGAAATGAGGTGGATGTCAAATAAATACCTGATAGAGTTTCTGCCTCACAAACTGGGGAGTGTTTAGAGAACTTTCAACATCAATGAGAATTCTATTACAGTATTTTCTGGGCTGCTGTTTATTTCTTTAGTCAGAGGGTCCGAATTCAGGGCCTCACTACCTCCCCCGGGAAGCTGTCTCTAATTTCTCCCCCTTTGATGTGTTGTGCATACAGCATTTGATTAGTCTTTGGTAGAGCAACTCTATCTAATAAAGTTACTCATCTGCTCCAAGATTCTCAATGGTTCCCTATTGCCTTCCAGTATAGCTCATAATCCTTAGCTGGCTATTGAGGGCCCTTCACAATTTAGCCATAACCTGTCGTTCTAACCTCATATCCTGCTGCATCTCTCCACAAACATCATGGTCCAGTCACATGAGTTTAATTTCTATTCCACAAATTCATAGCTCAGGATGTGCAAATTGCCTTATCAGTTTCTTGGCACATAGGCCGCCCCAATGTAATAAGAGGCTTCCTCAAAAACACCATTGAAAGCAGTCTGCTGGCAAGACAGAAGTCAGAATCTTTTGTAATTTTTATCATGGAAGTGACATCCCCTCAATGTTGCAGTGTTTTGTTTATTAGAAGCAAGTCACTCAAGGGGAGGGGATTACATGAGGCTGTGGACATCAGAGGGTAAGGACCACTGGGGACCATCTTAAAAGCTGCCTACTGCAATTCCTGTTCAAGACCTACCATCCCTTTAAGAGTTAAATCAAATTATATTCCTCAAAGATCTTTCTGTATGTCCTAGTCAGAATAATTCATCTCACTTCATAACATCCTCGTTCTACATTGCTTTATTTGTCCTTCTAGAGGAACACTTGTATTAATGCCTATATTAGAAACACTTGAAGATGTCTGTCTTTACCACCATTTTGGGAGCCCCTGGAGGGCAGGAATCACATCTGTTTCTGTCTCTGCATTTTACGCAGCCTACTGGAAGAGAGGTGTTGCATAAATGTTTGCTGAAGTGAGTTGGCCAACTCTTCTGCTCCTTTAGAAATAGCTTTTAGCCTCCAATTTCAAACACAGAAAATAATTCACTGACATGGTGTATATCTTGGGAGATAAGGGAATATATGCTTTTCTCAGAGTTTAAAAACTCCAAGATTTGACAGGTTAAGAAATAGGAGTTTACCATAAACTGGAGCAGAGAGAAGCAAGTTTCTCTGAAGGCATTCATGTATACAATATATGACCATATATAAAAATTCACAAGGTAATAATAATAATAATAAATAATGCTTACCATGCCAAGTGCTGTATGCTTTACCTACCTTGGACCACTTAATTCTCACAATAGTCCTACCATGTTGGACAACTTGTCCCCATTCTACAAATGAGAAAGGCTAGACTTCAAGAGGTAGGTAACTGCCCCGAGATTATAGGGTCTGATGACAAAGGCTATGCTCCTCACTGCTCCCCTGGGTGCCTTTTTCTTATTTTCTTAAATAAAGAATTTCCTTTTTCTTATTACTATTGAAAAGCTGTAATTTTACCACAGTGAAGTTAGAATTGCATTGGGCCAGTTCTGAAGCATAGCTTCATGAATGACACGTAGGTCTGCATGTCAGGAGAGCTGAATTTTTGTTTTGCTTATATCTCAAACTTGCAGTACAACGCTGGAAATGTCATTTGCTGTCTCGGGATCTTCTTTTCTAAAAACAGATGCAAATTATGTAATATCTAAGGTTCATCACAATTCTCACAGTATATAGGATTTAATTATAAACCATTACAGATAATTTAAATTGTATTGCTAAAATATACATTAAAATCAGATCATTGCTATTTTGTCAAAATCCCTCTTGTTTGTTTATATATGTATATATATAAAGGAGGAACCATTTAAAGTTACATTTCAAAATGTCATCATGGAATAAAGAGACTAAGCCTCAGTGATATCATTTGGGATACTTTTTTAATGAGGTTTTTTTTTTTTTTTAGAAAATCTTGTCAATAAGTCATAACGGACTATATTCCCTATTACAGACCCAGAGGTTTCATTACGGACCATTTAGGAAGATTAAAGAACACTCTCTCTGGAGGTGACTTGAGTCTCAGAGCATCTAGGACATCACATTAAGCATCTGAAATACTCATTTTCAGTTTCTAACAGTGGATTAATGAATCTACAAAGAACACACTTATTAAAACCAACATATGCTGAGGGATAATAAACCTAGTCTACATTTTCATCTGTCTCTTTCTGCCTGTGAATAAAGGGAAAAGGAGCGTGAAAATTGAGTTGCTGTCCTACCCAACACTCTTATCTTCCTCGTTGTGTGTGATGGTGGGAAGTAGTGTCATGGATTGGACACTGGTCTTGGGGTCAAGTACACAGGGTCCAAGCCCTGACTAAGCCATTCACCTTGTACAAATCATTTGACCTTCTGTGGGCCTGTTTCTTTCTCTTCAAAATAGGCTAGACAAGAGATTTTCAGAATGTGCCCCTCAGAGCTTAAGGCATTTCTTCCTCAGGGCTTGTGGGAATGCTGCTGGGTGATGACCGGATGAAGGGGTTTCTCAACATTAAATGTTGTTGTTAGAAAACCACTGGCTGGTTGATGTGTAGAGTCTTTTCCAGTTAGATTTTGGAGGTGATAGGGAAATATCTAGTGATGTTTCTGTATTCTTGAATTTTTGTTCTTGTTGTTGTTTTGTTTTTGTTTTGAGACGGAGTCTTGCTCTGTCGCCCAGGCTGGAGTGCAGTGGCGCGATCTCGGCTCACCGCAAGCTCCACCTCCCAAGTTCACGCCATTCTCCTGTCTCAGCCTCCCAAGTAGCTGGGACTACAGGTGCCCGCCACCACGCCCGGCTAATTTTTTGTATTTTTAGTAGAGACAGGGTTTCACCATGTTAGCCAGGATGGTCTCAATCTCCTGACTTCGTGATCCGCCCGCCTTGGCCTCCCAAAGTTCTAGGATTACAGGCGTGAGCCACCATGCCCGGCCTATTCTTGAGTTTTTTTTTTAGCTTATAATTCAAGTTTGTAATATTCCAATATACATGCATACATGCTGTTATGGCTAAAATAACATATGAATAGGTACCATATTGTCAGATTGAGCCTTCCTGGGGCCTCAGTAGAGTCAAGGTCAGAACTCTTTGGCATAGGTAATATTTTCTGATCCCAGAGCTTGAAAGAAACAGAGGAGGTTCATTTAAAAAGGGAACTGAGACTCAGGTTATGCAACAAAGAGAGGAGTGGACACCAGGTTTTCTGTCTCCTGTTTCAGGATGTTCTCTGCTGTCCCATGCTCCCTGCCCTGCTGTTCTCCATCCTACAGCATCTCTGTGCTGTGCTACAGTTGCTTGTGGGCATCATGCCATTCTTCCTAAACCATAAGTTTCTGGGGGGTCCGGGCTGTTTTGTCACAACGACCAATGGTGTGCGTTTCATCCCATCATCCCCTGAGGGGATTGCAGATATTTGTCATCATCAGGAGAAGAAAAAGAAAGCTTTAGGAAGATAAATCATGGTTTTTTTTTTCTTCATTAAGGAACTCTTTAAACTGGAACCCATCTCCACAAATTATGGAACATACATACTGAAGTGTCATTTTTTGCAGAAAACAATGATTCACCCAAGTTTTTCCTGACTGGAGATTTAAATTGGGCTGTCCATCAACTTGCTGTCAATCAGCTTCTCCTATCCTGAGCCGCACATACAGTCAGAAATAGAAATCATAAGGTCTGTTCTCTGAGGGGAAGCAGGGCTAAGTTTCATCCCTTGTGATTTGCCTCTCAGTCAGTTGGCAAACACATGGCAAGCACCTACTATGTGCCAGACTTTGAGAAGGTGGGAGGGAAGCTAAAATGAAAAAGGCATGGACTTTCCCTGTAACCATTTTCTATTTTCGTAACAAATTACCACAGAGCAACTTAAAATAACACAAATTTATTATCTCACAATTTCTGCTGGTTAGAAATCTAACACTGAGCTAAAATCAAGGGCCATCAGGGCTGCATTCCTTACTGGAGTCCCTGGGGAAGAACCCACTACTGCACTTATTCAGGTTGTTGACCTGACTCAGTTCCTTTGCTGTGGTAGAACTGAGGCCCCATTTCTTTGTTGACCATGACTGGGGGTCTCCCTCAGCTCCCACAGGCCTCTCCCCAGGCCTTGCATGTGGTGGCCACTTGCACCTCAGAATCAGCCATGATGTGCCAAGTCCTCAGGCCTAGGCTCTCTCTTCTCTTTCTGCTGCACCTCTGTCTCCAGCCAGAGAAGGTTCTCTGCTTTTATGGGCTCATGTGGTTAGCTTGGGCAAAGAATAATCTCCCTGTCTTCAGAATAATCTCCCTGTCTTCAAATTTCTAATCTCATTTACATCTGCAAAATTCCTTCACAACAGTACCTAGACTCATGTTTGCTTGAATAACCAGGAGATGGGAATTGTATTAGTCCTTTTTCACACTGCTATGAAGAAATACCCAAGACTGGGTAATTTATAAAGGAAAGAGGTTTAATTGACTCACAGTTCCACATTGTTGGGGAGGCCTCAGGAAACTTACAATCATGGCAGAAGGCAAAGGAGAAGCAGGCACCTTCTTCACAGGGTGGCAGGATGGAGTGAGTGCAAGCAGGGGAAATGCCAGACACATAAAACCATGAGATCTCATGGGACTCACTCACTATCACGAGAACAGCATGGGAACAACTGCCCCCATGATCTGATTACCTCCACCTGGTCCCGCCCTTGCCATGAGGGGATTATGAGGATTACAATTCAGGATGATATTTTTTGGGGGGGTACACAGCAAAACCATATCAGGAATCTCAGGGGATGTGACAGTTAATTTTATGTGTCAACATGATTGGTCCACCGGGTGTCCAGACATTGGTTGAACATTATTCTGGGTGTGTTTGTTCTGGGTGTGTTTGTAAGTGTGTCTCTGGATGACAACAGCATTTGAATTGGTAGACGGAGTATACTAGATTGCCCTCCCAATATGGTGGGCCTCATCCAACCAGTCAAAGGCCTGAATAGAACCAAAGGGCTGACGTGCCTGAGAGTAAGAGGGAGCTCCTCCTGCCTGACTTCCTTAGAGTTAAGACATTGTGTGTTTTTCCTGTCTTTGAACTCAAACTGAAATGTTGACTCTTCCCGGTCTTAAGCCTACAGGTCTTTGGACTCATAAGCCCTCCTGGTTTCCAGGCCTTCCGACTCAGACTGGAACTACACCATCAGCTCTCCTGGGTCTCCAGTTTGCCAATTTAAGATCTTGGGTCTTGTCCCTCCATAATCATGTGAGCCATGTATGTATATGTGTGTGTGTATATATATATATACATATATATATACATACATATATATGCACACACATATATATATTCCCATTAATTACCTAACTCATGTATATATGTATATGTAAATATAAATTCCCATTAGTTACCTAATTTATATATGTGTGTATATATATACACACAATAAGTATGCATACACACACATATATATACACACACACACACTTGTTTTCTAATATATATCCATGTTGGTTCTCTTCCTGTGGAGAACCCTAATATACAGGAGTATACCTCTATGAACAACCTCCTTCAAAACTGTATCTACTGGAGCCAGGCTCTTTAACAGGGATGCAAACTCAAAAGCCTTCAGGGTCAAGGCAAAAAATCAAAATACCTGATAGGCATGGTGTAATACAACAGGGCAGTGGTGGTTCTGTGGTGAACTGGAGTGTACAAGCTCTACCTACTTTTAAGTTCTCTAAAATCACAATGCTGGCCAAACAAAACACACTTGTAGCTAAATATGGTCAGGAGCCTTAGAGTCTTCAACGAAATGAAAACTGTTATACTAGAGGCTTGCTGGAGAACCACAAAGGAAGGATAGAAATGTTTTTATAAAAAAGATGACATTTGCACTGAGCCTTGGTGGTGAATTCTAAGTTCTCCAGGCCCAGGGGGAGGAAAGGCACTCCAGACAGAGAGAAGAGCATAGCAAAGCAGCAGAGCCCTGGTGGTGCCCACGTCTGCTGTGCAGTGGCCAGGAGCACAGGGCCCAGGCAAGCAGCTGGAGAGTAGGTGGGGGCCAGACTCAGGAGGGCTCTTCTGTCAGGAGAGCAGCCGTGCCACCCACACACTCCCTGAGACTGGTGTCAGGTGCAAGGTAGGCCTGGGCTGGGAGCCTCAGATCAGCCAGAGATCCATTTCGTTTTCTATACAGGGATTTCATCATGAGAGACTGAGAGGAACACAGCTTGAATAGCAATGAAGGGCCTTACCTCCTTTTGTGCACAGCAGGCAAGGCTGTGCCCTGCACACCAGGGCCTGGGCTGGCGGAGTTGGACCCCTGGAGACTGAGGCCCCTGCCTTCCCCATCTTACTCATTCTCACAACTAGTACCCCTTTCTCATTAATTACCTAATAATTGTTTGAATGTCTGACGCCAGGTGAGCCATCCACCAATTAAAGCCGAGGAAAGCCTGCAGCCCCCCAGGTGGTTGAGGGAAGCACCTCTGGGGAAAGGCCCGGCCTGGCAGGCAGGATCTGTGAGCTACGTTCAGCTTCACTCTTCACCACCTGCCTTTCTGGGATCCCAGTTCCATCCTCTGAGGAACTACAGCCTTGGGCTCTTTACTGCCAGTCATGTCCAGGCTCTCGAGGTCTACTCTAAGTCCAAGTCCAGACTTCTGTAGATCTTCAGCCTGAAAAAGGTTTTCTTCCTTTTCTACCCCAGAGACACAAAACCCTTAGAAGCAGCAAAAGCACAATGAGAAATTGCAGAAAGGAAACTGGGTATCACTTCTGGCTAATGTTGGAGTTTCTCTTCCCCACCCATGTTCAGGATAAATGACAGGAAAAGGGCAGAGGCATCAGGCAGAGAGGGGAGACAAAACCTCCGTTGAGAAAAGTAAGGTTGGGGCAAGTGGCTTAGTTGCATGGGTCCCTAAAATTTTACCTCTGAATCAGACACCTGTGCCTACCCAGCTCTAAAAGAGGACCCAGAAAGGGCTGATCCCAACATGCCCAGTTCCTTCTCCCAGGCTTACCAGTTCGGTAAATGCTGCCACCTTTCTTGGGAAGGTGTGAGTAAGAGGAAGAGTGTGTGGCAGAAAGAGACCAAGGGTGTCGCCCTAGTGGAGGTCCCTCCACATGGAAACATAAGGAGTAGGGGAAAAATATCCCCCCCCATAAGAGCTAGTAATGATAATAATGAATAACACATATTGAAGGCTGAATGTGCCAGACTCTAAAAGTGTATTGTTTTGTTTCCTCAAGACAATCTCATGAGGTAGGTAGTGGAGAAACTGAGCCACAGAAAATGTCACTGGCCCAAAAGTCACACGCCAGTTGATACAATTTGGATGTGTGTCCCCACCCAAATCTCATATTGAAATGTAACCCCCAATGTTGAAGGTAGGGCCTGGTGGGAGGGGATTGGGTCATCGGGGCAGATTTCTCATGAATGGTTTAGCACCATCCCCTGTGGTACTGTCCTCGTGATAGTGAGTGAGTTCTCATGAGATATGGTTATTTAAATACGTGTGGCACCTTCCCTCACCTCCCTTGCTCCTGCTTTCGCAATGTGATGTGCCTACCCCACCTTTGCCTTCTGCCATGATTGGAAGCTTCCTGAGGCCTCCCCAGAAGCAGAAGCTGCCATGCTTCCTGTACAGCCTGCAGAACCATGAGCCAACCAAACCTCTTTTCTCATACAGTATCCAGTCTCAGGTATTTCTTTATAGCAATGCCACAATGAACTAACATACCTGGCGAGTGTCAGGTAGTGAGACTGCACAGGTCTCTTTCCCAACCATTCACTCTAGACCAGCTATCTCCTGACAGCTGGGGGACCTGGCGCAAGGATCTTGACCTCACCATGTCTTGGGTCTCTCACCTGCAGAGTCATGGCAGTCCCCAGAGCATGGGGTTTGGTGAAGATCGTGCCCCGGATGTACTTCTATTTTGAACTTACTCAGGTTGGAGAGGCTGGATAATGTAGTGGGAGGGGCATAATGTGGTGGAATCAACCAGGAGGTTCAATTTCTTTCCCCTCAAAAAGGACCATAATAGGCCGGGCGCGGTGACTCATGCCTGTAATCTCAGCACTTTGGGAGGCCGAGGCAGGTGGATCGCCTAAGGTTGGGAGTTCGCGACCAGCCTGACCAACATGGAGAAACCCCATCTCTACTGAAAATACAAAAAATTAGCCAGGCATGGTGGCTCATGCCTGTAATCCCAGCTACTCAGGAGGCTGAGGCAGGAGAATCGATTGAACCTGGGAGGCGGAGGTTGCAGTGAGCTGAGATTGTGCCGTTGAACTCCAGCCCGGGTAACAAGAGCAAAACTCCGTCTTAAAAAAAAAAAAAAAAGGTCATAATATCTACGTCATGCAGACAGACCAACGTCCGCGGTGTAGACCTACATCTACAGCACAGGAGTCTTATGAGTTAAAGTTGCGCAATGCGTAATAGCTGTTGTTTTGTTGCCGCTGCTGTCGTAATTGCCTTGGGGTCTCCTGCCCTCCTTCCCCCGCTAGACTCTGGTTTTTGCCTCCCAGAACCATCGCAATGTCTGGCATGTAACAGCCGCTAGATGAGTGTGAGGTGGGGTGGATAGGCGTTACTTCTTCCTCCCCGCCCACCTTCCCACACCGCCCAGGTGAGCTCTCCAGGCCCTGTTAGCGTCCCGAATTTCCCTGTTAGTGTCCTGTTAGCATCCCGAATTTCCACTTAGAAGAGCACTCACCACTCTTGAAATAGATTGTTGAATTTTTGCTTTCCCTGCCAGATTATCAACACCATTAGTGGAGGGCTGTGACTTTCTCATTCACCATTTACACCCACCCGTGGTACAATGGCGGGAATATGGAACTCACTCAATGGATGTCTATAAGATGGATGAACGAGAAAATGAATTGAGTGAGCGAGTGGATGATTTCACAGAACTGCTGTGTCCCGGACCAAATACAGGATCAAACCTTGACCCTGTGCAATTCCAGATATGACCAACAGAGGGTGCACTGCTCTGAGGTTCATAAAGAAAATGCGATTTCTGTCCTTAAAGCTTGAAAACCAGCTGAATGACTGATGCTATCCGGCACGTGGCTTCAGGTAATGCCCGGTTTAATGGCCTCAGTTGAAGCTGCCGACTTTCCACAGCTGAGCTCCCAGCCAAGCTGGGGCAGTAAGACAGCCTTGTTAGGGCTAAAAAGCCTTTTCTGTATTTCGAAGATGTAGGTACAATCCCAGTAAGGCATTCAATGGCATAATTTTATTGGCAGAGTTAGCGTATATTTTAATCAGGCATTAAAGATGGTGGGACTCACACTGGCCTGGAAATCCTGATTCTGTGCTCACCTGTATAAAACCTTGAACAAGGGATTTCCTCATTCATTCACCCACTCATTTCATTTATTGGACAAACTTTTTCTGAGTGTGAAGTATGCCAAAAGCACAGGAATATTTGAGTTGAAAAGTCAAGTCCTTGTCCTTAGAGAGCTCAGAGATAAAAGGGGTAAGATAGGCATGAAACAGACATTTCAACACCAGAGCCATCATACAGACTGTGTCAAATGGCACAGAGGCACAGAGAAGGAGCACCCAATTCATCCCAGGAGATGCGGTCAGGAAACAGCTCTAGGAAGAGGTGGCCTTCAAGCTTTGTCTGAAAGGATGGGTGAATGAACAGGTGCAGGGATGGAGTCCCTGGCAGGAGGACCAGCAAGAGCAAACGCGGGGAGGCTTGGAGGCGTGCGTCTTGCTTGAAGAAGTGCACTAAGGGCAGTTAGTGTGCAAAGTATTCATGCACGGACCAGATAAGCGTCTTTTGTACCGAGAGCAGAGGCCCTACTTCATCCAGATGGCAAGAGAGAACTTTTGAAGGATTTTAAGCAGGGAGGTGACAGGGCCAGTGTTGTATTTTGAAAGATCACTCCGTTGACCAAGCAAGCAGTTGGGATGGAAGGTGGCTGGTGGGAGGAGGCCTCTCTGAGCTCAGTTTTCTCACCTGAGATGTCTGAGAGTGGAAGAAGATGGCCTAGAAACTTCCTTTGGGTTCAATGTTCTATTTTTTCCACACACAAATATAGACACTTTAGTCCTTCAGCGTGAACAGAGGTTATCAGAAACACATCACAACTGGGGGGTGAGGGGGAAAGGTTTCCAGCAAGCTGGGGTCTAAAAATACCATGATCTAACTGGGTCTGTCTGTCACCCACTTCTTCAGTGGGTCTGATGCGGTGTCAAGAAGCTGTTGTCTGTATCTGTCTGCAGCCCTAGTTGAGAAAAGCCTGCAGGAAGCAATTAAGAAGGGAAGATGCCACTCACCTTGGACGGGTGTCCCGCTGAGGCACTCTGCAGTTAACAAAGTGTCTAACAAAGTGTCCAAAGGCAGAACTCGAAGTCAGACACTTTCCTGGAGTTGTCCCTGACCTTCAGAAAAATGGGACCACTGTGGCCTTTGTGGAACCTACGTTCTCCTGGTAACGCCAAGGAAAGAACCCAGAAAGAAATGCTCTCTATTCCTCATCCCAGGAGCCCCATGCTCAGGAGGGTTCCGTTTTGCTCATGAGGCAAGAGCAGAGGAGACAGGGAGATTTATGAGAAAGGGACACAGTCCTTCACAGGCAAGTTCACCAGATACAGATGGCAGAAAAAGAGTTCCTGGAAGAGGAAACAGCTTAGATAATGATCTCGAGTCAGGAATCGTACTAACCTAATGCGATTGTGTTGGGACAGGTCTTGAGCGTTGCTTTTTCAGTAATTGGAGACATCTCTAATGTCAAAGGGGACAGCTTGGGAGACTGCTCAGGTCTCGATGTTATATTGATAAGATTGGCAGGACTGGTATCAATGAGGGATTTCCTAGTCCTTGCAATACTG